>NC_134732.1:20421883-20724913 GCF_049634645.1 Pelodiscus sinensis | reverse complement strand
ACATCCCTGTAAACTTCATTCCACGAGGAGTAAGGGACGTTTCAGACTAGAGGGTTGTTTCAAAAATTGGCGCTGTTTGCGAAATAAGCTATTTTGAAATAAGATGCACTATTTGCGTAGCTCAAATTGTGCATCTTATTTCAAGCTACTGTGCAATGTAGACACACCCTTCGGTTACATCTACACAGCTTCCCTCTTCCGCAAAAGCCTATGCAAATGAAGTGCGGATTAGCATATTGCTGCGATCATTTGCATACTTAATTAGGAGCTGGTTTTTCACAAGAGGTTTTTGTGCAAAAAGGAGCCCTCTATACAGTGCCTTTTTGTGCAAAAACCCCCTCTTGCGCAAGAGCTGTTCTTCCTGAAAAAATGAGAACAGCTCTTGCACAAGAGGGGCTTTTACGTAAAAAGGAGCTGTCTACACAACTCCTTTTTGCACAAAAGCCTCTTGCGCAAAAGCAGCTGCTAATTAATTATGCAAATAAAGCGTGGCGATATTCCACGCCGTGCTTCATTTGCATAAGCTTTTCCAAAAGGAGTCCATAGTGTAGCCTTAGCCTAAGAGCATGACTTTTATGCTACAGCCCTGAGGAGGAGCTATACTGGAGTGGAAGGAAATCGTGCCTCTCTGGATGTTGTTTCTTATGGATGAGTCCTTTTAAGATTAGTGAGGGGCCCTTCGTATCAGGAAGGATTTTTGTAGTGTGTGAATGTAGGACTGCTGATTTCACAGACTCAAGGGGCTGAAATCTTCTAGCCATCAAATCCAGCACTGACCTTGATAATGTCCCACACCAACTAGCACATATCTAAGCCCTTTCTTCGAGGGACCACCTCTGGGAGGAAAAGAGGAGTCTCGTCTCTTATCACTCTCTCAGTCTTTGGTGTCTCTGTTGAAGATGCTTAAAACCAGGGCTGGATTAAGAAAGGGGCTTTACAAGTTGGAGTCCATGGGCCACGCAAAAAGATCTCTGGGCTGCCAAGAGTGCAGATCTTTTGGGGGGGCCCTTTAGCCTGGGACTGCAGCCACTACAGCCCCTGCGTTCCAGCCCTGTCTGGCTGGAGGGGGGGACATAGCTCTGAACGCTGCCCCCCTGGGCTGGAACTAATTCTGCCCAGACCCCGCATTCCCACCCCTATGTCCTGTCCTGAGCTCTCCCCCTTCCCCCCCCCCACACATACACACTCCAAACCACTCAGCCCCTGCCTGGAGCCCCCATCCTGTACCCCAAACTCTGCCCCCACCCCACAGCCTACACTCCCAGCTAGAGCCCTCCTCAACCCCTCTTGTATCCCAACATTCTGCCTCTTCCACATTCTGAACCCCTTAATTTCGACCCCACCTCAGAGCTTAGAGGGCCCCACAAAATCTAACTGCCCTGCCTAAAAGGATGAGGATTCAAGCGGTGGGTTTAATGCTGACAGCTGTCATGACCAGCGTGCCTCACCCCACGCTTGTGATTCACCAGCTCATGTCACAAACAGCCAGCAGATGGTAGCAGCTGCTGGTAACTGCCAGCTCGCATGGGATATCAACTGGTGACCTAGGAGAGAAAGGCTCCAGATCCCATTATCAGCCTCCTGAGCAATCTGTCCCCCGGGGGCAACACTTTGCAATGTCCGTTAGAGCTTGTTCATCACAGATGCCAGAAATGCTGCAGGAAAGCCGTGGATTTAGCTGACCAGGGCCAGAACGTTGACTAGCTTTCTGAGCGCTGGAAATGTCCCAAAGACGCCAAACAAAGTGACTGCATCGGAGTCGCTTATATAAAATGTGGATAGAGTTATATTTCTAAAAGGTTAAAAATTCACTACCTGCTTCTGCCCAGAGAAGCAATCACATACCAAACCCCTGCTTTGCTTTATGTTGCGTGCACAAAACCTTCATTTCCTGTTGAGATAAGTGGGGATGGTGTGTATTGTATGGTGTGAAGTCAGACTGGGTGTAGCATGCCTGCACTGTAAGCTAAGGGAGTAAAATATAGGTTGAATGGGATGAGGTGGCAGTGGCCCAGCGGAAGGAACATGTATTCTGCTGTATTGCAGGTTAGCTAGCGGCAGTGAGAAACAAGCATGAATTTTGAAATTCTCTTGCTTGTAAGGTGAAAGGAAATTGAAAATTACTGTGTGCTTCTAAACACAGGCTAATATCCTAGCGGGCCCCTCAGCCAGAGATATTTGCTAAAGCAATCCTCGAACATATTCCCTGCAGGCACTATAGACCTATTTGTTTTATGTAGAACAATGCTGGGGGAAATATTTATGCTGTGTGTTTACCTGAAGAAACTCTGACATCTAGCAGTAGCTCTGTCGGCTTTGCTGGGCTTCACCCCCAGGGTTCCACAAATCAGATGAGGTCTGACATCCTATCATCTGAGGATGCAGAGGTGCTCTCCTACACATTAGATGAGGGGTCAGCAACCTATGGTTCTTGAGCTAAATATTGGCTCAGTATGGAACCTATCTGGCTCTTTTGTCATTCCCAAAATACATGCAAGTTTTTAAATTAAGATGAAGGCTGTCCCTATTCCCCAGCAGCAGCTCCAAAACAACCTGTCTGCCCAGCAGAGGGGTTTGAACCCACAACCACAGGCTCTAGAGCTGAGGCCTTAGCCATTAGGTCACTTAAGACCCACCCCATTTCACCTCAGCAGTTACCATATCCTTCCTACCTGCAGCTGATGCCAGCTCCAGCCATGAGCAAACTGATGGCAGCTACCAGCTCCCTCTGGAAGCTGCTATTGGCTGCTTTGATGTTCCCAGGGCTAGGGTGGGAGGCCAGTGTAGACAGCTGAGATTTGTTTTGCGCAAAAAAGCGCCAATCGCGAAAATGGCGATCGGGGCTTTTTTGCGCAAAAGCGTGTCTAGATTGGCCATGGATGCTTTTCCGCAAAAAGTGCTTTTGCGGAAAAGCGTCCGTGCCCATCTAGACGCTCTTTTCCACAAATGCTTTTAACGGAAAACTTTTCCGTTAAAAGCATTTCCAGAAAATCATGCCAGTCTAGACATAGCCACTGTGCCCTGAGTCGATCATACACCTGGACCACCTGCCCTGGGCCCCTCATACATTTCAGTCCACACTCCTGCACCCCTACATCCCCAGGCTCCTGCCGTACGATTGACAGAAGACAGCCTGAACGTGTGCATGAAGCTGGATTTGACCAGTTACGATGTAAACTTCGAAGAAATGTGTGGAAAGATGCAGCAGGAGAAGTCCCATTAAATAAAGTCTGTGAGTACGATGTTTCAATGATGCTAATATTAATCATCATGTCAATTAATAATAATATTAAGTTGTATATTTTCAATCATGCAAGTGGATGTTCTGATACAGCTCTTTGTTGACTACTTGTTCTGAATTTTGATGTAATTTGGCTCTTTGGTTTGAAAAGGCTGACGGCCCCAGTTTAGACAATATCTTATTTAGTCCCAGTAACCTCCCTGATAATGTGTAACCTGGCAAGTAAGGGCACGTCTACACAGCAGGGCTAAAACTGAAATAAGCTACACAATCTGAGCTACATCAGTTGTGTAGCTTAAGTCAAAATAGCTTATTTTGCCTTTTGGCGCTGTCTACACAGCAGGAAATCCGAGGTGCAGTACTCTTCCTCCGATTCCCTTACTCTGCGTGAAATGAGGTTTGCAGGAGTTGGAGTAAGACATCCTCCAGCTTGCCATTATTTCAACATTACGTCAACATAACTTCTTGCTGTGTAGACACAGACTATGTTATTTCGGAATAACGCTGCTGTGTAGACATAGCCAAAGAGAGCTGGTTTTGAGCCCTACTTTAATGGCCTTTGTAACTGTATTACTGTAAGAGGGCTATCAAATCTCATTGATGGCTGTCTCACACCCAGGGAGGTAACAAGCAGGCTGCGAGTTCAGATTGTACTGTACTTGACCTATCTTCTAGCCAAAAGTCATGCTCCTCCCTGTGTTGGTTGATAACTTATTAGGCCATATAGTAGCACAGTGTGTTATGTGTCTTCCCCAAGGTGTGTATGTAACCACGGCACAATACTGAATAAATATCAGATCTACTCCTGCGTGATCATATTGCCATCAAAATGACAGCAGCCCTCTAAAGGTAGAAGCCTTAATACTGTACTACCATATAAGCATAAATGTTTCACTGAATAATGGTAAATGTCTGCTTTGGATTCGTAATAATCTGAGAACCTGATTCTATGAGTTATGATCATCCAGTCAGGAAAAAGATGTGCACCATATGACACATCCAGTCAAAACAACACATTTTGAATATCAATTACATTGCTAGCCCCAAGCGTACAAAACTCATGAGTCAGACTTCAGACAATATCAGGTGACTATCTTAAAATTGATGGCAATTTTGTGAAAAATAACTCGAGAGATCTTTTTATTTTCCCTCTGGTTTCTAAGTCTTCACAGTGAACGTGGGTCACAGTTTTATGCTTTTCCCTGTAACCATGAAGACTAGCAACTTATTTCTTTTAAAAACGGAAAGCTGAGATTCTTACGTGATCACAAGACTCCTGAATCTGGGTACTTAGGATCAGCATCAAATATCGTAAGAACTTTTGTTCCAATTCCAGCACTGAACTGGTCTCCTGTAAGCTGCAGAACAAGAATTATTTGCAGAAATTATTAAGAAAATAATTTTGAATAAGGAATAAACTCATAAAAACCTATAGTTCATTGCTGGACAATTCACAGAAAAGTTAACCAAATAAGTTATCCATGGGAACTATCCATTCAGCTCTACATAAGCAGTTCCTCCTGTAACCATGGTGGGAGGTGTTTGTTTGTTTGTTTTGGTTTTTTGGGTTTTTTTACAGATGTGCCTTTACTGGTCAACAGGAAAACAATGTTTTTAAAATGAAAAAGTCAGAAGAAAATACGTCTGGTAAACGCAATCACTCTTCGGGAAATGTTTCTGCTGTAATTACAGTTCCCAGGCTGGGTTTACATTCATTTACATAAGCATATGCGCACAATGTTTATGTTGGACAACTGAAGGTTTGTGATTGACCTACATGTGCAAACCAAACAATGGCTGCATATTTTGAAAAAAAAAAGGCACGGTAGACTATAATGAAAATATGCCTAATAGTGGGTGACATTTCTCATTCCTGAGTCCTCTTGTACGCCGCTTAAGAACTGGCCATGCATGAAAGAGGCGTGCAGTTGTAATAGGGACTTCTTCTGGCTACACTACAAATAGGAACCCTCAGGGCATTAGGGTTCTGTTTCTCCATGAACACCCCAACTCTGTTTCACCCACACAACCTTCACCTGCTCCGCAGATACGTGATACTGAAGGAGAGGGAGTGACAGTGATGAAACTGACAGGGATCCACATGTCACTTCTCGATTTGTTTCAGCTCGAGAGACTCTCTGCACAATTCGGCCCCGGAGTTTGCTCTATTTACATCTAAACTCCACTGCTGTTATACCATTGAATGTCAACCACCGGAACCTTCTTTATCAACCCCGTCCCTTCGTATCTAACTGAATATTAGCATGGTGTGGCGGGGTGTTGCCCTGCCCTGGCCCTTTAAGAGGCTGAGAGTAGGGAGTCAGGGGAAGCCCAGCTGTGGCAATAAAAACCGCTCCTAGGAGGAGGAGAGGGAGATCTACCTGCCTGCTGCTGTGGAGGGAGAGCAATGGTGACCTGACTGCCAGGACAGTGAGAGGCTCCCTGGAAGAGAGCAGGACTGGGGAGGCTATGGCAGGATGAGCCCAGGCTACCTGGCTTGAGACCCAGAACTGCAAGGAGGCAGTCATGAAGGGCCGGGGGCTAGCATGGAGGCAGCCCTAAAAGGCCAGGCTGTGAAGGAGGCAGCCATGGCTAGCATGGAGGCAGCTGCGGTAGACAGGGGAAGCTTGACCCAGGGAAGCCCCAGACTGTAAGCCCAGGAGGCAGGGTTGCAGGAGGCAACCGGGCAGGCAGAGGCGTGCCTGTGGCCAGGGAGGAGGGGCCTGGAGATACAGAAGCGGCCTAAGGCCGGCTGTGGCAGCTGGCGGCCCCGTCCTGCCCCCCCCCCCCACATGGCCGTCAATGGCCATGACGTCCTCATGGGGTGCGCTGGTGCCCTGTGACATCATCGGGCGCCCGGGCCAGCGGCGCTCTAGGCAACTGCCTATTTTGCCTAGGCTCATGGACCGCCCCTGTGGAGATACTGTGGTCTGTCCAGAGGGGCTATTAAGGGACTGGCAGTGGTCCACTGAGGCAGGGATGGCATGGAGGGAACAGGGTGTTCCTGGGGCAGAAGAGCTGGGGGCCCTAGGGAGAAGGGAGGACCCTGGACTAAAGAACAGCAATGACTCCCCGGAAAGGGGCGTGGACTAAGAACGGAGTGGTCACTGCCAGAGGGCAGTGCCCCGAAGACCAGCACGACACCTGAGGGGGGGTGCGTTGGTGGTGGAACAGCCAGTTACTCCCCCCCCCTCCCCCAACCCACCCTGAGGGAAGAAGCCATGTGGAAAAAGTGAGTGAACCTGCTACAATGTACAGACCTGCCAGGGTGCCTCCAGGGATTTTTTGTTAACTGGGATTCTAGGGAGTCACCTGACTGTGAAATCAAAAGAAGGGACTACCTGATGTGGAACATGCAAGGGGAATCCAGGGTCAAAACCTCCAGCCAAGTGTAAACGTATTCATCCCTCTTTATTTGATGCAGGAAAGCTCCGGGCAGGTTCAGCACATGCTTAGTGTTCCTCGTGCTTTCCAATTTTCTGTGCTAAATTAAAGCTCAAGGTCAATTTACTTGATCAAGGTCAGACATGCCTAAGTCGGGAACAGAAACACAGCCTCTTCCTGGAGAAGTGGAGCCAGCGTGGGGGGTCTTCTGGCTTCCCAGTGATACCCGTGGTGCCTGTCCAGGCTGAAGAGAATTTCCGAGATGTGTGAGGACTGGAGCGGGCTGGTAGTGCCGGTTTGTGTTCCTCTTACATCTGTGAGCCCTGCTTTGAGACAGCAAGTGAAACGGACAGATTTTCTGCCTGAGCCACATGGCTTATTTCCGGTTCACTGTGTTCTGAGGGTAACATAAGCGATCGGATGGGGGAAAAAAACACCCTCCCCCTGAAGTACCGAAAGGCTCGAGCTTTGGAAGTACAATCCTGACTTGCCTTTTATGTATGTTGTTAAAGGTGCAGCCTTAAAATGTGAATCCCAGGGCTTGTCTCCACTACGGCAATCGACCCTCCGGAGGTGGATCTTCTAGCGTTCAACTTAACAGGTCTAGTGTAGACCCCCAAGTCAAACGCTGAGGGCCGCCCCTGCCAGCGTTGCGTACGCCTCATTCTGTGAGGAGTACGAAGCCGAGGGGAGCGTGTGCTCCCGTTGGCCTCCTGCAGTGTAGATGGCGCAGTGGCTCGGCGTAGGGAAAGCCGAATTCAACTATGCATGTTCTGTAGCTGGATACTGGAACTGGAAGGGACCTTGAGAGACGGTGTACCTTAAGTGTACCTTAAGCCGACCTGCCTGGTCTGGTGTAAACCGGGCCCCACTGTGATGGAGTCCTCTCAGCCCTCTTGCTTTGAAGGGGGAAGGCAAGAGGCTTTTGACATTGGCCCTGGGCTTGGTATGCAAAACAAACAAACCCAGTCCACACCAATATTTAAATAAATATTAAAGTCCTGATCCAAAATCCACTGAAGACAATGAAACCAAGACTTTGATCCAGCCTCCATTTATATGTACCTCTCTGCAGCAATGAAGCCAGCATTTTATTCTCCCCCCACCCCCCAACATGCAAGTTTTAGATTTAGCAGCCTTCAGATGCATAATTACATATGTTTATACCAAAACGGCCAGACTGGGTCAGACCAAAGATCCATCTAGCCCAGGATCCTATCTGCCAACAGTAGCCAATTCCAGATGCCTTATGGGGAATAAACAGAACAGGGAATCATCAAGTGATCCCTCTCCTGTCACCCATTCCCGGCTTCTAACAAACACAGGCTCGGGACACCATTCCTAGTCATCCTGGATAAGAGCCGTTGATAGACCTATCCTCCATGAATGTACCTAGTTCTTTTTTAACCCTATTAAAGACCTGGTCTTCACAACATCCTCTGGCAAGGAGTTCCACAGGTTGACAGTGTGCTGTGTAAAGAAATATTCCTTTTGTTTATTTTAAACCTGCTACCTACTAATTTCATTTGGTGACCCCCTAGTTCTTGTGTTATGGGAATTCTAAGTCACATCAAAACTAACACATTTTGATCCACAATTTTGTTTGCATCTGTCCCAGATCTACGGACGTCAACGCGTAGTCGGCTAGATGATTAACAGATAAGCCCAGGCTTTCAGTTAATCCAGTTGACTATTTGCACTCTTCTCTCTTCCCCCCCCCCCCCCCCCACACCTTGCTGCCTCTGTATCAGAGGCAGCAAGGGAGGAGGGGAAGCAGGAGCTGGTGTTGGGGGGGGGAGAGAGAGAGCCGGCTTAAAAGCCGGTTCCCCCCCAGCACCGGTTCTGCAGAGCGGCCTGCCTGCCCTCCGTGCCTCTATCAGAGGCAGCAAAGTGGTGGGGAGCAAGGGAGGCTGTATCAGAGGCAGCAGTGTGGGGCAACAGGCAGCTGGGCCATGAGAGGAGCTGGTTTTTGAACTAGCTCCCCTCACAGACCAGCTCCCACCTGCCACCGTGCGCTGCTGCCTCTGATAGAGAGGCAGTAGTGTGGGGTGGCAGAGAGCTAAGAATTCATGCGGTTAGTCGACTGTTCTATTACCCGCTATCTAACATCCCTACCCAGATCCCTTCTTTGTCATACAAACCATGTGCCAGCACCCACTGGTTCTCAGTATCCAAGTGAGGGAACACCGCCTGGTTCTTAGTAAACATACACAGCAAGACTCAGCTTTGTAAACAATACTTAGCAGTGAGTGAACTGTCTTTCTATATCTCGTCAGGCTCTCTGCCCGCAGGCTATGGGTTTGACTATGAGATCTCACACTGAGGACATAGCTTTAAGACCGCAAGTGCTCTGGAGCTCTTGCCATCAGGCTAGCTGGTATCAGAGCTACTGCTAAAGCTGGTATGACAAAGTTAGAGGAGATCAAATACACTGAGCTTGGAGTAAAGTGCAGAGGGCTTGCAAATAGGCTATGCAAGTGTTTCCTGTTGTAAAGATTTTCAGTAGCATTACCCTAAGTCTGGCTTCTTGTTTTTGCTAAGCCATGTTCATTATTGTTATTACCAGCATGGCTCTGCAATGCAGACATAATTGTCCCTGCGAGTATAAAAATGTTAACAGAAGAGGGGGAAACAACCGGTGGCATCAAAGCCTTGCCTTTTAGCCTGTTAAATGTACATAATCAGACCCTTCACGCTGGCCTGCTCTCCACCCAACCCTTAGGTCAATCTAGATGCCTTGCTCAGAGGGGTGAAAAAAATTCATGCTCCTGAGAGCTAGAGTTCAGCCAACCTAAGCCCACGTGTACAAAGCACCGGGTGGCCAGGAGAACTTTTGTCACTCTGCTTCCTGTGTCTCGGAGAGCTGGATTTACTACAGCGACAGATGCATCCCATTGGTCATTGCAGTGAGTGTCAATACTGCAGAAACAGAGCCGCATCTGTGCCACCGTAGCAAGTGTAAGACATACCTCACCTTAGTAAAGTCATGACACGTCATGGGCGTGCAAGTGGTGCTCACTCTGGTACATGGCAGTATCCTGCTGTACAGAGAGATCGTGATGACAATGCTACTGTATAATGTCTCTTTAAATAAGTGGAAATCCATCAGCTGCATAAAGAAATTTGCACAGATACAGAAAGACATCATCGTCCTCCTGCCATTGACAGGTACTTCTTTTGCTGTAATATAGATCTTAGCAACTGTTATTTCCACTCCAACTCATCTGATGAAGTGGGTCTTACCCACAAAAGACCTCATCAGCTGTGGCTACACAGCAGCGTTAGTTATTCCAAAATAACATAGTCCACGTCTACACACAAGCAGTTATTTCAACATAATGTCAAAATAATGGCGAGCTGGAGGACTTCTTACTCCGACTCCTGTAACCCTCATTATACGAGGAGTAACAGAAGTTGGAGGAAGTGCGCTCTCAGACTTCCTGCTTTGTAGACAGCGCCAAATGCTGAAATAAACTATTTTGATTTAGGCTACACAATTGGCTTAGCTGAAGTCAAAATAGTTTATTTCAGCATTTGGCGCTGTCTACAAAGCAGGAAGTCCGAGAGAGCGCTCTTCCTCCGACTTCTGTTACTCCTCGTATAATGAGGGTTACAGGAGTCGGAAGAAGAAGTCCTCCAGCTCGCCATTATTTTGACATTATGACACATTATGTCGAAATAACTGCTTGTGTGTAGATGTGGACTATGTTATTTTGGAATAACTAACGCTGCTGTGTAGCTGCAGCTGATGAGGTCTTTTGTGGGTAAGACCCACTTCATCAGATGAGTTGGAGTGGAAATAACAGTTGCTAAGATCTATATTACAGCAAAAGAAGTACCTGTCAATGGCAGGAGGACGATGATGTCTTTCTGTATCTGTGCAAGTTTCTTTATGCAGCTGATAGATTTCCATGGCTATTCTTCTTTAAACAAAAGCTCTGTTGTTTTGGTTCTGATATTTCCATGTCAAGGATTTATACACCCGTGAAGGCTTCTTAAATAAATAAAAACAAGGCGTGGGTTTTTTTTTTAAAGGCTTTCTTTCAAGCTTGCAGTGCCTTTGCAAAGTGGGACAGGTAAACCCCTTGTCCCAGCTGTTAAGCCGGTTGGGAGCTGGAAGAAAGCTTTGGAAGCTGGTGGCCGTGGCAGCTGCCTTCCATACAAGCTAAAGGAGGAAATAATTAAATAAGCTTTTGGTTAGTGATAAGTGAAACAACAGCAGCCCCTACCCAACACACAGACCCCATGCAAGGCTTCAAGAATCTGAGCTATGTGGCTGGGGTGAGGGGGTTCGCCGTGGGCTCTTTAATCAGCATGTTGTTTTAACACGGCCCACTGGGCTCCCAGGGCTGACCCGAACACAAGGCCGTCTGCCAGCACTGCCTGGGCTGAATTATTGCCCCCCTCTGCCTTGCTCCCTGCAGCAAGCGCATCATCTCTATGGTGTATAATGGTCTGCGCATGGAACTACACCCACTATGCCTGTTTGGAATCACACCCCGCTGAGATGGGTCTGACACAGGGGCTAGCTTTGTACTAGCGCTGTTCAATATCGGTTAATTGACTAGCTGATTAATCTCATGAATTCTTATCGGTTAGTTGACTATTCTATAGTCCCCAGGCAGCCCCTGTCCGGGGGGGAGGGGTCTGAACTCTTGGACCTGGCATGAGCCACAACTGAACGGGCCTGCCTGCCCGCCTAATATACTTTAAATGCAGAGCCGCAGTGGGGGTAATTCCAGGATCCAGTGCAAGCTGGAATTGAGCTGGGCTGCTGGCCAGCGGGCTAAAAATGTACTGGCAAGGGGGGGGGGGGGAAATGCGTGTAGTCTATAAGCTTTTGTTTATCAGTTACTTGGTTAATCGACTACAACGATTGTAACTAGAAAAGGGGGTGGGGGGTGGAATCCCATCCCCCAGGGAAGTCAATGGGAGTTTTGCCACTGACTGAAACAAAGGCAGGATTTTATCCAGGGCGTGTTACAGGCACACTGACAGAGGAGGCCCATGTAGACAACTGTGTGCCATTCAAGAGTCAAAGGAGTGTGGTTTCACTGCGGGCTCCAAGGAACTCTCTGAGGCTCATCCGGGTACCAGACAGCAGTGGTTTTAAATCAGGTGCACTCAGTGGCCATTCTCATTTGTTTTAAGGAAACCAAACAATTTCATCTCATCCGATCAGTCCAGGCCACTCACAGGAGGCTGTTCGTTCAGGATGGCTGGGTTTGATTTCTATGTTTTGGTAAATGCAGAGTCCTGCAAATATTTTTTTAAAGCACCCAGCATCCTGAGCATTCAGGGAGCATGAAAAGCTATCGCCTTAAGAGAGCTCAGGGTAGTGCAGAATCTGAAGAGTGGCCCAGTGGATGGCCAAGTCAGATTCGTTTAATTGCACATGTAACATGAACCCTAGAGTGGGGTACTGTGAGGAACCGAAGGATTCGCATAAATCTGTGTGCATTTAAATGGGAAACATGACAGGAGATTAGAAGCGAGGGAGAAAATCAGCCAGGAGACAAGACTGATGAGAGCACAGCAACGAAGTTGCTCATTGAAGGATCCGTCATGGCCAACTCATCCCTGAGAGATGCCCACAACATCAGGAAGAGCTGCTAGCAGCCCTGGTATTTCTGAACACATGACCTCCAACCAATGAGACATAGAAACAGTCCTAGTTCTTTGAGCTGCCCTTCCCTCCCTTAATAATGAGCTTCTGTAATTGGACAGAGTTTGTGGCTGCTTCCTTCCTCCCGTTGACTTATGCGTGCTCAAACCTGCCGAGCCACTTGGGCCAATCGCGGTCCTCGGAGCAAGGCGCGGTGCAGCACAGCCTCCACCCCAGTAGAAAGAATGCCTCACTGAATGGGATGCGATGGGGAGAGGCACACAGCGCGAAGGATTGTTGTTGTAACTCTTGCAATATCAGAGGCAACCAGGAAGAGGATCTAAAACCAGAAGACCATGAACAACCACTTTGCAGTGTGTGACATAGTGGGGGTACTTGCTGGGCTGTGGTGACCTCTGCTGTCTGACGCCAAACCTGTTGAACCAGACACCCCCCATGGAGAGGGACAAAGGAAGGGGGAAGGCTGCCCTGGCTGGGGGGCAGGCTGGAAGAGTGTGAGTTAGTTGCTGTCTGGGAGCATGGAGGAGACAGCCTAGGGAAAGGGGCTGGAGTTTAGGGGCTCAGTCTCCCCCCCATCTCAAGGGGGCCTGAGGCATCCTAGCCCAGCTCTGTGACCAGATTACATCTGTGCTGTGCTGTATCCTGGAGAGGCAATAAACTTCCTCTATTCCACCGGCTGGTGCAGTCTGTTTGTGCCATTTCGGGGTGCAGGAGACGGGGGACCCCCAACGCGCCGTCACACAGTGCCCATCCTTTGACTGACCAGTCAGCCAGCACCTTTGCAGTGTTAGCCACAAGGTTACAGTTCCGTCACGGGAACCCCACTTCCTCTGGGGTTTTGGAACTAGATACCCTGTTATATCAGCGATCAAGCGCCCTGTCTTGAATTCTACTCATTCAACCAACCAACCCAAATCTCTCTTGTTAAAACAGATATCACCAAGGCTGTGTCTAGACTGGCAAGTTTTTCTGCAAAAGCACGTGCTTTTGCGGAAAAACTTGCCAGCTGTCTACACTGGCCACTTGATTTCCGCAAGAACACTGACGATCTCATGTAAGAAATCAGTGCTTCTTGTGGAAATACTATGCTGCTCCCGTTCGGGCAAAAGTCCTTTTGCGCAAAAGGGCCAGTGTAGACAGCTCAGATTTGCTTTCCGCAAAAAAGCCCTGATCGTGAAAATGGCAATCGGGGCTTTTTTGCACAAAAGCGCGTCTAGATTGGCACGGACGCTTTTCCGCAAAAGCACTTTTTGTGGAAAAGCATCCGCGCCAATCTAGACGCTCTTTTCCGCAAATGCTTTTAACAGAAAACGTATCCGTTAAAAGCATTTGCGGAAAATCACCCCATCTAGACGTAGCCCAAGAGTACAGCATGTGACCGTATTTAAGCAAGCATGGTGAGCTTATTTGTACGATAAATGGTTATTGTCACTCACTTCATAAACAAGGGCCCAGATTAATTCCTGGTGCTGCTCTAGCTAAATCAGTAGATACCCCAGGGATAAGCCTCAGAGGGGCGGCCGTGTTAGTCTGTAACTTTAAAAACAAGTAGTCCTCTGGCACCTTAGAGACTTACAAATGCAAAACCCACTTCTTCAGATGAGATGATTTTTGTCTTTGACTTGTAGGCCCTATTCAACCTTCACCTTTTAAACCCACTATTGCGACGGGTTAGTGATAGGATTACCTTACAGAGTTACCCAGTATCTAGCTCAGCTTTTCTGTCATCATCACAACTTCCCTGGTGCACCTGCTGTTTGCATCTTATGGACAGCTTCCCCACATGGCTTCAGCGAGGGCTAGGCCACCACCCAGCAACATCAGCAAGCTGTGGCACAATACACTGTGGGACGCCCTGCCACAGAGAGGGCTGGAAAGAGAGGACCAGCCAAACTGGTTGCACAAAGATGGCAGGGATACGCCACGTCAAGAACCTGTAACTAGTTTAACACCTATGGGAAACCAGCCTTGTGACACTATGCTTCTGGCAGGGGAGACACACTGCTGGGGTTAGGAACAGCGCTTCGGCCATCTTGCGAATTAGAATCAGAATCATAGACTCCTGGAACTGGAAAGGGCCTGAAGAGGTTAACAGGTCCAGTCCTTTGCTCGGCAGAACCAAGCACCATCTAGATCATTCCTGACAGGTGTCTGTCCAACCTGCTCTTAAATATCTCCAGCGATGGAGAGTCCACAACCTCCCTAGGCAATTTATTCCACTGTTTAACCACCCAGACAGTTAAGTTTTTCCTAATGTCCAACCTAAACCTCCCTTGCTGCAATTTAAGCCCATTGCTTCTTGTCCTGTCCTCAAAGGCCAAAGAGAACATATTTTCTCCCTCCACCTTTTAGATACTCGAAAACCGTTATCACGTCTTCTCTCAGTCTTCTCCTTTCCACACTAAACAAACCCAATTCTGACAGGAAGCACGGGACAGCCTGCCATATCCGGTTACAACCTTGCCTAGAAGATGTAGAGTGGACACTGCTGTATGGCTGTAACATTTTTTGCATAGTTGCACATAGCAGGGAAAAGGCATCCAATTGAACCTGTGTTAAAACAACAAATGTACAGTTTAAGCAAGAGCAAAGACAGACACGAGTTAGCGTGGCTATTCCGCCCTTAATTCACGCTGGCAGCGCTAGCACTGTAGCTCACATGGGCAACAACGCCCATTGTTTTCAGGTGCTCTGGCAGAAATCGCTCCATGACATAAACTTCACCTCCTCTATGAGGTGAACAAATCATTCAGTTTCAGGCTTCCCAGCTGTTTCCAAAGTCAGATCCAAACAATTCTTGTCAGGCCCGGTTTGGATGTGAAGGGCGGCTGCCAAGCCCCAGATGCAGCTGGCTCCCAGGACTGCCTCAGGCTCCAAAGGACAGGTCATCATGACTGAGTTCCCAAAGGGGCGCAGAAAGCAACTTGTCAAGGAGCACAGAGCGTTGGCAGGGAGCTGTGCAGGGCCGGCTAAGGCGGGCAAAGGGAGAGGGGAGCTGGAGTGCAGCAGATCAGCTCTACCTTCTGTGTTGCCTGTGGGGGGAAGGGCCTGGTGGGGTGCCAGCCAGGATCTGGAGTGGGGGGCAGAGACTGGGGGGGCTGGCCAGGATCCCAGGGTGGGGGTCAGGGGTATGGGGGAGAAGCCAGGATCCGGGGTGGTAGTCAGGGGCATGGGAGGGCAGCCAGGATCTGGGGTGGGGGGAAGAGACTGGGGGGAGGGCGGCTAGGATCCGGGGTGGGGGTCAGGGGTATGGGAGGCAGCCAGGATCTGGGGTGGGGGTAGAGAGTGGGGGAGCCGGCCAGGAACTGGGGCAGGGGCAGCAGCCAGGATCAGGGGTGGGGGATAGAGACTGGGGGGGCGGCCAGGATCTGGGATGGGGGTCAGAGGCCGGGGATAGGGGTGCCCAACCAGCTTCTGGGGTGGGGGGAAGAGACTGGGGAGAGGGCGGATAGGATCTGGGGTGGGGGTCAGAGGTATGAGGGGGTGCCAGGATCTGGGGTGGGGGTAGAGAGTGGGGGAGCCGGACAGGAGCCGGGGTGGGAAGCAGGGGGGGCAGCCAGGATCTGGGGTGGGGGATAGAGACTGGGGGGGGCGGCCAGGATCTGGGGTGGGGGATAGAGATGGGGGGGGCGGCCAGGATCTGGGGTGGGGGTCAGGGGCTGGGGGGGGCGGCCAGGATCTGGGGTGGGGGATAGAGATGGGGGGGGCGGCCAGGATCTGGGGTGGGGGTCAGGGGCTGGGGGGGGGCGGCCAGGATCTGGGGTGGGGGATAGAGACTGGGGGGGGGCGGCCAGGATCTGGGATGGGGGTCAGGGGCGGGGGGGGGGGGGTGCCCGACCAGCATCCGGGATGGGGGGAAGAGACTGGGGGGAGGGCGGATAGGATCTGGGGTGGGGGATAGAGACTGGGGGGGGCGGCCAGGATCTGGGGTGGGGGTCAGGGGTAAGGGGGGAGCCAGGATCCGGGGTGGGGGTAGGGAGTGGGGGAGCCGGGGGGGGGTGACACAGGTGGGTTCCGGGGAGGGGCAGGGACTGGCCACGGCCGGCGGGGGCGGGGTCCGGGCTCCTCCGCGATCCCTGCAGGGCGGGGGGGGAGGCAGCGGCAGCCCCCCCCCGCGCCAGCAGCGCCGCCCCCGCCCGTCACGTGAGGGCAGCGGGGCCCAATGGGCGGGCGGCGCCGCGGGCAGCCGGGGGCCGCTCATTCAAACCGCGGCCGGAGCCGCCGGGCGGGGGGGTGCGCGGGCTCCGGGCGGGCGGGCGATGCCCCGCGGGCCGGGGCCGGAGCGGCCGCCGCGATGCCGGTGCGGAGCCGCTACAACCTGGTGGATGACGGCTGTGACTCGCGGGTGCCGCTGCACAACGAGGACGCCTTCCAGCACGGGATCCACTTCCAGGCCAAGGTGAGCCGGGCCCCCCGCACCGCCCCCGGGCCCCCCCGCCTGCCCCCCCGCCCCGCGCCCCCGGGCCCCCCCGCCTGCCCCCCCGCACCGCCCCCGGGCCCCCCCCGCCTGTCCCCCCAGCCTGCCCCCCCCGCCCCGCACCCCCGGCCCCCCCCGCCTGCCCCCCCGCCCCGCACCCCCGGACCCCCCCGCCTGCCCCCCCGCCCCGCACCCCCGGGCCCCCCCGCACCGCACCCCCGGGCCCGCCTGCCCCCCCCAGCCTGTCCCCCCCGCCCCGCACCCCCGCCTGCCCCCCCGGGTCCCCCGCCTGCCCCCCCAGCCCTGCACCCCCGCCTGCCCGCACCGCACCCCCGGACCCCCCCAGCACCGCGCCCCCGGGCCCGCCTGCCCCCCCCAGCCTGTCCCCCCCCGCCCCGCACCCCCGGGCCCGCCTGCCCCCCCAGCCTGTCCCCCCCCGCCCCGCACCCCCGGGCCCGCCTGCCCCCCCCGCCCCGCACCCCCGGGCCCGCCTGCCCCCCCAGCCTGTCCCCCCCCGCCCCGCACCCCCGGGCCCGCCTGCCCCCCCCCGCCCCGCGCCCCCGGGCCCGCCCCGCCTGCCCCCCTCGTGGCGCCCGAGCCTGCCCGTGCAACAAGTGTCTCGATTTCCTCTCCGCCCCCCCCGCGGCGGGGCGCCCGGGTCCCCCGCCAGCCGCCGGGCCGAGCTCCGGGCTGCCCCGGCTCCCAACCCGGGGAGGAGCAGAGCGGGGCTGCTCGCCGGGGATCCGGCCCCTGCCGCAGCTCCGGGCTGTCAGAGGCTTAAGGTTGGTCCCTGCCCCTCCTGGCCGCGGAGCACGTCTCCTTCCCGCTTTGAGCCCCGTCTAGTGTTGGCCTCCACCGCTCGGATGCGTGGCGGGGAAAGGGCTCCCCTCGGGTTCGTCGTGCGCTCCCGGAACGAAGCCATCCCCGGCTGTAAGCCACGCAAGAGCCCCTCCTCGGAGGAAGTGGGTCAGGCCCACGAAAGCTCATCCCCGGCTAAACCCTCTGGCTCGTCTTTAAAGTGCTGCACAGTCCTGGTTTTTGTTTCAGCGAGACCAACACGCTACTCTCTTACTCCTGGGAGGAAGCGGGTTTGCCCCCCAGCTAGCCATGTATTCCTGTTGCTCTCTAAGATGCCACTTCGCCAGGGTCTCTAAGATGTCCACTCCTTGTTTGTAAAAGTTGTCTCCCAGAGAAAGGGTAAATAACCCTTCCTTGTTCCCCAGCGCCACACCAGGGAGGCATCTTCCCTGCCCCTCCTTTGTTGCCTTTTCCCAAGCTGAGATTTTAAATCTCTCATACAGAAGCTGTTCCATACCCTTCTTGTTTTTTTGGCAGGCCTCTTCTGTACCTTTTCCCATTCTCTAATCTATTTGATTGGCGATAGGGTGATGGGAACTGCATGCAGTATTTCAGATGTGGGTGAACCACAGATGTATGTAGAGGCATTATATTTACTATCCTATTGTAATCAGATAACGGTTGGGCTCCCCTTGAAGTCACTTAACGCATGGTGTGCTGAAAAGAATGGACCCGTGATCACACTGGGCCTGGTTGGGGGGGGGGAGGAAGAGCAGCTGTCACGGACAGGAGCAGTTACCCAGCATCTGCTGCTCAAGGAAGCATTTGTCTAAAACCTGTGACACAGAAGGCGCCAGGTACAAACTGAGCAGCCAGGAAGTGAATTGCAGGAAGGCCAAGGGCTGCTTTTCCCTGTAAGTTGGGCGCCCGTGCGGCTGTTCAGGAGAGATTCCAATGCTGCCCAGCTGAATAGCAGAGTGCCCCCAGCTAAGGTTTGTGTTTCTCTTGGTGGTGCATGTTCACACCTGTCTTGGTGCACATAGCAAAACTTATTCCGCACATGAACAGGAAAAATCCACCCATGATGGGAAAGATTAGCAGGAACGTTGACCAAGGCTCAGCCGATCTCTGTGCACCGGGGGCTTCAACCCTCTTGCCTTTGAAAACATTAAAGCCAGCACTTTCACAAGTGTTCGTTGACTTCAGGTGCCTTGAATGTTGGCTGCCTAGCGTCAGGACCTCGCTGTCCTACAGGTGCTGGGACATGGCTGCCTTCCAACCCTGAACTTTTGAGTGGCCTTGCACCCTTACAATAAGGCCCAAGTTCAATAGCGTTTTAACCACCGGGCTTTAAATTGCAGTTGCCCATGGGTACTAACCGGCCATAACCGGAGTTCTCATGCACTTCCCTGGCTAGTAGAGTCACATGCGTTGGTGTCACGGGTAATAAACCAAGGTGTTTTTTTCCATGAACAAGACCGAAAAGTCTTTCTGACTCTGTATCTTTCCTTAGTGTTCTCAATCGCTTGTTCCCACGCTAGTTTCAGCCCCCTTCCGAATGTTTGTCTCAGCAAGGGGGCTTGAAAAAAGGAAAGGAACTTCAAAATGTGCCAACAAACCGTACTACCTTCTCGTGCTTTTGAGCAGAGGAAATGGGGAGGGGAAAGTCGCAAAAGGTCACTGACATTGGGCTGTTATGCTCAAATTAAGCCGGTTTGCACTAGATTTTTTTTTTTGGGGAGTCTTTGCAATCTTGGAATCTTTCCTGCACGGTTTGCCCTGGGACTGGCCTGGAAAGGCTCCTCTTGACAGCATAGGACTTTGCATCATTTCTGTCTATAGCACGTGCCAGTGGGCGTGGGATGGGGCAGATGCTTGTGGTGTACAGGGAGTCAGACAAGACCAGAGATGGGCAGTAATTTTTGATGGGGGCCACTCCAAGGTTTTGGTAAGTGGTCAAGGGCTGTGCTTTTCTATGGAGCGGGGGTGGGGTCTGGGACGGAGGTTGGCTGCAGAGGGAAGCTCTGGGTATGGGCCTGGGGTGCAGGAGAGGGCGTTTGAGTGAAGGAGGGGGTTGTGACCTGGGGCGGGGGATTAGGGTGCAGCGGCTGGGACAGGGCTGGGTAAGCAGGCTGGATCTGGCCTGCCTAGCTCTTTCATCCAGCCCGTTGCATCTCCCAGCCTTACCCTCTAACGCTGTGGTTCCCAACTGCTGGGCTGCAGCCCAATACCAGGCCACAAACTGCACAGCCAGGCCATGCCCGTGCCGGCTGCTCTAGGGTGCGTCGTAGCTGGCGGCTGCTGGAGCTGAAGCCGGCTGTTTGCGGCGGCTCTGTGGGCAGGCACGGGGGGTACATATTTTGGTGGACTGGTGACCTTTTAATTGCATAATGAATATGCAAATATTTAAATACAATGTTACCAGACTGCCAAAAGTTTGTAAAAGTTTGCCGGGAACCACTGCCCTAGCACATTGCCTGGGAGCTACCGGGGAAGTGCCAGCCCTTCCAACTCATGCTATTTACAGGCCCCGCCCCTTCTGCCCAAGGCCCCTCTCTGGTCCACAATCACGTCAGAAATTTATGAAGTGTCCCCCCCCCCCCCAACAATTATTGTCCACCTCTGGCCTGGGAGAGGGGTGTAGGAGTGAGTGCAGGATCTGGGAGGGAGCTGTGCCCTGTGTCGGGGGAGGGGAAATGCAGAGAGTTTGGGTGGTGGCGTGTTGGGGCAGGCTCTGACCAGGAGTCGCTTACCTAGGTGGCTCCTGGCTGGCAGCCCAGTCGGGCCCTCAGGCGGGCTCCGTGTCTGCCAGCAGCCCCAGATGGCTCAAAGCAGCTGGCTTTTCCTTGTGGCTCCCTGCACCATGTATCCAGGCGTGGGGGTGAGGTTGTGCACGTTGCCCCCACCCCCAACACAATCTCTCAGCTCCCATTGGCTGTTGTCTGGCCAAGAGGAGCTGAGCGATTGTGCTGGGGGTGAGGGCAGTGCGCAAAACCTCCTCCCCACGCAACACGGCGAAACACCAGGAGCAGCCAGCAGTATATCTTGCCTGTCCTTGGACTAGATCGTTCAATAGTCCCTTGTCACTTTGAGCCCTATTACTCTGACTCTACCAGTATTTGTAACATGAGCATTTGTATTCAGAGGTTCCACACGGATGGGGCAGCCCCGTAGGAGTACGCTCACCCTGACTGAAGGAGCTCAATAGTTAGAAAAAATTCTTCCTTGGAAACCCATATAGCAGGGGTGGGGAACCTAAGGCCGGGGGGGGGGGGGGGGCTGGATGTGGCTCCTGGCTTGCCTGGATCTGGCCCCCTAGACTCCCCCCCAGCATTGGGGAGTGTGTGCTGGTGTTCCAGCACCCCCTCCACCATTTCCCTGTGGGGCTGGAACATGCAAAATAGGCTGGCCTCCCTCCCTAGGCTCTGGTGTGCGAGGGGAATGTGGGGAATGTCTTTCTCTTTCTGGGTAAGTCTAGACTACATGGCTCCGTCGACGGAGCCATGTAAACTGGTTTACCCGGCATAGGCAAAGAAGCAGGGATTTAAATAATCCCCGCTTCGTTAAAATAAACATGGCCGCCACACTGTGCCGACGATCAGCTGATCCGGCACAGAGCGGCAGTCTAGAGGTGGATCTGTGGGCTAGGGAAGCCTTTACCGACCGATCCTGTAAACCTCGTTTCATGAGACATAAGGGATCGGTCAGGAAAGGCTTCCCCAGCCGACAGATCCGCGTCTAGACTGCCGCACTGTGCCGGATCAGCTGATCGTCGGCACAGTGTGGCGGCCACGTTTAAATAATCCCCGCTTCGTTAAAATAAATCCCCGCTTCTTTGCCTATCCGGGTAAACTAGTTTACATGGCTCCGTTGATGGAGCCATATAGTCTAGACAAACCCTCTCAGTCGGGCCACATCATTGAGGGTTACTTTTTTGCTTCTTACTTGTGTCCGGTCCCGGCCTGATCTTTCTGTGGGTCAGTGGCCCCCAGCCCAAAAAAAGGTTTCCTACCTCTGCCATATGGTAACGGGTATTGGGTTAAATTCCGTGTTCTTCTCGTGGAACCACTGTGCTGCAGGGAAAGTGAGAGAAGGCCAAGTGTGAATGTTAATGGACGTAATCTTGAGAGAGGATCTAAGAATGACTGATATCATTGTCAGGGTGTACACCTGCCTGGGAGAAAACAAGTTTGTTGTAACTGACTTCCAGTCAGTGCAGGGGGGGATGAGTTCGTAATTTAACCGGCAAAATGAATTGCATTTTTCAGGAGTAATTCTAGTTTGGTTTGCAGGTGGGCTGACAGATTAGCAGTGGAATGTGTTTTTCGCCCCTCCCCCCAGCTGTAAGGAAAGGGACTACGTTCAAATGACGCTTTAAAAACGTTGGCCGTGTGCAGGTCTGTTTTCCCGCTGAAGGAGCTGTAGGTTTAAAAGGAGAGAGAGATCTGGTCAAGTTCTCAATTACTTGTCAAAAGTCCCGCTTAGCTGGAGAGAGAGATACTTTGAATGTATAAGATGCAACAGCTGCTATACTAGATAGCACTTTGATCAGGCAAAGAGCTGTTACATTAATGAACTTTTAAAAGGGGCTACAACATGGAGTTGCACTTCTAATGGGTAAGGTAGGCACCTGAACTCCGTCCACTGTAGACCTACCATGCTATGGAGAGAGTGGGTGTATCTATTGATTTCCAGCTGCTTGTCCATCTCTACTCTTCAAGTTGTAAAGGGCTGTCTCCTCTTCCATTGCAGATGAAGTTTGCTTGACCTTAATAACACGCTTCCGTAGGGCAGGTCTACACTATGGAGCACGTCGACCTAAGGGACGCAACTCCGGCTATGTAAATAGTCAGGGCTCGACAAATCCGTGTATCTACTTGCCCGTGGCGAGTAGATTTCAGCCGGTAGCCTCGTTCACTGGCGGCGCGCACATGCGCAGTGCGGGTCTGGCGCATGCGCGGTGCAGGGCTGGCGAGTGGATTTTGCCGCGGTTTGTCGAGCCCTGTGAATAGCAGATCTGGAGTCAACATATTTTAGGTTTGAGTTGCTGCAGGGAATCAACTGGAGAACCTCTCCCATTGACTTTCTTTATGCTTCTCGTTCCGGTGGAATACTGGAGTTAACTAAAGAGCGATTGGCGGGTGATTTAGTGGGTCTTCACTAGACTTGCTCAATCGAGCCTGGGAGGATCGATCGCTACAATACCAATTCCCCAGTAAGTATAGACATGCCCGGAGTCCTCGTATAGGGTGTGTCTTTTCCAGGTACATCAGTCTGGCTGTGCCTCTTAAAATGGCCAGCTTATTAACTATCTAACTTACTTCATGCAAGACTTTTGTTTATTGGTAGTAGTTCTCCTTTCTGATTCTTTCCAGGCTGTAAGCACCAGGCCATGCTGCATTATATTAATGCATTTATCGCTCAGATCTTTAGGGCTGAATTCACAAAGCGCAGGTGGCCACGTAAGAGCCTGACACTGCAAGCAAACTGCCTCACACTTGGGTGGAAGCCTCCTGAACTTGATGGGGCTCTCCATAGGCACACCTGGCTCTGCTTGCAGGATTGGGACTCCAGTACAGGGTCAGAGAGCAAAGCCAACAGAAGTGTCCTTGGCCACTGGCTTGCTCCCCATTGCCTGCGGTTTGTGGGAGGCTGGCACTTTGCAATCTTACTTTGAATTGATTTTTTTTTTTCATGTAACTTACTGTAGCCTTTTGTGAATGGGACAAACCAAACAGATCCCATTTAGTCTTTTCCCTCCCCGTGGATCCCAGGCGCTCCTGCGCCGAGGCCTGGCGCGCTCTGATGGCTCTCCAGGGTGTTGCTGTAGTTAGAAAACAGCATTGCTGGAAGACGTGGCGACGCTGACCGAGGCGCAGGAAAACGAGATGACCTGCCAGGTCGCTTGCAGGGCTTATTTCTAGACGGCTGATAGAGCAGGAAATGGTCAACTGAGACCTCCAGTCTGTGTAGAGGGATTTGGGCGTATTTAGTCAAGAGAAGAGTGAGGGGGGATTTGTTAGCAGCCTTCGACTCCCTAAAGGGGGGTTCCAAAGAGGCTGAGGGGAGGCTGTTCTCAGTGGTGACAGAGGACAGAACAAGGAGCAATGGTCTCAAGCTGCCGTGGGGGAGGTCTAGGCTGGATATTAGGGACAACTGTTTCCTGAGGAGGGTGGGGAAGCACTGGGATGGGCTCCCTAGGGCGGGGGTGGAATCTCCATCCCTAGAGGTTTTTAGGTCCCGGCTTGACAGAGCCCTGGCTGGGATGATGGAGTTGGGGTTGGTCCTGCTTTGGGCCGGGGGCTGGACGCGATGACTCCTGAGGTCTCTTCCAGCCCTAGGATTCATGGAATACAAGCTTGTAGCTCGCAAGACCCGGTGTCTTGTAGAGTTTTGTCTTGCAGCAGTGATCTCAAAATTGCATAGAGATGCTAACATGCCCAGTGAGAGCCAGGGGCTGTCATGACTTCCACAGCGCTTCCTTGACTTGCTGGCCCCAAAAAGCCCTCTGGACTCACGAGCCAAACCCTCTTACGCATGGAGGCTGTGCTTTGTCGGCACCGGGGCCTCTGATGGATTGGGGCGGGGGGCAGGGCTGCGAACCAGGCACGTCTGCGAAGCAGGAGAGACGGGCCGCACGCGCCACCGATGAGCTCCCTGACAGAACCTGCTGGGAGGATGCGAATGCCGACACATTGGACTGGCTTTCGGAATCTTGACTCCCTCGCTCCAGCTGTCCGGCTTCCAAGGCATATGGCCGCAGGACAGCAACCCGCACACCCCAGCGCTGCCAGGATGCCGATCGCCCACTCCTTCTACTTCTGTTTGCCGGCTGACTCAGGCAGCCCCCCCACCCCACCCGCTCCCCTGCTTCCACTCAGCTATGCTGCACATGGGCCAGAGGCTACGTGGGATGTTCCCCGCCAAAGAACTGCTCTGTCCGGGGGATGTTTGGATTCCCCCCCGACCTGGGGCAGAAGAACAGCCGAGATCTAAGTTGCACTGGTGTGTTGGGGTGCAGCCCTGCGGGCAGCGCTCTGCTGCCTTGTATATTCATTACGCCCTATGTGTTAAAGGGATCCCCTGTCCTGCAGCCGAGAGCTGTTCCTTCCGGTCGCTGCTCAGATAACTGCCCTTGGCTGGCTTGGCCCACGAGCGTGGGCCAGTAGGGTCTGAGCCGAAGGGCGCAGTGCTGCCCTCACAAGGGAACCGTCCATGGGAGGGCTGACTCCTGCTGTCAGGTTGGCCGTCATGCTACGTTCTGACCCATGTCGCTGGCCCCAATGCCACCCGAACCCGTGGGCAGGACTAAGGCAGCCACGCTATGGAAGGCTGCCTTTCGTAAATGGTTGGGGGCAGGTTTCCATGCTGGGGCTGGCGCTTTCCATCCGCCTTGAGCTTCAACAGGTGGAGGTGCCACCGCTGCAAAGCGTAAGTTTGACGCTGCCGGGGGAAGTGCCCAGCACTTGAGTGCAAACTCAACCGGGCAACTTGCTGTGTCCAGTAGGAACGCAGGGCTGCCGCTAGTGCCTCGTGACAGGCGGGGCCAACACAGAACACCGACTCTGGAACAGTTTCCAAGATCCGGTGGAGAATTCTGCTAGACCCAGCAAGCAAAAAGGGCCACTTATGTCCGGAGAGGCACAGTGGGAACACGGAAGGGCACTGATCAGCTGTGCAGACCTTCTGAGGATGCCTGGGACTCTGAGGTTTTTAAGAGGCTTCTTTTGGTGAAGGGGAGGAAGATGATGGACAGTGACGGCTGCATGTTGGTCCCTGGGACGCACTGTAAGATGAGGTTTGGCTAGCGGCTGTCCCTCTGCTTCTGGTTGCCAGCCGTTGTCTCCTCGTGCGTTGCACTCAAGCAAGAGTCTCTAATAGAGTCCAGTAGAATGTCACAAACTGGATCGTGCTTCCAGGAAAGAGGCTTTTAGTGGGATGACTCAACTAGAAGATCTAACGTATTTAAGGGCATTTCTAGACCTAGACAAGATCAAGGGCTTAAACCTGCAATTAAGGATCCATTGATACTAGGGATGTACAAAAAGAGTTTTAATAGTTGTACTATACATACAATATGATGGGGACTAATTTGGCTACAACTACTCAAGAGTGATCTTGGAGTCATTGTGGATAGTTCTCTGAAAACATCCACTCAGTGCGCAGGGGCAGTCAAAAAAGCAAACCGAACGTTGGGAGTCATTAAAAAAAAGGGATAGACAATAAGACCGAAAATATCCTATTGCCTCTGTATAAAATCATGGTACGCCCACGTCTTGAATACTGAGTACAGATGTGGTCACCTCATCTCAAAAAAGAAATACTGGCATTAGAAAAGGTTCAGAAAAGGGTAACAAAAATGATGAGGGGTTTGGAAAGGGTCCCATATGAAGAGAGATTAAAAAGCCCGGGACTTTTCAGCGTAGAGAAGAGGAGACTAAGGCTGTGTCCAGACTCAGGGTTTTTTTTGGGAAAAGTAGCCTTTTTCCGAAAAAACTTCACCTGCGTCTAGACTGCAGCCGCGTTCTTTCGAAATTAAATCGAAAGAACGCGGCTTTTCTTTCGACGGCGGTAAACCTCATTTCACGAGGAAGAACGCCTTCTTTCGAAAGTGCTTCTTTCGAAAGAAGGCGTTCTTGAATGTAAATAGGGCTTCTTCGAAAGAGAGCATCCAGACTCACTGGGTGCTTTCTTTCGAAAAAGCGGCTTGCTCTTTCGAAAGTTCCGCGTGCAGTCTAGACGCTCTCTTTCGAAAGAGGCTCTTTCGAAAGTATCTTTCGAAAGAGGCTTGTAGTCTAGACATAGCCTAAGGGAGGATAGGACAGAGGTCTATAAAATCATGACTGGTGTGGAAAAAGTGAATAAGGAAAAGTTATTTACTTATTCCCACAATATAAGAACTAGGGGTCACCAAATGAAATGAATAGGCAGCAGGTTTAAAACAAACAAAAGGGGAGTTTTTCTTCACTCAGCACACAGTCAGCCTGTGGAACTCCTTGCCAGAGGATGTGCTGAAGGCTAGAACTTTAACAGGGTTCAAAAAAGAGCTAGATAGATTCATGGAGAGGTCCATTAATGGCTATTAGCCAGGATGAGTAGGAATGGTGTCCCCAGCCTCTGTCTGTAAATGGGTGACGGGGGATCACGTGAGGATTACCTGGAGGGAACACAACCTCTGGAGCAGTGGTCTCCAACGTTTTTACACCCAAGATCACTTTTTAAGTCTCAGAACAGGCGAAGATCTACTGCCCCGCCCCTTCCTTGAAGCCCCGCCTACATTACATGAGGAAATCTAATGTAAATGTACTGTGCGGATGCTCAGTTCAGAGAGGACTCAAGAGCTACTCTGAGAGCCCCCAAGATCTACCGGTAGCTCGCGATCTACTGGTTGGTGACCACGGCTCTGGGGCATCTGGTATTGGCCACTGTCGGCAGACAGGACACTGGGCTAGATGGACCTTTGGTCTGACCCAGCATGGCCGTTCTTATGTAAACTACTAAAATGTTAGTGATTTAATAACTCGTTAACTGCCCGCCCAGCTTCTGCCATTTTGCATCATAGCTGGGGGGTGGGCCCTGCTGGCCTGCCTGGGCCAAGCCCAATCAGAAGGGGTTAGGGCCAGCCAGGGATGGAGACCCACCTGCCTGACTTCTGTGATGGGGACTGGGACACCACTGCTGGGCCGCCCCATGCTGAGTTGGAATGGCCAGGGCCCCGCCTGCTGTCCCCATGCACGCAGGGTCCTGCTGGCTGCTCACCTTGCCAGCTGCGCTCCGCCGGGGCAGCTCCAGCCTGCCGTGGTTAGCTGTGAGACCAGTTACCCGATAAGCCTAATGCTTCCCAGTGTGCTTACCGGGAAACCGATTGAAGAGTTAACCTTTTGCATCCCTAATTGATGCCTGCCACGGATCCTTCTAGGGGCTGACAGACACGTCTGCCATGCATTTGAGGTGTCCAGCTGCCCAGTCTCTCGTGGGCTCGCTTTCAGCCAAAGACGCGGTTCGTTTTGAAGCCACTGCACTGCCTTTGCGGCAGTTGTTTCCGAAGGCCGTCTCACCGCTCTTCTCTTCTTTCAGTACATCGGCAGCCTGGATGTGCCGAGACCCAACAGCCGTGTGGAGATCGTAGCAGCCATGAGAAGGATTCGGGTGAGTCTGGCTGGGAGTCCGGGTATCTCTGCTGACCCTTGAATGGAAGTATGCCAGTGTCATGGCTCTGTGCGCCCCTTCCCCAGCCCCGCTGCTTGTTACCGCTGGCATGTGAACAGTCGGTCTGCTTTTCTTGAGTAGCTTGGTAGCCACGCTCCTCAGCCGTACAAGGACTAGATCCAGCTCTTCCCCAAATCTCCTCTCCAGAGCAGAGAGAAGAAACCAGCTCCGCCTCCACCGCGTTATGTAATGGCTTCACACCTACCCCCTGGGTTCCCTTTGCAAGTTATTTTAACAGAGGCTTGGTGAGATTCCACTTCTCCTCCTCTCCCCTCTTACTCTTCAGATGGCCTTGTGATTAGGCACGAAAATTTCCCACCTGTCTGGTTATGAAATATCTCGGGTGCGGGTTTACTTTCTCAAAGCCTCCTTCCACTAGCTGCACCGGAGGCTGCTCTGCCAGTCCCCATGTTTGTTCTGTTCTTACCCGTCTGAAGTACTTGGGGGGCTTTTTAATTAATTCAGAGGCTGTTCATAAACGTCTCAAACTTCAGCCGAAGTAGTGCTGGGCTTGCGCCTTTGAAGTCTTCAAAAGGGATTATCCTGGTTTTCTGCCGGTGTTTAAAAATCTAATTTCATTTAAAATGGCTTTTTTTTTTCTTTTTTTAAAGCTTTGCCTGTAGCCAGCTGGAGAGTTGATTTATTCATCTCCAGCCAAGTGCAGAAATGAGATTCCCTGCCTCCTGCCCGGAGACTATTAACATACCTCCTGTCGTAAAGGGCACAGCACAGTGGCAATCTACATGGCCAGATTATGTGTCTTGAAAGTGGAAGGGAATAGCCAAGAGGCAACGGAGAGGGGCTGGTGATGGGGTGGGGACAGCTCAGATGCTGTGGTGAACAGTAGCATCCATTGGGCTGCCTCATGTGTGGCCTGTCAGATTTAAAATTGCCTTGCAAAAAAAAAAGGGGGAGCTTGTTTCTGATCGCGGAGGGACTGTTTGTTCAAAATAAACCCAAGAGGTTTAATTCCTGGTCCCAGCTGCTGATGTAGCACCTGCGATGGGCATTCTGGATGGCTTAACATCCATCGGGGGATTCTGGCAACGTGAAAGCAACAAGCGCGGGGGTTTGGGGAAGCTTTTCACCAGGCCCCTCTGCAACGGGCGAAACCGGCAACTGCGTTGCGGTTTTCTCACACCGCATATTAAAGCAGTTATTCTGGAGCGGGGCGGTTTAACCTCATTTTGCAGCTGGAAGGCAGGGCTTCCCCTTTGGCCTGGGTGGGTGCTGTACAGCAGGCAGGTCTTAGCTGTGTGGGGCAGGGATGTTAGAGGGCATGTAATTGAACGGTTGTGTAACTGCATGGGGAGGGGAACGACAGGCAGCACTGTGGAGCTGGTGCTGGGGGGGAACCGGCTGTAGGAGGCAGCAAAGTGGGCGGGGGAGGGCGACAGGTGGGTCCGCGGAGCTGGCACGGGCGGAGAGCCAAAAGCCGACTCCCCGCGTGTATTGGCTCCAGCCTGCCCCCCTCACCCTCCATGCTGCTGCCTCTCTATTGGAAGCAGCAGTGCGGGGATGGCGGGGGGGCAGACAGATCCTGTGCTCACGGGGAGCCTGCTTAAAGCCACTTCCTCACACGCACCGGCTCCCGTTTCCCCCAGCCTCCACCCTCCACCGCTGCCTCTGATACAGAGGCAGCAAGAAGTGGTGCATGTAGTCACTAAGGCTTCGTCTTCACCGTGAGTTCTTCTGGCAGAAAATATGCTAATGAGGGACTTAGCATGAGTCACGATCTCATTAGCATATTTTCTGCCATTTCTTTTTGTGCCGTGTGGATTTTTTTCCCCCAAAAAAACACCGTTTTGCGCAAGATCCGTATGCCTCACGGGTTTTTACGCCAAAAATCCCCCCCATCCACACTGCTTCTTTTTGCATCGTAACCCCTTGTGGAAAAAATAAACGGCAGAAAATATGCAAATGAGATCACGATTCATGCTAATGAGTCCCTTACTAGCCTATTTTCTGCAAGAAGAACTCTCAGTGAAGACGTAGCCTGTGATTAACCGGTGAGCCCAGGCTACCCACTGACATCCCTAGTGTGGAGCAGGGACTGCTGCTAGTTAACTGTTCGGCAGAGCGCTGATCTCTTGCTAGCAAGTAAGGAACGGGGGGTTTGAGGAGGATACCCGTGCACAGGCAGCATGGGATCGCTGAAGAAAGGAAGTGGCTACTAACTGCTGCCTTGCCTGCAGAAGTCTTGCCTGAACCTGAGTTCTTTAGCTCTCCTGCTAGTGCAGCTGTCCTGTTGGCAGGAACCGTCGTACAGCGACAGGCTGTTTGTGACTGTTATGCTTTAAATGGCTGTCTCCTGGAATGCCAGTGTCAGGGGCACCCTAGGGAAAGAGGCTGCTCCATGGGATGCTGGAGCAGTTTTCACCGGGAGCTTGGATCCCTGCAAACAGGTGCTGTTGCTGCCCCATGCTGCTGCCTCTGATTCAGAGGAAGCAGCGCAGGGTGACGGGGGCTCCCTGAGAGTAGAGCTAGGAGCCGCTGGCTGCTGGCCCGGCCTCAGGGAGCATCGTGTAACCGCTAAGAATTGTGGCATTTACACGTTTATTAAAATAAACGATGCATAACCCACAATGCAAAGGGGCGCAGGCACGGTGGGACAGCTACCTCCAGTGCATCACTCTCAGAGGTGACGGTAGCCATCCAACCGGGGATGCGCTACTTCAAACTACGTTGATTTCTTGCGCACAGTTGGGACATGCCCCTTCGACTTTACAAAATCGGATGCTAAAAAGTCGATCTTAATAAATTTGACCGTCTCTCTGTGTAGACACGGCCTAAGAGATCCTGCCCAGCCCTTGGCAGGTTGCAATCCATGCAGACAGGGCATCTGGGTTGTCAGAGGCTAGTAAGGAAAAATAGGCATATACCAAACTAGTGCTTGTGGTGTCTTGCCATAAGTCGGGGTTCCTTAGGCTGCCCCATGTGCCTGCCCTGTGAAGGGGCCACCTCTAGGGGAGAGGGCACTTCGACCAAGGGGCAACAGAGTGAGCCAGCTGGGATGTGGGTGCTTGCCCAGTGACTGAACAGAGGCTGCAAAATCACTCATGTAAGCGGTTGCCACCCTGGATTGGCACCAGTGATCCTCGATAAACAGCTGAGTGCGCCAATCTCCTGAATCAGCCAGCCTCGGCCTTTTTCTTTTGCCAGGCTCTGGCAGAGCCGGTTAGTCCAGTCATTCGTTCTGCAAATCTATGGCTAATCCTGGCTCTCCAGCCAGGGGCAAAAAGCTAGCTTGCTATGGGGAAAAAAATACAAGCTACTCATCACCCCAAACTCAGTGGCGTCATCCCAGCTCGAGTTGCACAGGAGATGTAGAAAGAGGGAGACTGTAACTCTTGCATCTGGCTGCTCTACAAATCTCCCCTCCTTGAGGCCTCCTTATACCATGCTACATTCTGCGCGTGGCTGCTGCAGATTCGTGCAGGTGACATATGTGAGGCCTTGTCTACGCTGCCACCAACTGCCTTTTGTTGCTAGAACAGTGAGAACGTACACATGACAATGCAATTTTTGTCAAGGGGAAAAACACCCAGTTTTGGTGACAAAAAATCTTCCAGCCCTGAGAGACTTTTGGGATTCTCCCCGCCCCTTCCTTTATTGTCGACAAAGAACCAGTGTGGACTCTGCTGTTTGTTTTGCTTCTACCAGCATCCCCCAATGCCTTCCCTGATGGCTGTGCTTAGAGTTTGGTGATCTCTGCTGCCCTGCAGGCATGCGCCTCTCCCCTTGAATAGCTCCAGGAAGTATCCGATAATTGAGTGAGCTGCTCCGATTGGGGACAAACAAAAAGAGCAAATCGTTGGCATGCTCCTGTTCTGCCCTGCTAGAAACAGTGGCAGGCCGACTGCTACTGCAGGGCGAAGGCTGGAGAGACTTTGACATCCCTCAGCACGGAGAGTTCAGAGTTGTAAGGGAATCCTAAGAAGCGCAGGGATCAGATCTGCTTTCCCACAACACTGCCCTCTGTGATGCTAACCCACAATGCTTTGCTCCGATGTCAGGTTTCTAGCCATGTGTCCATGCAGCGTGGACAATGAAAGGCAGAAATGGGAGGTCAAATCTTCCCAGTGTAGACAGCGCCCGTGACGCTAAGCCATTGGTATTCTCTGCCAGCTCCACAGACCAGGCTGTCTGTAGAATTTAGGATACACACTGAGTTGGGCACAATAAGTCAGTTAGCAACCACTCAAGGTTTATGGCTGAGAATCTCATTCATGACTTTAACCCTGGTTTGCTCAAAGTATACGCTGTTGTTTTGAGGCGCAGGCTTTTTATGCCACAGTATGGGGTAAAAATGAAATCTGTCTTTCACCCTGAATAGATCCTGTCCTAGAGTTACTGACTTTCCTTTTGTTTGTTCTCATGGAATTAGATTTGCAAGACAAACTGAAAAACCTGGTTGCAGATCATATTTCCTCAATTAGAGGAGCCTCCTGCAAATACAGTAGGTGGGGTGGGGGGTGCTTCGTTCTCTCTGCTTTCGCTTTTCATTATGCAATGCTAATCACGCATTTTAAAGTGTCCTAATCCTCACTCTGGATTATTAGCTGCGTACAGTTGCCAGGTTTTTATGATCCTCTGGGTTCAAGCTAATACTCCCCCCCCCCCCCCCCCCCGATGCTGACAAAGAAGGTGATGGAATTTGGTTAGTTCCTGAATAATAAGTAGGACCTGAAGTAGGATTGACTGACAAGCACATCTGGTTCTACCTGCCGCTCGCTCAGAATCTGGTGCGGCTCCAGAGTCAGTCCAGGAGAGAGGGCGTCTATGGGGGACACTGCAGAGAAAGGGTGACTTAGCGTCACAAAATAGCTGCAGGCATTTTGGTCCATCGCCTCAGGCTAGGGTTGCCAGATGGTCTCTGGGTACGTCAGACGTGGGGGGAGTGGCTGGGACTCCCAGCCACCCCCCGCCCCTGCTAGGCTTCTGATGCGCCAAGAGCAGCGATCGCGGTCCTGCCTCCCAGCCTGGGAGTCCCAGCTGGGAGGCGGGGCCGCGATCGGTGCTGGGAGCCTGTGATTGCGTAGAAGCCAGGCGGGACTCCCAGCCACTCCCCCTGCCCCGCCCCCCCGCGCTGATCGTGGCCCCGCCTTCCAGCCGCTCCCCCCACCCACGCCAGGCTTCAGTCCGGTGCGCAGCCGGAAAAATCAGAGAATACTGGACATTGCACATGTCCGGTATTCTCTTTTTTTAAACCGGACAAAGAGTGCGAATACCGGACACCTGGCAACCCTACCTCAGGCACCCCAGGGCTAAGGCGTTGTCTGCCCCAGCAAATGCCACCCCCCCCCGACTCGGACCGACATACATGTCATCGCTAAGTGTCAGTGAAGGGGTGGTTTAACTATCCCGGCAGGAGAGCTCGCTCCCACCGGCACAGAGCAGTTACACAGCGGCCCAGGCATAAGGTTTGGCCCTTGTGCCCGTGGCTGGCTGTCACTGAAGTCCATGGGACTATCCCACAGGCCTGAGGGCAGAGCGGGGCCTGCTGTTTGTCAGACGGTAGCTGTGGGGAAGCTGTTTGGGGTATTGGAATTGTGGGAATGCTAGTTCAGAGCTCCTGGGGCCTAGGGTGTGCAAGGGGAGCCTTCCTGTCCGCCGGGGGACCGTGCCTGTGGAGGGCAGGAAGGGGAAAAGCAGCATCTCCTCCTCTTCCGCTGCAGTCCGTGGCACTCCATGTGGTTCTGGCCTAGGAAATAGCTCTTGGCCCTTCTCCTGGCAGTGAGAGTTCAGGCTGAAAGAACATTGCCGCGCATTCTCCATGGGTTAGGGGTGGGCATAAATGTGGCAGCACGGTGGAGCCCAGCTGTGCGAAGGGCGTAGCCCCATGACAGTAGCTTGTGGAGTCTCTGAATGCTACCAAATATGTCTGGTAACAACAACGCGCCTTGTACTTTGAGATGCCAGAGCACGTTAGACTGAGATCCCACTACAGGTTGGACTGCTCCGGTGCCGTACTAGGGCTCTTGGTAGGGTGTCCGGTATTGCCCCAGACAGTCCGGCATTTTTGCCTCCTGTCCGGTAAAAAAAATTCAGAAAATACAACACACCTAAAATATCCGGTATTTTCTGGTCTTTTTCCCCCCTGCCAGGAGGCAAAAATACTGGACACCTGGCAACCCTAATACACACTCAGCAACCGGGCCTGGCCTTCCCCCCCCTCGGACGCCCCACTGGGCCCCCTGAACCTCCCCCCCTTTCCTGGTTCCGCAGGGGCTTATCTTGTGGCTAAAACAGAAAAACAAAATGGCTGCAGGCAAAAAAGCCTCTTCTTAAAGGGCTTTTATATATATATATATTTTGTAATTGTTCAACAACTTTGGTCTCCCCCCTTTTTTTTTCCTGGTGTTTTTTTTGGGGGGGGGGGAGAGGTGTGGGAGGGGAGGGGTGTTTGGTATTTTATTAAACCCTCTGGCAACCCGAGATGTTGGCTGTTGTGTAATTGAATAATCATGTAACCACATCAAATTTTAGCGGTTACATGATTATTTGATAGTCCCCGGGGGCAGGGCCGGCAGACAATGCGCTGCAGGGTAGCCCCTGCCACCCTGCATTGCTGCCTCTGTATCAGAGGCAGCAGTGTGGGCTGGCAGGTGGGAGCCAGCTCCTTTTGCAGAGCAGCTCCCGCCTGCTGCCTCTGATACAGCTGCTGCAGCATGGGACAGCGGCATCCCCTGTTCACAGGGGGCCCAAGCTCCCCTCAGACAGAGTCTGCTCCGGCATCCCACAGGAAGAAAAGAGCACAAGTGCAAATTCCTCTTCCGAAATATATCATAGGAGCTGCAACATCCTTACAAAGCAGACCTCCAGTGACTCCCATGTAGCTGTGTGGGTCTCTAGTTATTTATTCTGCCGGGACACGAATTTGTGCCAGCTAGCCTAGAGATTCCAAACTTGGCACGTGGACCCCTGCGGCTATTGTAGTTCAAAGCAAGTTTGTCTTGCCATCCAGAAAGAAGCTGTAACACCAGCATTGGAGGTTTAATATAAAGCCACTCCTATTTGCAAAGGCAGCACTTTACTGACACTGCTTCCATCGTGCATTATTAATGTCCAAACAAAGTCAAACCTCCACCCTGGCATATTTCTCCTCTTGTTTCCTTCTGATAACCCTAGGCTTAATAAGCTGTTAAGTCTTTAACAATTGAAATCCCAGAGAAACAGGCCTATACTTATAAATCCTCAGAAGACCTATTAAATAGATTCCCGAGATTGGTTTGGGGTGAGTGGTTTTTTTGGGGGGGAGGGGGGGAATGGCGGGAGAGGATTTCCTGTGTTTGTAACTCCAACCCAGTCTGGTTTATTCCTGCCAGTTTGCTAGCACTGGCTCCATTTCCATGTTTTTAACAAGTGTATTGAATAATTCTAGGATTTTAATGCCAAGTTTCCTGCCTGTAATATTAACCTGGCCTTCCAGCTCTCATGGCTTGATTGGGCAGGCCTGCAAATAGCCACTGAATGGCAGGGTTCTGAGCTGGACAGGTGTGAGGGTGGGGGCTTGGGGAATACTTGTCTCAGGATTTCAGTAAAACTCCCGTAAAACTGTCATTGAGAGTGTTGAGGCTGCTTAGTTTAATTTTTGCTTGGCAAGTAGCACATCTACGGGGTTTGTTTTTTTGCTGCACGGGTGCTTCCAAACATCGCATTTTGCAGCTCCCGGAAACTCTTCCCTGAGTTGTTATGCTTGGCGCTTGGCTGGGTTTCCCTGCCAACTTTGCATTGTTTACAGCTCGCAGCCTAGTTGCTCAAAAGAAACCTGAAAAGCACCCCAGACACTGGGATTCCCGGATTGGTCTTTTCAGCTGGCTCAGCTTCCCTATTTCAATGACACTGCTGGCTGCGTGGCACTCCGTCTGGATGTGTGAAACTTCTCTTGTGTGGAGCAGTCGGAGCCTTTGCACCTGTACCAGGCTGTGCAGCTGCATGACAGGCGCTGTTGCTGGCTGGGGTGTTGCACTGCCAGAAGCTGCTGTAGGGTGTTTCCTTGGGACCTCCCAAAAGAGGAGAATGACCGGTTGTTCCACGTAACCGCTGAGGACAGGGCAAGAAGCAATGGGCTGAAACTGCAGCCAGGAAGATTGAGGTTGGACATTAAGAAAAGTGTTCTAACTGTTGGGATAGTTAAACTCTGGGCAAATTACTTAGGGAGGTGTCGGAATCTCTGTCGCTGGAGAACAGGTTAGACAGACACCTGTCAGAGATGGTTTAGATCAGTGTTTCTCAACCTTTATATTAAAAAAAAAAAGTACCCCTTTAAAAAAAATTAAAGTACCCCCATCACCTAGGGTTTTCTCTCTCTCACAATTTTTTTCTCCCATTGCAACACATTTGTTTAAAGAACTTAATCCTAGCCAGGCGGGCGATTGAAATTTGTGGGTATAAAAAATACAAAAATAATAAAGCGCTGTAAAACTTCAAACAAAACTTCAGTTTTCTCCAAATATCAGTTGTGTTGATGTGCCCCCCCAGACTTCTCTCGAGTATCCCTAAGGGGACTTGTACCAGTGGTTGAGAAACAGTGCTCTAGATCAGTGTTTCTCAGTGAGTGGTCCATGAACCGACACTGAGACATTTCTCCCTCTGCCAGCGTGGCCCGTACGAGCAATCCTGTGGACACCTCCCTTCCCATGCACAAGGTGGAAATCCCCACGTGGCAACTCCAGCCATTGCTGACGTGGGACATGAGAGACCCTGACTTGATTAGCTTCATTAACACAGGCAACTTCTTCCGTCTAGACACCCCCGTGCCTGTCACTTCCACTCCAATCCATCTGACGAAGTGGGTTTTACCCACGAAAGCTTAGGCCCTAGTAAATCTGTTCGTGTCCAAGGTGCCACAGGACGACTCGTTGTTTTTGCGGGTACAGACCGACACAGCAACCCCTCTGAGACCATCTTAGCTAACACAGCATATGGCTGGAAAGCAGCATTGGCTCCACACGACGTCCCTCTCTCCCAGGGAGCCCTCAGTACATGCTTTGTAGGCCATGTTGAGAACTAGGGATGGAAAATCCTGTTTAATTAGTTAAATGTCAAGTTTAACCAGTTAACTGATTAAAAGTGGGGGCGGGGGGAGGAAGCTGGCAGGCTAGCAGGGGGCTCAGAAGCAGCTGGGCTGGAGCGGCCCATGACCCAACTTCCGACCCTGCACTGGGCTGCCAGCTCCCAGCCTACCGGATAACAGGTAACAAGTTACGCATTCACATCCCTATTGAGAGCCACCACTTGTCTTCTGTGGGGAGAATAACCCAGACTTGTGTGTGTGTGTATTTGGGCCTTCACCCAAACCAAGACTTGGGGTCCCGTCGTGCTGTTCACCACATAGATGGCGCCAGGGCCCTGCAAGTTTCTTCTCTGAGAAGGCGTCCATTGGTAATCACTGGCGTCCAGCTCTTCCCGTAGCACCTCCTAGAATGTGTTGAAAGCAAAGCAGCACCTCCGCTGCAGTAGCCCTCGGTGTGCATTCCAAATAACAGTGCCAGGTCGTGCAGGCTGAGAACACGGGTCTGTAATGGGAGAGGAGGCAAGTGCTTGCGTTGGGCCCAGACACGGACCTGCACCTCGCGGAGCTGTGTTCAGTTTTTCTGCCCGGCTCCACGTTAAACTATGGGCAAGGCCACGGCTGCCTGTTTGTGGAAACAGCTGCCAGAAGCTTGTGTCTGGTGCAGCCAGGTCAGAGGAGGGCCAGTGCGGTTTCCTAGACAGATGAGAACAGGAAACCACCAGTTTCCTTGAGTGAGAGCAAAAGGACTCCGTTCTAGGGCTCACGCCCTGCCCGGGACAGAAGACTCCTGTTCAACTCAGCTTTTCGAATGTTTATTGGGCCCTAGCTCTGTGTCCATCGGGCTTTTGGGTAACGAATTGCTCTCAGATAAATAGGAAGTCTCCCTTTCCACAGGGGAGAGCAGAACAGAGATGGCAGGTGCCAGGGGAAAGGTAACTCGCATAGTTTTTACTTCATGGTGCTGCACAGAAAAGGTAAGAAGAACAGTGCGTGGTACTCTAGGCACTGGCCTGACTCTTCCAAGCTGGACACACATTTTGGTGTGTCCAGCTTCAGACATTTGGAGGAACCCAAGTGTTGAAGACCCGCTCTCTAAAGATCAGGCCTTTTAAGATGTTCCCAGTTGGGGGTCCCACGAGGAAGGGTCACTTCTGAAAACAAAGGCCTGGCTCTCAGCCCCTCAGTGAAGAAGATTCTGTAATGAAGTATGGGAACAAACATTAGGGAGACAAGATGACCAGGGTAACGGGCACTTTGATGGTGGTTAGTATAATAACATGCTGTTTGGGTGGGAGAGTCTGTCTTCACTGAGATTGCTTTTCTCCTCCAGTCTCCCATCACTTCTTATAGAATCACAGAACACTAGAACTGGAAGGAACCTTGAGAAGCCATCGAGTCCTGTCCCTGGCCCTCACGGCAGAACCAGGCACCTTCTAGATCATCCCTGACAGGTGTCTGTCCAACCTGCTCTTAAATATCTCTAGTGACAGAGATTCCACAACCTCCCTGGGCAGTTTATCCTAGTGTTTAACCACCCTGACAAGATGTTTTCCCTAATGTCCAACCTAAATCTCCCTTGCTGCAGTTTAAGCCCATTGCTTCTTGTCCTGTCAACAGAAGCCAAGGAGAACAATTTTTCTCCCTCTTCCTTGTGACACCCTTTTAGATATTTGAAAACTGCTATCCTGTCCCCTCTCAATCTTCTCTTTTTTTTCTAAACTAAACAAGCCCACTTCTTTGTCTTTCCTCATAGGTCATGTTTTCTAGACTTACTCGTTTTTGTTACTTTTCTCTGGACCTTCTCCAATTTCTCCACATCTTTCTTGAAATGTGGTACCCAGAACTGGACACAACGCTCCAACTGAGGCCTAATCAGCGCAGAGTAGAGCGGAAGAATGACTTCTCGTGTCTTGCTCACAACATTCCTGTTAATGCCTCCCAGAATCATGTTTGCTTTTTTTGCAACAGTGTCACACTTTTGACTCCTATTTAGCTTATGGTCCACTATGTCCCCTAGATCAGTGCTTCTCAACCAGTGGTACGAGTACCTTTACGGGTACCCGAGAGAAGTCTGGCGGGTGCATCAACATAACTGACATTTGGAGAAAACTGAAGTTTTGTTTGAAATTTTACAGCGTTTTATTAATTTTGTACTTTTTACACCCTAAAATTTCATTGCACAGCCAGCTATGATTAAGTTGTTTAAACAAATGTGTTGCAACAGTAGAAAACAATTTTGTGCATCTGAAAACTGTCGGTACTGGGGCTACTTACAATTTTTTTGTTTTGAAAAGGGGTACTTTAGAAAAAAAAAAGGTGGAGAAACACTGCCCTAGATCCCTTTCTGCAGTGCTCCTTCCTAGACAGTCATGTCCCTTTCTGTACGTGTGAAACAGATTGTTCCTTCCTAAATGGAGCACTCTGCATTTGTCCTTATTAAATTTCCTCCTATTTACCTCAGACCATTTCTCCAGTTTGTCGAGATCATTTTGAATTATGGCCCTCTCCTCCAAAGCACTTGCAACCCCTCGCGGCTTGGTATCATCTGCAAACTTAATGAGCATACTCTCTATGCCCGTGGTCACCAACAGGTCGATTGCGAGGCGTCCTGTCCGCCCCGCCTTCATTTCCCTCCCACCCCCAAGAAGCCCCACTACCTACCTCAAGTGAAAATGGAGGTAGTGTAGGCTTCCCGGGAATAGACACATCCTGCAGCTTAGCGCCACTTCCGGCGATTCCGCAAGTGCACTAGGTGCTCTGCTGGGTGTACTGCGGGAGGGAGCATTGGCTCCCAGCACCGCACAGGAGGGGTGAGTCAGCCCCAGGGGGTTGGCGCCGGGGCAAGCGCACGTGGGGCTTCCCTGCGCCGGGGGTTCGGCCCCGGGGCAGGCACGTGCTGGTTTCCCTGAGGGGGAGGGGGCGGAAATCCTGGGAGGAGGCAGATGCCCTTTTCCAGTCTTCCGGAATCTCTTCCGACTTCCATGATTTTTCAAAGACGATAGCAAAAAGTTCAGATCAGCTCCTTTATCAGCTCCTTGTAGGAGGTTTTATCTTCCTCCTCCCACATAATCTCTCCTCCAGCTGCGCTGACATGCTTCCCTGATGGCCTTTTGTCTCCGGCCCCTGTGGACAGCGCACCTTGGCTGGCTGTGGTGTTTGCCGTCTGCTCTGTCTCCCAGGCTTATGGACGAGCTCCATCCAAATCAATATTCCGCTCAATGAAGCAAAGCGGCAGCACTAGGAAAGGACAATTAGTCACCCAGACTAACAGCCAGGGGCAGCAGAAGTGGCACCATGGAATCAGGCAGCCAACAGCACAGAGCTGGCTGGTTCTCCGCAGCATGAGCATCCCTACTGTAGACAGTAGAACTGTCCAAGAGGTCTGACCCTGATACCTGTCTGCTGGCCATGTGGGCCGCTCAGGCTAACATGCCAAAGGGTGTAGGGAAAGCATCAGTGACACCTCACTGGAACCTGCAAGGTCCTATCAGATGCCTAGTGACAGGATTTAATGCAGTTTAAAGGGTTCTGTCACATCTGATTAGGCTAATCTACGCCTTTCAGGGACCTGGCCAATACAGTGACTGGTGTTTTAGGCTACTGAATGGTAATTGCAGCTTAAATCCCTCAGTCCAGGTTTAGTTTTTCTTCAGTTGTTGCATCTATAGCTCCCGAGTCTCCCATGTGGCACCATGGTGGGTCACAGCAGAATTGCTGGGATCCTGGCAGCCAAGTGTGTGGATGGGCATTTCCTGCAGGATGGCACCCCAATGGGGCAGCAGATTCTACTTAACCTTGTAGACCTCAACTCTTTGAGTGCTCAGCCTCCCATCCCTCCATGTGGGACTCAGGTCAGTAACTTCTTCACTTTTCCCAATTAACTGCTTGCTAGTCCTTTTCCCACTCTGGTCTCCCCTAGCCACCCATAGTAGCTGTGGGATTTCCTACATTCCTCTCAACAAACACATGTGCCATTAATATGTTCCTACAGGCCCCTTCCTGCCCTTCACTGTTATAGCCTGCCTCCTTGGGATTAATACACCCTCCTCGCTACTCCTCCCACTGTCTTGAGGGAATATGCCTCTCCTATGCACTCTCAGCAACTCCTTGCTCCCTGCTGGTCTTTCTTGACTGAGCTAAAGCCAGCTTTATATAGTGTTCTAGCCACTCTTTTCCCAGCATGCCTTGAAGCAGCCAGGTTCCTTCTTGGGACTACATCTCCCAGAATTCCCTTGCCATTAGGCCAAGCACCAGGAACAGGTGAGCAAGGCAGAGGCAGCTGCTCTTAAAGTGGCCAGCATGTTTTGTTACGCTGCTGCTGAAGACTTCCTTGTTGGTTAGCAGGTAACACGTTGATTGACTTGAATGTATTTCAGATATATGCTTCCTGAGTACGTTTAGAGCGACGTTTTCATTTCTAAGCTGATTGCAGAAAAAGTTTTAGAAACCTAGAAGGTCTCTCTGAAATCATCTGGAATATCTGACTGGACCGTATCCCAGACTAATGCAAGAACAGTTTATGCAGCTGCTGCTCTTGAGATTTAGTTAGAGACCGTCATATTGTCATAAGGCAAAGAGAAAGGGCTTTTAATTAAACTTGCATTCTGCAGATGCAAAGTCTACACCCAGCCGCATAGTTTGGAGCTCTCATAGAGAACAAACTATTCCCAGCTCATAAATCATGATGAGGGAGGGGAGGGAAGTAGACTGCTTTTGTATACAACATCAGGAATCCAAGATAAAATACAACCGTCTGTCTATCCTTTGGGAATATTTAATCATGGCATCGCATAGGGTACCAGTGAAAAGCAGTCCCTGCTGCATTCAGGTTCACTAGTCTCTTCATATACTGTTTTTCTTTGTCCCTTAGGAGCACTTACAAATTTCTGTCCTGAAAAAAACAGCAGCAAAACCGCACCACCTTTTAGTGGAGAAAAGTAACTCAGAGTCTCTTTAAGCACCTAGGCTTGTAAGTTTGAAACCACTGAGCCTCGTTCTGCTCATAGCGATGCCAGTTTAATTCTGATCTTTGGCCTCTGTATCGGGAAAACAACTTTGCTATAGCTACAGTCCTAATTTTTTCAAAAGCAACCTTGTGATTTTGGGGCTGCCATCGTTTTTAGAGCATGTTCAAAGAGGATGCTAAGTGTGACTGATAACAGATGGATGGAGGCATCAGTAAATGAAATGTGTAGTCTCAAAACAAGTGACCTTTTAATGCCTTCCTTGGATTGCTGAAAATGGTTGGCTTCTCGATTGTGGGGGATGGAAACAGATATTACATAGTTTTGCATGGGAGTCATGCTAGACTGGGCTTAGTTTCGAGGCTAATAAATGGAGCAGTTAAATAGATACAAGTTAACTTGAACTGTTAATACCAAGCAGAGTAAGAGAGAGCTCTTTAACAGCAGTGCTACAAGGCAGAGACTTTTTTATTCTAAACCAAAGTGGTTTTAACTGTACAATCATTTTACTATGTACTAGCACTTGGATTTAGTCAGTGTAAAATTGCCAGATAAGATCTCGACAAGGACTTGTAGCTGGTTTGAAATAAAGTGGCTTTTCCGACCAATTCTATTACTGGAGAGGAGAGGTTCGTAGGGATGAAATACTGCGTAGAACAATCTGATCTCTTTCTACCTGGCTGTCTGGAAAAAGTGTAATGAGCCAGCACCGGAGTGGGCGCAAGCACATTCGATTAACTCGTTAATGAGAAGGTATCTTAATCCAAGTGATAAGTGTGCTTGGGAGTCTAATCCGGTTAACCAGGTGGTGCCTGGTTGCTTAGAGAATGCCTCCGCTGTGTTTCCTGTTAAGTGTTGAAGCCCTAGCACGAAGAGCAGATCTGAGCCGACCAGCTGGTTTCTTCTGTAAACATTACTGCCCGAGGCTTATGGTCTCCACAGCAGCTTGACGTGATCCAGAGATGGGAACAAAATAGACACCACACAAACTGGAGATCTGCCTCTATGGCGAAGCTAGTAGAAATGAAAGGGGGGGGGGGGGGTTAATGGTTTTTTTTTTGTTTTTGTTTTTTTTAAATCCCCTGCACTCGATGTCAAATTCTTGCTTTTCTAAGCCAGCTACTAGTTTTAGTTAGGGGTGTTAAAAATGGTGTCATAGAGTAACCATGTAACCGCTGAAAATCTTCAGTGTAAAGCTTAGCTTTATATTGCAGAGTTTGCACCAAAACCTCCCCTGGAAGTAGGGCTGCCAGTCCCTGTCAGCCTGGTTCACAGGGAGGCCTGCCACAACAAAGCCACCTCCCCAGGAGCCGGCTGAGTGTAACCGAGACCATTAACCGGTGAGCATCAGCTTATCGGTTAATGGGTTATACTCTGACGCCCCTAGTTTTGGTGCAAACTCCTGGCTGCTTGTCACCTCCTTTGCTGTGTTTCGGTCATGTTGGTCTGCGCCCTGCACGTGGGAAAGGCTAGTTCTGATGTGGAGATGCAAAAACCGTTCCTGTCCCGGGGGCTGTGGTCCGTTCTGTTCAGGCACCAATACCTCACCTGTCCCCCGGGACCAGAGTCCCTTAGACTCTATGGGTCTGTCTTACTTCTGGCTTGCGCGCTAGGGCTCTGACCGCAGAGCTGCCTGGTGGTTAACCACGGTTCCTCGCCCGCACTGGCTTTGTTCCACGCTTCTGTTTTCCATTCTGCCTTCGTTCAGCACTCAATGAGGCCTGAAGGCGTTTTGACCAAATAACTCTGATAAAGCTACACCATAAAAATTCTTAATGGCTCCCTGGAGGGGGGGATGCTTGGGCAGGGGAGCAGCGAGTCCTAAAAGGCTTTAAATTAGTTTCCTCCCTCTTCTGCAGTGATTATTAGACGCTCTCTAAATAGCCTTTCCTTAGGCCAGCTGGACCATCTGGCATGCGCGTGGCTGTTTTCAAGAGCACCTGAGTCACTTCCCCTCCCTCCCTTTCCTCATTCCGTCACCGTTGGTGACTGGCTACCAGCCGTGCTCCGGGAGCTGAGAGAGCGCCCGGGGCTTCTGCGCTGAGACGGGGGTGCTTCGCCCCAGGGAAGGGGCGTTTCATGATGCTGCCTGCCCCGGGCAGCACCGGTCTCGGCCTAGCCTCACTTCACCGCCCTGGGGCCCAGGTTGTGAGGCACCACAGTCTTGTGGCCTCCGTATTGACGGACGTGCTGCTCTCACAGGCTATTCGCCTCTTCGGCGTGGTCTCCCCATAAGGCAGGGGTGGGCAAAGGGCCCTCTGTGAGCCGGATCTGGCCCACCAAGCTGGTGGATCCGTCCCGCAGCTGCCCTGCCACTCTCCCTGCCCCCAGGTTTATTCCTGGGTAGGAGAACAGGGCCTGGGGTCGGGGGAGCGCGCAAATCTCGCCCCCGCAAGAGCGTGCAGTGGCTAGAGAGACACGCTGGCTGTGCTGGAGTGTCTCTCTAGCAACCACATGCTCTTCGGCAGCAAAGAGACTTGCATGCTCCCCCAGACGCTAAATGACCTCCTGGTATCCTCCTGCTAGGCACCTAGAGGGAACCGCCAGCTGTTCTAAAACAGCTGGTGGTTCCCTCTAGGGGGTGGGGCAAGGGAGGGAGGGGGAAGACGTCTCGCGCTCTCCCACCCCAGGCCAATCGGCGGGGGGGAGAGGGCACAAGAAGTCTCCTGGCCCGGCTCCTTCTCGGGTAGCCCAGGGTCACTTCAGAAACTTAAAAATAGGGTGATGCAGGGTGAATAGCCACTGAGGATTAGCAATGGAGAGCAGAACAGATGGGGAGAGGATGAGGCAAAGGGGGCAGCAGATACACAGGGCTAATTTGAGATGTGGGGAGCAGGGGCAAGTGGGGGAATCCGTTTTGTTCCTTGTAGCTAATTCAGCCCATTCTTTTCTCTCCTGTTTCAGCCCCACGTTTGGGATAAACCCTGTCCAGTCACTGTCTTCTCTCTCCTTAACTGTCTGAACTCTCTCTTAACTGTCTTCTCAGTTAAGGGTAAATCTCTGTTGTAGTTTTCTAAATCCCTTCCCAGCTCATCCCCAAAAGTGCAGCACTCAGCCAGGAAAGAGGCATGTGGGTTTTTCTGGGAAGTGTGAGGGATATCCCTTGGCTCTAGAGGCTCTGGGGGGAGATGCCTCACTTCCAGGAAAGCTTCCATGGGTATTTTGTCTGTTCCGAACGTGAAACCAATCCCTCACGCAGGAACTCGGGGCCAGATTTTTTCAAAGGCATTTAGGTGCCTGAAGATTCAGACAGGGAGTTTTGAAAAATTCCTCCCGCTGATTTCAGTGGGACTTGCATGGTGCTTTTACCAGTCTGGCTTTTTATGCTTTTGGTGCTGGGAGCAGGGAAAGCCAGATTTCTCTAAAGGAAGGGTCATGTCCGTTACGTGCATGTAACGTGGGCATTGTGGGAACTCTGGCAAAGCAGCCGAGCTCCCTGCTGGAAGCTGGAACCCCAGATCTGATCTCTTGCACCATCAGCGTGTAAAGATGCGCCTAGCCATGGGGATTTCCATCCGGAGCAAGACTACGTTGGACTTCCCAGGCCTTCAAGGTGGTGGGAAATGTTTCGTAAAGGAGAGTTAAAAGCCACTGAAGACTGTTTATTCCCGGGCAGGAGAACAGAGTGGGCCCTCAGCCCCGATCTGACTGAGACCAGATGGTGGGTGGGCTTGTTGGTGAAGGTTGCTGGCCTTGCTGGTTTGGAGATAGCAAAGGGCACTCTGGCATGAAAACAGAAAGGAGCCAACAGGGCCTGAAATGCAGTGTGAGCACTGGACTGCACCCCAGCACCTCCGCTTCGCTCCCTGACGGTACCTCTCCGTTGAATGCTGGATTCTGACCAGCATGCCCTGTAAGCCGTGCACTTGTGCAGCCGCTCAGGAGAGATTCAGCCGGATGGCGTTTGATGAGCGGAGCACCCACAGCTCGGTTTTGTGTATCTCTAGGTGGTGCACATTCGCACATGCCTCGGTGCATGTAAAATTGATTCTGCGTCTGGATGGAAAAGTGCTAATCTGCTTTCCACCGAGTTATCGCCACCAACCCTCTGCTTGGAGGCAGAGAGACTGATGCCTTTTCCCCCCACTTAACCCTTTCCCCAGTGGCCAAGTCCTTAGCCAGCCTTCATTGCATTCGGCATTCCTGGTTGAGCAATGTGCTATGCTCTGGGTGTGGGCACGTGGCACTTTGCAGGCTGAAACGCTGTCTCTTGGGGAATGCGATGAGCCTTGTTTTCTTGTGTCTCGCCCTTGCTTTCTATCTGATTATTTTTAGGCCTGAACCGCTCCGCACCTGGGAGCGCAGATCCATGAGACCGGCCGCTAGCTGAGGCTCAGTGTCTTACCCCTCTGGGGCTCCTGACTTCAGCTGGGCCGTGTCGTAACTCGCAGCCTTGTGCCAGCTTCCTCGCCTCTCCACCTCCCCTTGCAGCCAAGGCGTACACGTGCAATTTCCTCTGTGCTGGGAGTGAGAGGCCCCCCCGGGACTGAGCTCGTCTCCTCCCGGGAGCGCATTGATGTCAGATGAATTGTGTCAAACTGCTCTAACCACTCACTGCTCTTTCGAAAAGCTAACGCAAGCTGGGCCTCCGTCCCCCCCGGCCAGCGCTTCACGCGGCCCCGGTATTTCGTTCCTCCGCTTCAGTTGCACAAGACAGATCTTTTGGCTGGAATGTCCGAGGGGACAGTCCCCTGGGGGTGGGGTGAAGGCGTAGAACGCTCTTTCCACGTGTCGATGCTTGTTTCGAATACTGCCGGGTGGGGGGGCGGCAGGAGCGCAGACTTGCAGGCCTTAGTTTGTAAACACAGGCCTTATGCCAGCATGAGACGGGACCCAAGGCCTGGGGGCTTCTCTTGGTCCACATTTTGCCTTCCAGCCCCTTCAGCTGAGTATGACGTATGTTAAGAAAGAGGTGCTTCCCTCTCTGCCCTGCCCGTGTGTTAGGGGCTCTGGTTCCCCCGGTGCTGGCTGAGCAGTGACACATGCTGCTGGAGTCCCTGAGCCTAGAGCAAAGTTGTTCTGTCGTGCGCGCTCCGCGTTCCTGCGAGGGGTCTAAAAAACACTTAGAATAGCTAACTTATTAAACGATTTGTTTAACCGCTTAGCCACAGGCAGGGGACTCCTCTGGCCTTCTGCATTCAGGGTCTTGACAGCCGGGGTGCCGTGGGGAGGGAGCTGCCCCCACCGGCTGGGCTCTCCAGTTAACAGCTTGCTGGCAAGGCTAATGCATGCCAGGGAACTAGCAACGCTGTTACATCCTTACTTCCTGAGTCCACATGGGAGAGTGATTCTGCTGTAAACGGGTCCTAGGATGAGATCATAGTGGTGCTGAAAACGGAAGTGAAACAGCTCAGGAGCAGGCAGGAACCACCCCTGTGAAAGGAGGTAGGCACCTTACACGGCGTTGCTCAAAAACGCTGCTCCTCTGGCAGAAGCATCCAGCGTTGCATCCTCAGAGACGGAAAAGAGCAACCGCGCCAGCCTGAGCTGAGCCTGGCAGACATGCCTGGCTCTGTTTTACCTTTTGGGTAAATAGTTTGCTCCCGGCGGGCCTGGGAGGAGTACAGATGGTCCCCAACAGGCTGAATTCACCTGCTGCAAGGAGGAGGTGGCGGGGGGGTGCTGGCAGCCTGTCCCCCCAGCCTGTGGAGGAGACCCCCCCCCCTTAGAGCTTCAGTTTTATTTCGTCACAATAAAACCGCCTCCCCTTATTAGCAGAGTCATTCCTCTGGCCCCAGTGTCTCCTGTGGGAACCATCGCTTCCTGCCATACCCACCTCTTGTCTGAAACGCCACCTGCGCCCTGCCTCTCCACAGCTGCTGAGCTCTTTCAGCCGTGGCCGGGAGCCAGGGGCTTTGCAGGCAGCTGCCTGAGCCCTTCTAATCTGGATCCAATGAACACCTCTGTCAGGCCCGTTCTGAAAGGGGCTTTGCTTATCCACCGGGCTGGCCGGCCAGGGCCGGGCCCCTTGACCATCTTGGTGTAGGGGGACTTCTGAGCATCCTTGAAGCTAGATCAGGCAAAGAACTCTCGGTACATCTACGCAGCAGTGTTCTTCTGAAAGAACATACCGCGCGTCGACACGACAAGCCTGTACTGCGAAATAATGGGGATTTAGAGGCCTTCTCGCTCCGACTCCTGTAACCCTCATTCCCCCTTCTTTAGCGCCGCTACTCAGCTTGCACCGTCTGCAGCAACGGACGTGTTTGCCTCCTGGCACCTGGGTGGTATGGAGTCTGCTGGGTAGCCCGGCGAGAGCTTCCTACTGGGGTTGGGAATGGTTAACCAGTTAACTAGTAAGCCAAACCCATCCCAGGTGGTGCTCCCCCGGGATAGTTAACCGACGCCTCAGAGCCGACACCTCCGTGTCAGCACGCTCCTTAACCCCCCCCCCCCCCCCATGCACACAGTGAGCTCCGTCCCCGGCCCCCTCCCCACCAGCACTGCCGCACTCCTCAGCTCTGGTAGGAGCAGATGCGGCAAGGCCCTGCCCCCTCCCCCGTTAATACCGACTATTTAAAGTCTAAATCATTGCTCAGCTCTCTCTCTGCAGGCAAAGTGACAGGAACATGCCTGTGAGGAGCCGGGGAAGATTTGAAAACGGTTCTTAATTTATCGTCTGTCTTCCCAAGCAAGTCCTACCATGTACAAGCAATAAACTGCATCTCCTTCGGGGATAGCCAGGACACGCGCCCATTAATCACCGCTGAGTCCCTCCCTCCCGCCTCCCTTTACCCCTGTGCAAGCCACAGATCCTCGTGGCTGCCACCACCTGGCTTAGCTGTTTTACTGGCCGGTGAGGAATTGAGCCAGGGCAGTTTCCTCTCTGGTCTCCCAGAGGCTCCCATGTCTCGCCTGGGGGTGCCCTCGCAGCCTGTCAGCGTCTTGCCCGCAGACACCCAGGGAGGCTTGAGACCCTGAGTCCTAACAAGGGATGTGAATGGTGAATTGTTTAACTGCCGTGGGCAGGGAGCTGCTTCAACCCAGTGGGCCCGGCACAGGCAGGGGTGTTCCAGCCCCCCAGAACAGCCCCTGTCCATGGGGCGCCCTAGCCCAGATGTGGTGGGGGACCAGCCCAGTTGGTGTGTCCTGTCCTCCTCTAATTACCGATTAAACAGTTTTACATCCCTAGTCCTAACAATGCTCTAAACCACAAGCTAACCATCCTCCCACGTGTGCCAGTGCTGCCTGGGGCCCTGTTGCCCAAGCGTTGCCACGGAGCAGTCCTGGCCTGTCTGGCGCACTTATCCTTCCAGCCTTTGCTGTGAGACTCTTTGGGGTTACAGCTGCAAGCGCGCCAAAGCCGACAGCTTGCCACGTGCCCGATGGTGGTGCCGAAGGAGACCCCCGCAGGGCAGGGAGAGCATGAAGTGCCACGTGCCCAGAAGGGGGGCACGGAGGTGAGCTGTTCTCCCAGCAGGGAGTGGGGCCCTGCTGCACACGTCGTACAAACAGCAGCGTCCGTTCCAGAGGGACCCGGTGAGCTTCATCGGCTTCCCCTCAGATGAGCATCTCTTCTTGGGTCTTTGGAGAGCATCCGCTCTGAGACACCAGGAGGGTCTCCGGCCACGTGGGCTACAGTGGGCCCTGCGCCGTGTCTGGGGCCTCAAGCCGCATTCACAGCACAAATACGAATTAAGGCTCCTGGCGTCCCCAGGCCAGTTCTGGACAGCTCTCCCAGGGGGCTCAGAACCAAGGCTGTGGCTGAAAACAGCAGGCGTTGGAAGGGGTCTCAACCCAGCACGGCTCGGTACTCCGGTCTAGTGTGTGACCACCGGGGTGGAGGGCAAGAGGCTGACGGTCTCATTCTAGTTTAGAGAGAGCAACCGAACGTTTCCAGACTCCTGGCCTTCAGCGCTCTCCTGTCCGGGAAGCAGCGAGCGCCGCAGATGGGCTGAGACATGCTGCTGCGTTCACGTGTCTGGCGGAGAACGAGCCTGCGGTGCTTTGCCCACAGCGATGCCAAGCTCTCCACACGCTCCCCGCGACAAACCACGAGATGCCGCCTTTGCAGCCTGGCTCTGCAGCCCACCCTCCGTGCCGGCCCTGGGTCGGGTGGGGATCCATGCTGGCTCCCTGCCCGATCTCCCCAGTACTCGGCTCTGCCCTGGTGAAGGGCCCTGGAGCACAAAGCCTCTCTCATCCCCTGAGCAGACAGCGTCCACGTCCTGAGGGCAGCTTCCCTGCCACGGGCCTCCCTCCTGACTGGGCCAGGGCGCTCTTTTGTGGGCAGAGGATAGAGGAGTCTCCACAGGCCGTCCCAGGAAAGGGGTGGTTCTGGGAGAGGCCTGTGTCCGCTGGGAACCAGAGTTAGGTCAGAGAGTAACTTCCAGGCCCTGGGCTGGATTGAATGGAGCTCTAGAGGCGACGGGTCCATTGGCTTTCAGCCCGGCCTATCCCCAGTGAGAGGAAAGGCAGGGCCAGGATAGCACAGCAGGCTGGAAAGATGCCCTTGTGCCCTTTCCATGAGTGACTGGTGTGGGGCTGCCTGGGTGAATTGGGCCAGAGCAGCCGTGTGTGGGAACGCTCCCCGTGAAACCTGGCCGCAGCAGAGGATCCCTGGAGACGACAATGGCGCTTTTGTTGGCGAGGCCTCGAAGGGCACATGACATCCCCTTGCACTGGGCTGCGTGGGGAGGGGGGCACTGAATCTCTTCGGCAACGCAGAAAAAGGCTGCTTGTAGCCTGACCCTCTCTGAATTGGGTGAAGGGTTTTACTCCCCAACAGCGCACGGGGTTAGGAATGGAAACTCTGCCCCCTCCCGTGTGCCCTGTGCAGGGAGGCACCCGCTACCCACGGCCTTTGGACCAACGCCAAGCAGGGGTTGGAGCTCCAGACACGCCGTTTGCCATTGCTACCCCCGTCGGGTGGCCGGGGTTGGCTGCGGTAACCCTAGCTCAGCGGTTCCCAGCCTTTTCCAGATGGGGACCCGTTTTGACAATTCAAGAAGACGTGGTGACCCAAGGCAATTCAAAAACGGGGAGAGGAGGGAGGGCAGAGCCACCTGGGGAGACACGCCGCGACCCTTTTGAAATGGAATGGCCACCCATGTTTGGGTCCCGACTCAGCTGGAAATAGTTCTCCTCTCTGACCTTCCCCTCCCCCTGCCAGATCAGACTGACACCCGCACCCTGCTGCAACCAGAGAGCGTGTCACGGTGCTCCCCGCCCCTCGCTGTTAGCCCCCTCCATCCGGATCTTCCCCAGTTGTTTTCCAAGAGAGTGTCGAGGGATGGGGGAAACGTTCTTTAAAGGAGGACTAATTGTTGCCTTTCAGATGCTTGAAGACTGACCCCAGATCCTGCCGTCCCAGGTCATTTGGCCTGGCGGGGGCCTCCGATTTAAAAATCCTCTGTTTCTCCTTGCCTTGGAATGTGAATGATTGACAGGTCCCCTAGGAGCATGAGGTAAGGGCCTGGACCCCACCGCACGGACCTGTCGCTCACATTCTCCTGCTTCGCATTTAATCTCCAATATCCGACCCCCGGGCTCCGCCTGCCTCCCGCGAAGAAGGAGCCTGGCCTCGCTCTTCAGCCCCATCTGGGGCTCTGCATGGGCTGCCACGCAGGGCGCACGTCAATCGAGAAGCCAGGCCGTGCAGCCGTGCTCACCCCAGGGGGCTGGGCACTGGAATCACAGGGAATCGTTAATGTCATTAGACGACCGGCGTTGGGGGATGGGGCTCTTCTGGGAAACAGCACGTTGGCACACGCTGCACTGCACAAGAGAGCAGCGTGATCCTACCACGGGAGCAGGAGGCAGGATCTCCCCAGGCCAAGCCCAGCTCCGCCGCGACTTACTAAAGGGGCCCTGGGCAAGCCAGGTGTTCGGGGGTTTCCCACGCTGTATTAACGTTTCCCTGGCAGGCTCAGCATATGCAAATGGCCTTGAAGATGGAAACGCGCCCCCCTCCCCCGCTTTTCCAGCAGGAAGTGTTTGGATCCGTCCCTTTCCCGTTGCTTTTGGGGTCTCAGGTGGTGCGTTTCTGACAGCAGGCGATTCAGAAGGACGTGGGAGGAGGATGGTTCTGAAAGCAGGAAATTCTGCAGCGCAGGCCCCTTAGTAGCACAGTAATTCCTGCAGGCGTGAGCGGCGGGTGAAGGCCCAGCTGGGGGAGGCAAGACGAAGCCCCGCCCCTTCCCCTCCCAGACCCCGCCCCTTCAACATTCCCTCCTCCTCCAAGCCCCGCCCAACCCTGCTGAGGGCCGGGGATGCCGTGTGGCGTGACCCCAGCCTTCCCCAACTGCCGGGCTGCCGTGCGGCATGTCCCCAGCCCCTCAGCAGTGTAGGCAGTTTTGGAAAGGCAATGCCTTCCCTTGTCTGTCACCCCTCCGCCCATGCCTGCAGGATCTGTGTATGGGCCCAAAGTCTCACTGAGGCACCAGCCTGTGGGAAGTTTTGGGCCACAGCACAGGATGGTGTTTTCCGGCATGGCTTTTGAAGGGTCCTGTTGATATTTGTCCTGAAAGGAGTTGGCTGTGCCCCTCTTCAGTGCAGTTTCAGCAGCCAAGGGACCGTATCCTGGAAAGCCCTGGTCCACACCATGGCCTCCTGCCCAAATGGCACTTGGTTGTGTCTTCCAGGCTAGCGTAGCGGAGGAGAGGGCCGGTCTGTACTGCTGTGCCGAAGAGCTTTGCAAATCCCTGGGCGCTGGGTTCTGGCTTCTCACAATTGCACGCCCACCCCCCGGCAGGAGACTCTCTTCTCAGACACCAAAATATGAATGACCAGGAAGCGGCTGGGGTGGATTTCACCTGGATCGGCGGTTCTCAAAGCGTGGTCCGCGACTGACTTGCAGGTGGGCCACAGGCTTGTGGCTTGTCCCTTCCCTCCCCTGCAGCAGGGAGCATATAGTGGTGCCCCAGCCCTCCTCACCAGGTTGGAGCACCATCACTAGCTCCTATTGGGGGGTGGGTGGATGGAGGGAGCCTTGTGGGATTGATCTGGTGTGCAGGGGGAGGAAGTGACTCCCCCAGCTGGTGGAAGGGGGAGTGGCAGCACAGGAAAACACTCGCTTGGAGACTTTCCCCGCTGCTCCCATTGGCTGGAATCATGGCCAATAGGAGCAGCGGGGGATGGTGCTTGGAGTGGCAGCAGGCACAGAGCCAAGTAAGTGTTCCCTATTCCCCTCCTACCAAGACCCCGTACCCCAGCCCACTCCTGCACCCAACCCACCCCCCAGGCCGCTCCAGCACCCTATCTCCTAGTCAGACCCCGCACCCCTACTCCCTCCTATGTCCATTTTATCCTCATGGGTGGTTGGCTGGTGGTCCGGAAAAAGGTCTGTGTTCAGCGGTGTGGGCGGCGGGCCAGAAAGTTTGAGAATCTCTGGCCTAGATTGTACCCAGTGTACCTACTAGAGCCACCGGCAGAAGCTTTTCTGTCTAAGGATGTTAAATGTGGACGAATCAACTAATGGAATAGTCAATGTAATTTGCATCGACTATTTGCAGGGCTCGACAAATCCGTTTATTACTCGCCCGTGGCAAGTAGACTTCAGCCGGTCGCCGCATTCACTGGTGGTGCGTGCATGTGCAGTGTGGGTCTGGCGCATGTGCAGTGTGGGTCTGGCAAGTGGATTTCGCTGCGGTTTGACAAGCCCTGACTATTTGATTAGTCGGTAAGGGCACCTCCGCCCTTGAAATGTACATTTCAAAGGCGGAAGCCCCGCCAGTTCCCCGTTGCGCCCCGTCTCCCTCTCCCGCCCCCAAGATGGTACTGGGGAAACCAGTTTTTAACACAGCTCCTCCCAGCACCCGATCCTTCTCCCCCCACTTGCTGCCTGTCTCTGAGGGTACGTCTAGACTACAGGGTTTTGTCAACAGAAGTTTTGTCGACAGATACTGTCAACAAAGCTTCTGTCGACAAAGAGCGTCTAGACTACATCCAGTTCTGTCAACAAAGCAAGCCGCTTTGTCGACAACAGTGTGGACGCAAAGGACAGTGTAGATGCACTAATGCCTTCTATCGACAGAACTCTGTCGACAAAAGGCGTTATTCCTCGTAGAATGAGGTTTACATACGTCGACAAAACTGCTGAGTTTTGTCGACGTTATGTCGACATAACTCAAAGGCAGTGTGGACGTAGGTATAGTTTTGTCGACAAAACCCTGTAGTCTAGACACACCCTGATAGAGGCAGCACGGGGAAGGGGTGGAAGTGACTAGTTGACTAGTCGCTAACATCCCTGTTTCTGTCCCCTGCAGAATGTCCTTCAGGGAGACCAATGGGGGAAATACAGCCCAAGGCTGAAGGAAGAGGAGCTGCTGCTGTTTCTTTTACAGGCGCTTTCCTAGGAGCTGGTCTCAAAGCTGCATTTTTCATCTGAGCACGTGAGCCGCCTACGCCTGGCCAAAATGACCTGCTCCTTGACGGGTCGCTGGGCTCAGGGCCAAGAGAGCCGGAGGGTCAGAACAGTTAGAAACAAAAGATTGCTCGGAATGCCAGGCTGGAGGCTGGGAAGGCAAAACGTTCCACCGGCGGGCTCCCAGGCGTTTGCCCCACAGGGGCCCTCGCGCAGCTTGGGGTACAATAGGTATTGGCTTGAGCCCAAATCCGGCTCCAGTCCAGCCATCCCTAAGTTGACTCTCCAAAGCGACTGTTCATGCTGCTGCACCTCAGTCCCTTCCTCGCATACGTTTCTGTGCAATACAGGCTCTGCTTGGCCCTCGTGAACGTATGGAGAGAGAATGAAAAGCCTGAGACTGTTCAGCTTAGAAAAGAGGAGACGAGGGCCATATCTACACTCGCGGCTTCTTGCGCGAGTAATATGCAAATGAGGCTAAGCATGGAATATCGCTGAGCCTCATTTGCATGCCTAATGAGCCACCATTTTTTTCAGACGAGGCTCTTGCGCAAGAAGGAGCATCTACGCTTCCTCCTCTAGCGCAAGAAAAACCCTCTTGCGTAACGCCGTTACACCTATAACTTGAGAGGAAGAACGGCCTTGCGCAAGAGGATTTTTCGTGCGCAAGAAGGGGCAGTGTCGACGCTCCTTCTTGCGCAAGAGCCTCTTCTGAAAAAAAATGGTGGCTCATTAGGTATGCAAATGAGGCTCAGCGATATTCCATGCTTAGCCTCATTTGCATATTACTCGCGCAAGAAGCCGCGAGTGTAGACGCCGCCTAAGGGGGGATAGGAGAGGGGTTTGTAAAATCATGACGTACGGAGAAAGTGAATAAGGAAAAGTTCGTTACTTGTTCCCATAACACAAGTACTAGGGGTCATCAAATGAAATGAATAGGTAGCAGGTTTAAAACAAACAAAAGGAAGTATTTCTTCATGCAGCGCACAGTGGACCTGTGGAACTCCTTGCCAAAGGAGTTTGTGAACACTAGATCTTTAACAGGGTTCAAAAAAGAGCTAGATGAATTCATGGAGATTAGGTCCACGAATGGCTATCAGCCAGGAAGGGCAGGGGTGGTGTCCCTAACCTCTGTTTGTCAGATGCTGGAAATGGATGACAGGAGGGATCACTTGATGATTCCCTGTTCTGTTCCCTCCCTCTGGGGCACCTGGTGCTGGCCACTGTCGGCAGACAGGACACTGGGCTAGAAGGACCTTTGGTCTGACCCAGCGTGGCCATTTTTATGTTCTTAAGAACACGCTGTGCAGGACTTCCTGAATTGGAGGTGGGGAATGGGCTGCAAAGGCTTTCACTTCTCTGTGTACACATCCGTCACCCATGTGCCATGGGCTGGTGCTCCACGCGCAGTTCCTTGTAGGACGTCTGCCCCAGAGAGACACCACTTGGCATCGTCGGGAGGAGCTTGGCAGTGGCTGAGGAGGGAGGGTCTGACGCTGGCCAGAGCAAGGGGCAGCAATGCAGGTTTCCTGGGCTGCCTTCCCCATAACTGCTCTTGGACCAGTTCCCGGATCTGCCTGTGCTTCAGTTTAGGTAAAGCGCTTGGAGCCCCGCGGGCGAAACGGGCCAGAGAATTTCTGGGCCTGGCGTCTAGATTCCCCCTCGCTCCTGAGGCTGTGTCTGCACGCAGGCTCCCTCACTGTTGCTCTGTACAGGGGCGGGGGGGCCACTGACCCACAGAAAAATCAGATGGTTTCTGGGTCACCATCACAGGATGGCAGGCCTTCGTGGAGACAGACGTGCTTGCAGGTGGTTTTAAAACCCTCCCGCTCTCCGCGCTTTGTTCCTGTGCCCTTTGGTTTGAGGAGGCGGTGTGGTCGCGGTCGTAGATAGCTGAGGAGAAGGACCCCGGACACCCACGCCCAGTCAGCCCTGCGGGGCCCGGTGTGCGAGCAGGAGGGTTGTGGAATGCCGCTCCCGGGGAGGTAAAGGCACCAGGCCTGACGCCTGAGGAGAGGAGACGGTGCACGTAGCTCAGCACTGCAGCAGGAAGCCCCAGGGGGCAGTCCCGCAGGCCGAGCGAGAGGTCCGTCTGCCGGAGCTTTGTGCGAGGAGTGATCTCAAGCTCCGGGATCAGTCAGATGGCGGAAGGGGCTAACTTAGGGAAAAAAACGTATTTGGGATGTTTTGCCAGCAGTCCCTTCATTGTGTTCTCTGCTCGTTTTCGGCTTCCCATGGCCACTTCTCTGTTTCCGAGACTCATAAATCCTCAGGTTCTCCCAGGCGGGAGGGGCGACCGTCGAATCGGCTGCGACATGGGTAAGTTTTGTTTGTGTGTTGCCCAGTTACCGGGAGCACAGGGCCAGAGTATGCTCAGCGGCATTCACACAGGCCAACTTGGGCGAGTGTTTGACCTCTCTTGCTGGCTGTGCGCGGTACACAGGGCTGGGCCAGTCGTATTCTGTGAATGGGGGAACCAGCCGAAGCCCTTCCGCCTCCATCCCCCCGTTGGCAGGCCTGGTGTGCTAGTATTGCTCCACGTCGGAGCTAGCGAAGAGCCCGAGAGGGAAACGCACGGGATATTTAGCAATAAAAAAGAAGGGTTTCATTTTCTCTCACATCAGTTTCAGGGGTCTAAGAGCACTCAGGAGATGAATAAAGAGGGCGAACGTGGCCTCTCGGGGTGAGGGAGGCCGATTTGGTTTGAAACAATTAACATTCCACACACTGAAAATATTCCCACTTCCCCCGCACTATTAACGGTTCGAGAGCTGCTCTCCCAGCGTCAGAAACTCCAGCCTGCAGTTGTGGTGGCAGCGAAAGACACCTCATTCGGTCGCACAGAGAAGCTACTTGCTGTGTTACAGCAAGGGGCCCGTTTAGGAGCCGAGGCAGGGAGTAGCTATCCCGCAAGCCATGCACATCTGTGCTGGGACTGAGGGCGTGGGGGGTGCTCTCCCTCCCCCGCTCCAGCTTGAAGTAGTTCCTTTCTATCCAGGGTTTGCAGTTTGGTTCAGTGGCTCTCAGCCTCCCCTTCCCTCTCTGTTCCTGCTCCTGTCCCATACGAGTGGGGCGTTGCGACTAGCCGTGCTATCGGTGGCGCAGGTGTGATCAGAGTTCCACCTACAGCCTGTGTCGGTGACTTCCCCTGCAATCTCTAGCTAGGGCGGTGTGTTGGGGGAAGGAGATAGCGCTATTGACATATACACTGGAGCAACCGTGTACACAGGCCGTGTTAACTTTAGATTTCCCACCTGACTCCCTAGCCCCTGGCTCTGAGAGCTAATGTTGCCGCTTCGTTGGCGATCGTCATCTCTGTGAGCCTGAGAAGATCAATCTTGTTTACTATGCGGATAGGAAATCCAAAGGAGAAACCTGGTTATTCACCAGAGGTAGGGAGGGGGACGTTGCTATTTCCAAACCATTTCCTTCTCTGATGTCCGGGGGACACTGCAGCAGGAAATAATCTTTCACCTGTCACTTAAATGGAGAGTGTTGGCTCATGTTAAAAATCCAGCGGCATATTTTTCCCATTGACTATCCAGGCTGAATTCCAGTTTGAGTAATTGCAGTCTGATTCCCTAAACCCCTCTGCAGAGATATCTGGACCTAGGGGTCTTCTAGACTCTTTCTGGACTGTTCTGTGCTCCTTTCAAAGGATGCTACACCACAGCGGTAGGGATTGTATGAGATTAGATCGCAAACTCTTGGGGGATGGGTCTAGACTGACCGGTGGTGCACAACATTCCAGACTGGGGCTTTGCGGGGCTGTGGTAATAGGGAGTTTGTCCAATGTTTGGATTTTTTGGTACAAAATTGATCGACCGAGGGAGCTACAAGTCTGTCAAATTGGGGGATGGAGGAAGAAGCCACCATGGCTGAACTCCTTGTAACTGTACAGCCAGTCAGATTGGCATTTACAATTGTGGTGCCTTTGACCAATCCTTCAGAAAATGCTACAGAGTTTCTGTCTCCGAACGAGTGTGATGATCTTCTTTCTCGGTGGAGAGGCATTTGCAGGCTCTCTTGTGTTCCTGCTCCAAACACACAGGGCGGATTGGCCCGGCAGGATACCGGGAATTTCCCGGTGAGCCGTCGTGTCCGCACGCCGTTGCCCCTCACTTGGAGCAGCTCTGTATGCAGCACGCAGAGCCTGACCCGCGTGCCGGATATGACACGGGGCGGGGCCTGAGGGGCACACAGCGGTGACGTCATGGGGAGGGCCGTTCTCAACCCATTTCCCGGGCCTATTTTGATTGCCAATGTGCTCCTGCAAACACCCCGACCGTCTCCGCTTCAGAAACATTCTTCTGTCACTGCAGTATAGGGGGCATGATGCCAAAACCTCCGGTGTTAGGTCAGTGATCCTGGCCGTTCAGCAGAAAAGGACCGGGGGGTTACCGTGGATGAGAAGCTGGATATGAGTCAACAGTGTGCCCCTGTAGCCAAGTGGCATATATGGATGCATTAGGAGGAGCATTGCCAGCCGATCTAGAGAAGTGATTATTCCCCTTTATTTGACACGGGTGAGGCCACATCTGGAGTATTGCGTCCACTTCTGGGGCCCCCGTTACAGAAAGGATGTGGACGCATTGGAGAGGGTCCAGCGGAGGGCAACCAAAATGATAAGGGGGCTGAAGCACATGACCAACAAGGAGAGGCTGAGGGATTTGGGCTTGTTCAGTCTGCAGAAGAGAAGGGTGAGGGGGGATTTGATAGCAGCCTTCAACTTCCTGAAGGGAGGTTCCAAAGAGGATGGAGAGAGGCTGTTCACAGTAGTGATGGATGGCAGAACAAGGAGCAATGGTCCCAAGGTCTAGGTTGGATATTAGGAAAACTATTTCCCTAGGAGGGTGGGGAAGCACTGGGATGGGTTCCCTAGGGAGGGGGTAGAATCTCCATCCGTAGAGGTTTTTAAGTCCCAGCATGACAAAGCACTAGCTGGGATGGGATAGCTCAGTGGTTTGAGCATTGGACCCAGAGTTATGAGTTCAATCCTTGAGGGGGCCATTTAGGGATCTGGGACAAATCTGTCAGGGATGGTACTTGGTCCTGCTGTCAAGTCAGGGGACTGGACTTGATGACCTTTCAAGGTCCCTTCCAGTTCTATGAGATAAGTATATCTCCATATATTACATTATTGAATTGGGCTTGCACCTGTGGAACTTCTTGCCAGAGGAGGCTGTGAAGGCTAGGACTATAATAGAGTTTAAAGAGAAGCTAGATAATTTCATGGAGGTTAGGTCCATAAAAGGCTATTAGCCAGGGGATAAAATGGTGTCCTTGGCCTCTGTTTGTCAGAGGCTGGAGAGGGATGGCAGGAGACAAATCGCCTGATCGTTGTCTTCGGTCCACCCTCTCTGGGGCACCTGGTATTGGCCACTGTCGGCAGACAGGACACTGGGCTAGATGGACCTTTGGTCTGACCCAGTACAGCCATTCTTATGTTCTTATGGACGCAGTGACTCCTGAGGTCTCTTCCAGCCCTAGGATTCGATGATTCCTGGCTCTGGGGATTCTCTCTGGGCTGTTCGTCCCTAACAGAGAAGATTCATCTCACAGAAACAAAGTCCGTTTAGAAGACCCATGCACCTTTCCGTTTTAGGATGTTTTTTTCACTTTCATAATAAAGGCCCCAATATCAGAAGTAATTAAGGCTCATCAAGAATATAATTTCTCAAATGATTCTCCAGGCATGCAAGTTGTTCCTAGTGCTGGATATTGCATGTGATTTAAAATGTGCATTAATTCGTCTCTTTCATCCGCAGATGGTAGCCAGTATCTGCATATGTAATTTATATCTCCTTGAGTGGAATTATCGGATGAAATATGCATTACACAGCTCCATTAACATTTTTACTCCCACGGCTTTTAGCTCTTGGGTTAGTTAATATTACACACACAGAGCGTGTGGGTCCTTATTGCAAAGCAAGAAGTTGCACAGAGGGATTTAAAGCAGCTACAGAATGCATTCCAGGTCAGGTTGAATGTCTTGAAATAGAATCAAATTGAGCTACTAAATTACAAGAAAGCAGGCCAGAAAGGGGCATCTCTTCTCTGAAGCATCGGATGTTTCGGACATAAAATCAGACAGACCTCTGTGGAGCCTTCCCCTTAAGTCTCCCAAACCTAAAGGCGTCTGCAGAATCCTTAATATCCAAAGGTATTTCTATCCCATCCTTACATGATTATTGAAAGACTAAGTATTGAAACCTGAAAGCCAACAAAGAACCCCCCCAGTGTTGAATGGAATTTGGTCCTCGGTGCTCGAGCAACTTTGGGGGGCAAGGAGAAAAACAGAAATGGATGAAATGCAAGGAACGTAGATGATTCCTTCTCAGCAGACAGTGTAAGGTTAACCAATGCACCATCTGCATGTGTCTCTGTTAGTTTAAACGGAACGTTTGAGGGTCTTTGTTGGGTTATACAACATACTAGTTTGAGTCCAGCTTGCGGATTTTTTTCGTATTTTGGTTTTCCCTCCAGGTAAAAAAATAGGAACCATTAATTAAAATGGAAACCCCACCCGCCTGGCACTAGAAAATGACTGCAGTGGGTTCCGTTTCTCACTCCGGCTCAGAGGAGCAGTGGCCAGGGCTGATGTGACTCGTTAATGGATAATGACTCCCCTAGACACATCCTTCGCAGAGCTGGCGTCGCCGCTCTAAATGGGCAGGGCCCCCAGTGGCTTTGAAGAATTTCACTCCTGGGAGATGCTCTTCAAGGCCTAATGAGCTTTAATGACTTTGAGGCCTGCCGAATGCTGCTTCCCTGCTTTGCTGCATCTTGCCTGTCGCTGGAGACCTGGCGCCTCCCCCGGGGGGGGTGGCCGTGCACTCGCTCGTGAAAGGTGCTCCAGCGGGAAGGCTGTAGCCCTGTGAGAACGGCAGTAGCCACAGCCAGCGTGAGGAAACCAGCAGTAGCTGGCACACGTGCCGATGTGGTAGAGCTGAAGCCGGAGATGCAGCCTGAGGCTTGTAAAAGACAAAAACTCCTGCAGCAGGGCCCCGATGAAGCTTGGACACCGATGCTGCCGGTGCCTAGGAGCAGCCATAGCCAAGGGCTACGCTAAATCCTTCCCTACTGGCTCTGGGGTGTGAAAAATCCACACCTCTGAGCCAGGTAAAACCGACCTGGCCCCCGGGACCGACAGAGCTCGGTCAGCAAATGAACCTTCCATCTCTGCGCTGCCGCCTCTCAGGGCAGGGCATTCTCCACTGTGATGGGAGAGCCCCGTCCATCACCGAGGGGCAGCACGGTGGAGGCCCTACAGCAGTGATGGGCCCCCCGAGGCTGGCGAGTGTCCGCAGGAGTGGGCCTCCTTCATCTCAGTGGGCCTCCAGGCGGTTGTAGTCCAGGTGATCTGCTGGGTCAGGGTGGTTGTGCTAGTATTTGCAGGGAGGAGCAGCGCAGTGATTGGATGCCGCGGGCGCGCCCGGCGCTCAGTCAGTGCTGTGAGTAATACCAGTAGGAAAAAAAACCCGACACGGATGGAAACCAGTGGAATCTGGCTGCCCTGCGCATGGGCAACGGTCAAGAAAACGTCTCTGGGGCCACACACAGCCCCCCGACAGGCCACTGGTTGCTCACCACAGCTCTACAGCTGTCTGCTTCCACTCTGGGGCTGGGCCGGGGGGAGAGCGCCTGCCAGCCTGCAGAGTGTGCTGAGTGTGACTGCGGCGCGGCTGCTGGCTTTGGGGCCCAGTGCGGAGGGAGCTGGAGGATCTAACGTGGATGTACAGCTGCTTGGCGTTTAACCCGAGCCCACGTCTTGGCCTCTGCTCTCCCGAGGGCTGACCCGTCCCCTGTCCTAGGAGGGCACGTGGCACGTTGATTGCTGTGTGACTGGCACATCCTGTTTTGGAAGAGGCTCCTCCCCCTGGGCAAAGCTAGGAGCGCCAGCAGCCAGCACTCCAGGTGCCAGACGTGGCTTTGGTCAGAAAGAGGAACTGCCCCTGAAAAGCCAGGAGCTGAGCTTTGCTTAAAGTCCTTACTAAAGAGCTTTGTTTCAATGCAGGTGCACCCTGGGAATTCTGCTGTATTGGTTGCTCCGATTTACTTGGGACCGGCGCACACTGGTGGAGAAAATCGATGCAAGATACGCAATTCCAGCTATGTGAATTGCATAGCTGGAGTCGGTGTCCTTGTACCGATTTTTCTAGGGCGGCCTCACAGTGGGGAGTTGGATGGGAGAAATGCTTTTGTTGACTTCCTCACTCCTCGTGACAATGAAGAGTACTGGCTCCGATGGTGACACCCTCAGCATTTGATTTAGCAGGACTTTAATAGACCTGCTAAATCGAGCCCCAGAGAATCGATCGCCAGGGCGTCAGTCCTGCTGCAAGTGGAGACGGGGCCTAAGGGATCTTGGCTCCTACTTCCCCCGGTCTTGGATACACGAGATAAATAGCTCTTTAGCAGGGAGAACAATCCAGCCTGTTTTCCTTGACATTCATCGGAGTAGACTGTGAAGGACTGTTGGAGGCGCTGAACGTGGGCGAAGGGAAAAACACCCGCGTCTGTCTGTGGCTGGCGTATTGTAACACACAACCCATCTGCAGCAGTCATGAAGGGTTCATGCAGGGTAGTGGAAGGGGTTGCCGAGGCAAAGAGTGGGAGAAACTTCTTCTGGCGGAAGCGTGCCACACAGCCTGTTTTGTCGTGCACCCCAAGTGGAGCATGCTTTCACAGTCGCCGATTTTGATGCTGATCAGCTGCTACAACAATCTCTTTCACTCAGAAACCTCTGCTGGCCTGTGTGACGTGTCCCGTTCCCCCATGGTTCTTTGCCTCCAGCTACGGGCGAGACCTGAGGCGGACTGGACTATTTGGTTTGGAGCCTAGCTTTTATATTTTTACCGAGATTTTTCTTCTCTTCAAGGCTGGAGTCAGACACTGCCCATTGGTCGGAGTCGGCCGTTCTTCACGATGGACTTGTCCTCCCGCCGTTCCCTAGTTGGTAGTTATGTTCCTAAAATAAAACAGAGCCAAGAACTAGCCGCAGACACGGTCACCACATGGCGAAGCAGCGTGGGGCAGCGTAGAACTGTGGGTCTGGCTAGAGTTGTAGGAGGGGGAAGAGCACTGGCTGGCAGTGAGTGAGCGTGTGAGAAGTTCGCAATGTCTGCCAGAATTACGACTCCGGCCAGGGCTTTCGTCCTGCCGCCAGGAAGGGTCGTTCCTCTGTTTCAGCGTAAAAGCCCATCTTGTGGCTTGTGCTCCGGCGTGGCTCGCTTGGCGCGACAGCGAGAGATTTAAGCAGCTTGTCTCAGAGGAGTAATTCAGGAAGAGATCAAAAGGCGACAGCTTAATCCGGGGTTGGCCTGGCACAAGCAGTGGGAAGTGCCGGAATGTTCCGAGCCGCAGCAGAGGCCTGAGGGACGAGGAGGCCGTTGAACGTTCCTGGCCGGGAGGCTGGTGGGGTGGGGAATGGGTTTCCGAGGAGCCCGGGGACTTGGCTTCGTCTCTGCAATGGGTGCACAGAGACTTTGCTGCTTGGAGCCAGGGGGGCCGACAGCTTCTGCGGGCCCCCAGGCAAGGGGTGTGGGGGGAGAGGGGGACTGGGCTGGCGCGGCTCCAGTTTGGGTGGTTCTAGCACAGAAAAGGTGCCGTGGTTTTCACCGGGGTGTTCTCTCTCACGCGTAGTGCCTCAGTAAGGGAACTGCCTCGCTTCTCCACCCTCTCTGCTCTTGTCGATCCACGGCGCTCAGCCTTTCCGGATGACTGTCCTCCCAAGAGTCTGGTTTGTCCTGCAGACCCCACATTACCCCTCCCTTGAAAATGCCGTGCTCACATACTCGTCTCTACCAACACAGGAGTCACAGCACACCACGACTGGCAAATCGGTGGCTTTCTCATTTTTGCTGTGTCATTAGGGTGGATCCGTTGGGATGTGAATATGGCGTTTGCATTTCGGTGGACAGGACAGTCTAAATACGTCGCCGTGTGAAATTTGAGTTTGTTCTGACTTGGCTAGCGCTTTTTATGTCGCCTGTTGTACGGCGAGGCAAATCTCTTGATGAGTTGACGTACCACCATTGGAGACCTCCGTGGACCCGGGTGAGAACCACTGGTGTAGATCGTAGTTAGACCCAGACTCACCGTTAGGAGGCAGCATTTTCTGGGTGCTGGTTATTCCAGGGCTGCCTACCGTGTCTAGCTTGGGCCAGTGGGCGGCTGCAGTAGGGCCGCCCGTTTGTGTCTAGCATGTGCGGGTTCAGAACTGGCCCTCTGCACCGGGAAACCTGGGAATCCCTCTAGCAACGACACAGGCGGGCCCAGTGCCTGTTGTTTTAGACATGTAACATGCTGCAGAATCCCCGTGGCAGCTGGTTCGCAATCCGTTCTGGCTGCGAGACGAGGCTCCTCTATTCTCAGCTCTGGGGCCGAGTACAAACAATGCCGCAGTTAATTGTGCCCCACCCCTCTCCGAGTGCCAAGAGCTGCCTCCGCCCATGAGAGCTAACCCTCCTGCCTGCAGAAGCTACCTCTGTCCAGCTGGATGCCTGGGATGTGCCCTGGCCCACATCCTAGGGGTGCAGAAGGGGCGTGCCCTGCGGTGGTCACTCTGGGCTGCGTTTTAAGAAACGCGAGAAACAAACCAGCCCCCATCTTGTAATTTCAGCTTAAAAAAATCTTCCAGCTGGCCCACGCCAGTAATCTCCCCCTGCCCCGGCAGGGAGAAACCCAAGCCCTCATGCGTGACAGGTATCGTACTGCCAGCCTGGCCCCGCCCACACGCCACCCCCAGAACATGCTCCAGGGCTGGGGAGACTGGAGCCGTGGGTCACCCGCCCTCCCCGTGATGCTGGGGGGAGTGGCTTGGCTCCCATGGGAGGCAGGGCCTGTGCAGAAGGGGTGGGGCTAGGGGCAGGGCTGAGGGTGCCCTACTTTCACTCAGCACCCATGGTACCTCCAGCCTTCTCGTGCTATTCTGAGTTGCAAATTAGCAGCAACCAGGAATAAGTCCTTTTGCTTAAACCAACCTCCCCCCGCCCCCTGCTCCCCTTTTACAATCAAAATGGAGGGGGGTGCCGGGAGGGAAGAGGAGGGGAGGACCGGCCCCTTTGGAGACGGGACAGCCTGTGAGGGTAGCGGAGCTTCTGAGCTTGGAAAGCTGCCTTTGAGTGCATGGCCATCGTTTGGATGTTACCCAGAATCCAGCGCCTCCCTGGCTCTTGTGGGACCCAGTTTGGGAGTGTGTGTCGCATTCATGGTCACAGCCTCGCTGCTGTTTTTGCATGGCTATAGCTGTCAGGCAATCCATGCAATGGCTCCCTTGCTGATTTCGCCAGCTCGGGAACAGCTGAGTTTATGTTGTGAGACTGTTGAAACGAGGCTTTATTCTCGCTGCGTTCAAGCAGCGGCAGTTCTGACATCAAGCAAAGGCAGAGTACTTTTATTAAAATAGATACGTGTGGCCTGATTGTCGGCTGGTCTTAATCGCTGTGGCTATACTGACAAGTCGCAAAGCAGCCGTGTGAGTCAGTATGTGCAAAAACAACAAGGAGTCCTGTGGCACCTTAGGGACTAGCAAATGTTTCATGACCTTTTGGGAGTAAAACCCACTTCAGCAGATGAGCTGGAGTGGAAATTCCAGAATTCAGAGTCTATATAACAGCAAAAGCAATTACCTGTCAATTGTAGGACCCGTGTTAATGATGCTAATTGAGTCAGGCTGGAAGTGTCCCATTCATAACTTTTGATGTGTAACTGTGAATATCAAAGTCAGGGGAAATTGCCTTTGTATTGCATTAACCAGTTACTGCATATTTTCTACTGTGATCTATGCCAGTGGTGTGCAACATTTTTTCAACCACAGCCCCCATATTTTATTGTACTCGTGTCACGACCCCCAGGGTAACTTGAGCAGCGCGGTGCGGCACTTATATCCAGGCGGGCGGGGCTGGGCCCGGCCATTGGCAGCCCCGCAGCGCGGCACTTAGATCTGACTGGCCAGGGCTTATGCCCACTACCATGGCGACCCCCCAGGAAAACATCCACGACCCCCTTGGGGGTTGCCCACCACTGATCTATGCCATCAAGTGCCAGCAATGCCCTTCTGCCATGTACATTGGCCAAACCGAACAGTCTCTGTGACAAAGGATTAATGGACAAAACTCAGACCTTAGGACTGGTCACACACGTAAACCTGGGGCGGAATATTTTAACCTCCTTGGTCATTCAATCACAGATTTAAAAATGGCCATTTCTTCTACAAAGGAATTTTATCACCCAATTACAAAGGGAGACTGCTGATCTGGAATTCATTTACATATTCGACACTATCACCTTGGCCTTGAATAAAGATATTATCTAGTTAACGCACTGCAAAGGCAATTTCCCATGCCGTTGATACTCACATTAGCCTTTGTCAAGGGCGACATTAGAAACAGAAGAACGTAATTTTTAAACTCAGCGGCATTCAGCAGGAGCCTTCAGAAAGGAGCCGGAGGGGTTTCCGGGGTACTGAGCAGCGCGGGTGATTGTTAATAGCCAAGATGGCTGCTCTTTTGCTGCCCTTACAGCCCTCCTTCCGAACAGCACCCGATCTCACCTGCGCCGTGCACGGCAGCGCCTGAACCAACGGCCAGTGGTGCTGCCATCACGCGTCAGTTTCTAGCTTTTCTTGCAAGCCGTGTCCCGCCGAGCCAGCCCTGTGAGACCAAGGCTGCATTTGCCAGAGCTGTAATGGTTATCGATGGAATGTCCATGCGCTAGCGGGTTCTGACCGCCTCCCCTCCCCCGACGTCAGAGTCCCTCCCCCGAGCTTTGCCCACACTGCATGTGCTGTGTCCTCGGCCTGTGCTGAAAGCCCGTTTTATGTCACTTAAATCTCATTTTTTGAGGAATAACGGAACTTGCGCAAAAGGGTTTTTTTCCCGACAAATGGCCCTGTCTACACTGGGCTTTTTATCGCAAAAAACTCTTCCGCAAAAAGGATCAGAAGATATGCAAATGAGAGCATGAGATATGCAAATGAGCACTTCATTAGCATTTCCTCTTCTGCAAAAAAACGTGCAATGTAGACGTAGCCATAATGAGCATGCGCAAAACCTCATGAGTGCATGTGAATCTACCTGTCAGTCCCAGATCTGGCTACGGTGGATGCCAACATCCAGATTCTTGCTGCGGGCCACAAAAACATGGCATGCGTGGCCAAATTTCCATGGCTCGCTCCCAGTAAGAGCTGGGGGAACGTTGGGCTTTGAAAACACCCAGCCACCGTGAAGTTTCGTTTATCTCTTCTGAAAGGCCTCAGAGGGGTCGCCGTGTTACTCTGTAACTTTGGGGGGAAAAAGTAATCCTGTGGCACCTTCAGGGCTAACCAAAACATATAGACGGTATCCTGCGCTTTCGTGGGCAAAACCCACTTCCTCAGATGGGCCTCTGAGGAAGTGGGTTTTGCCCACGAAAGTACATGATACTGTCTATATGTTTTGAAGTTTCAGGGGTAGCCGAGTTAGTCTGTTACAGAAAAAACCAACAAACGGTCTGCTAGCACTTTATAGGCTAACAAAACATGTAGATGGTATCACAAGCTTTCGCAAGCACAGCCCGCTTCTTCAGATGACTGGAGTTATAAGTTTAGGATGTGCACACTCAAAATAAATAGGAGAAGGGAAGGGGACGGGGGATGGGAAAAAAAGAGAGCGGTGAGTGGGGTGGGAGACAGGGAGCTAGAGAGAATCAGTAAGTATCTGAAGATTGGGTAGTTAAAACGAAGCAGATAAGAAATCATTTTGGTTAGCCTCGAAGGTGCCGCAGGACTGCTCATTGCTTTCTTCTGAAAGGGTCATTTTTAATTCAAACAGACACACACAAGAAACCTGAGTAGTCTGCCACCTTTGCCGGAGTTTCCTTTTGCACACACTTCCCTCAGCGGAGGAAAACGGCTCTTCCTTTAGCTAGAGCTAAGCTAACAAATAGCCCGCTTTTTTTTTTTTTAATCTAAAATTGCCTGTTTCTGTCCAAATCCATCCCAGCTGTTCACTATTGATCTGAAACCGCTTCTAATCGGGGTTTCTTTCTCCTTCTCCCATTAGTATGAATTCAAAGCAAAGAATATCAAGAAGAAGAAAGTGAGCATCGTCGTGTCTGTGGATGGGGTGAAAGTGATTCTGCGCAAGAAGCAGAAGGTGAGACTACACACCCAACGCCTCTAAGAGGGTAGCCATGGCAGGAGCAGAGCCTAGAGTCCAGCAAACCCAGTATCCTTCTGACAATGGCCGGGGTGAACTGCTTCAGAGAAAGCTGTAAGATCCTCGCTGTCAGCAGCTGTGGGATAATCCGGCTGCCACATTAGGTCTCATCCTAATCTCCAGGAGTTGGAAATAGGTTTAAATGCCGAAGCACAAGGATTTAATAACCCTGCCAAAATCTATGTAATTATGAAAACTGCAGCTACTCTGCTCTCTGTATAAATGTCCAGTCCCTTTTTGTCTCTTGTGAAGTTGCGGCCTCATTTGGCTGCCGTTGGTGTGTTTGTTTCCGACAAAGGAGCTTTTTGTATGTGGTGTGAAGATCGGCCAGGAAGCGAGAAGGGCACTGGGAGGGATTTGGAATCTGGACTTTAGCGCCTTAGTGGGAAATTCCGACCAGTGAAAGATTCTGTGATGCCAAAATCAGATTTATTTTTCAACCCGCTGTTCCTCAGGGCCAGTGTTGTGTCCACATGCGAGAGCTGCTCACCGTGGTTCAGAGGGAGCGCAATTTTGATGAAAAATGACTTTTCTTGAAAGAAATTTCTACCCCCCTCCAAAATAAAAGAAATTCCTTCCCTCAATGTTCCATCAGAAACAATTGACTGAAAAAAAGTGTTGACAGTTGAAACGGGGAGTGGATTGGTTTGGTGTTTCCTTTTACCAGAAAGTAAACCATTTTCACGGGAAGTTTCAACAAAAATTATTTAAAAAAAAATTCCCATCAAAAATAATTAGCTGGGTTTTGACCAGCTCTGCTAAGCGCCTCACATACACTGATACCTTAAAGCAGGGGCAGGGAATAACAAGTCCAGGGGCCACATTCGACCCTGGCTTTCCTGGATCCGGACCCCGAGGCTTAGGGATCCCCACACTGGGGAGCCCGTGCTAGCGCTCCTGCCCCCTGCCACTCACCCACAGGGCTGGAGCACCCAAAATCTACTAGCCTGGGTCCCCAAGACGTTGGTGTGCGAGGGGAATGTGAGGAGTGTCTATTTCTTTCTCAGTCGGGGGGCTCTCACTTTGCTTCTCGCTTGTGTGTGGCCCCCGACTGATTTTTCTGTGGGTCAGTGACCCCCGACCCAAAACAGGTTCCCCACCTCTGCCTTAAATGGCTAATCCTCCACACCCCAGGAGGGTGGGATTTACTGTTATCCCCATTTCGCAGATGGGGAACTGAGGCATCTGTGTGGCTCAGCTGGGAATGGCCGCCAAATCTGCTAACCCTGAGTCAGTCCAGTGTCTTCAGCGCTGAACTCCCCTTTCCCTGCCTGTGTGAGAGCAGACTTCTAGCTCAGGGGTGGGTGATAAATTTTGCCCAGGGGCCGCTTCAAAAATTTTTGAAGTAGCCCCGGGACAACCAGGAAGGGGCGGGACCTAACCGGGAAGGGGCGAGGTTACCTCACCTCCAGACCATGGGAAAACCCCTTTCTGCCCCTTCCCACTAGGCACCCATGCCCTGGAAGAGGCTTGACATGCTCCCCCACCCCCATAGCCAATCAGAGGAGCATGTGGCACTTTGAAGTGGGCTCTGTGCAGGGCCGCGGAGGAGGGCACACAAAGCCTCCTCTGCTCTTTCCCCCATCCCTCGCCTGGTCTGCGAGCAGGGCGGGGGCAGAGCGGAGAAGGCCCCCGCCGCCAGATCCTAATTGGCTTGGGGGCGGGGGAGCAGCAGGGCCTCCGTGGGCCGGATCCAGCCTGCGGAGGCACTTTTGCCCACCCCTGTTCTAGCTCCTGCCCGGTTTTCAAGCTGTAGGGATCAGAAACGTGCACGGCTATCCGAAGCTGCAGCTTTTCTTCGGCTAACTGGCTGTCCATAAAATAGTCCAACCCTGGCCTACAATCTAGTGGAGGGAAAACCCCCCTGTTCTCCTTGGGTTGGCATGGCAGTCAGGGCAGAGCTGCTTACTCCTGTCTTCTCTCCCCTGCTTACAGAGAAAAGAATGGGCGTGGGACGAGAGCAAGATGGTAGTGATGCACGATCCAGTCTACAGGTAGGCTGCGGGGGATTACGCCGGCTAGCTCTGCAGGCAATCCGTCAAATGTAATAAGATGCACGCCGCTTGGCTCCCGTGTGCCAAATTGCTGTCTAGCGACAGCTGTGCTTCCCAAAGGCCTGTGTTAAATGAACAAGGTGGCTGTGTTATTTAAGGAAGGAACGATGATATTTGGAGTATTCCTCTGCCCGGGAGGAAAATATTACCGTATTTTCCGGCGTATAAGGCGACTGGGCGTATAAGACGACCCCCTAATTTTTTAGTTAAAAGATAGGGTTTTGTCTTATACCCCAGCGCCCCTCCGCCTCCTTTGCTCCCAGTGTCCCTGGTCTGCTGGAGACGGTCCCCAGAAGACCAGAGGCACCGGGAGCAAAGCCGCAGCCGCAGGATGCCCCACCGCCGGCTTCCCCCGAGGCTTTGCAAAGCCGCATACCCGGCGTATAAGATGACCCCCGATTTTGGGGGGATGTTTTTTAACATCAAAAGTCGTCTTGTACGCCGGAAAATACGGTAGTTTCCCTCCAGGGACGGGTGAGGAGAGTTTCCAAGGCGCACGATGGGTATTTGTTTTATTCTTGCCCCTCTCTCTTCGGGCAGCCTTAAAGGAGACCCGTCTGTGCGCCCAAGGCAGCGGGTCATTTCAATAGATTCTCCAGAAGGGAGCTTGATTGTTACTAAAATAATCTGCAGAGAAGACGACTTGCTCATTACAGGGCTGAGCCCGTGTTCTTGCTAATTGCCCTGCTGGCGGATTCTAGGCGGAATTCAAAGGCAGAGACGGGGAAGGAGAAACACACGCCCGTCTCCCTCCTTTCCTCGGCAGTCAGCTGAAATCACTCAGCACGTTTGTACCCGGCGAAATAACCGTGGGGAATACAATGGACAAAAATTTGAAATGGAGGGGAAGGAGCCAGGGCTAGTGGGGGGTGGGGAGCTGCAAATCCCTTGAGCTGAGCAGGGTGGGGTGGAGAGAGAATTCAGCGTCCTTTGCAGAAGCATCCGGAAGGAAGCTGGCTTTTGTCGTGTACCATCTGCCTGTCATTAATGATAATGGGGCCGGGCACCCAACTGCGTCTTTCTGCCATTTGCTGCCTTGTGAGCTGGGACGGACCAGCCAGCGGCCTGTGATGTGGGTCATTGCTGAGTGTAAACTGGGCTGTGTTCCTGGACACGAGACCCCCCCGGCCCCAAACCTGCCCCTGCCCGGCAGGAGTCCTCTGTGTCCCTTCGGCGTCCTTGACGCTGGCTAGCCTGAGTCCTTCCTCTCGCGTCGAAAGGATTCCGGAGCCTTGGCCACCGCTTGGCAGAGCTCACAGGGCTGCGGGGGGCACAGGGAGGCCAGGGCCGTCCTTAGGCCTACGCAGCGTATGCAGCTGCACGGAGCACCTCTACATTTGCTCCTCTTCCCCGCCGGCCCCCATCCTCCTCCCCACCCCAATCCTCTGCCCCCCACCCTCCGCCTGCCGGTCCTTAGTTCCACATAGTCTGCCTGTTCCCCCCTCCTTCCCCCAGCCTCTCCCTGCCCCCACAGCCCCGCCCTATGGAGTGGCTGCCCCCCGCAGGGGACGAAGGGTGCAGGTGCTCGGACGGTGAAGGGCACCAGGCATCTTCAAGCCGGCCCTGTTAGTGGCTGGAGGTTAGACGAGGAAGGGCTGTTTCCAAATGCAGGCTGCTCCTGCCCCCTTGGGTGGGATAGGAAGAGGTGCCCTGCGACTTCCTGGCTTGGATTTCACTGGGCTGCCTGCAGCTGAGCGGGCGCTAGGCACAGAACAGCATGGCTGGCTCTCTCCTTGTGGTGCGGCAGGAGACTAGGTTCACTGTCAGCAGCTAGGGCAGGGTAGGTAAATACCGGCCCGTGGGCCAGAGCCGGTTCGCTTGGGTTAGCTCCTGGTAGGCCCCACTGCTGTATTTACCTGTACGGCCACAAGTACCACCAGTTGCTGCTCCCATTGGCTGCAGATTACCGTTTCCGGCCAATGGGAGCTGCAGGAAGCAGTGTCCCAGTCCGCGCTGCTCCCATTGGCTGCAGATTACCATTTCCGGCCAATGGGAGCTGCAGGAAGCAGTGTCCCAGTCCGCGCTGCTCCCATTGGCCGGGAATGGTGCTCTGCAGCCAATGAGAGCTGCGATCGCTGGTATCTGCAGCTGTGCAGGTAAACATAGCAGTGGGGGAGCACCAAAGACTAACCCTGGTGAACCGCCACCGTGTTATTGCCCACCCTGAGTTAGGGATATGTTTGGTCTCTCGAATGTAGCTTTTTAGCTGCTTCGCGGAAGCTCATAAGGGTTTGTACCTGCTCTAGAAAGAAGCAATTTGCCCTCAGACATGCAAAGTGCCACCGTACTAGCTGCTCTCTGGCCTTGATAGTTGAGAGGAAAGAGGAATCTCTCAGAAGGTGCTAGAACTAGAGATGTGGGAGTTTAACTGTGTAAACGGTTAACTGTTCCGCCTGGAGTTTGTCAGTTAATGTTCATGGCTACACACAGGCTCCCGCCCAGCTCTTGAGGAGCTGGCTGCCGCCCCATGCTGCTGCCTCTGATAGAGAGGCAGCAGTGTGGTGCAGAGGCAGGAGCCCGTACATGCAGGGAGCTGGCTGAAAACCGGTTCCCAGGGAACCCACTGCTGCGATGCGTGTAATTGTGTAGGCACTGAAATTTGACAGGGTTACTCAATGACACGCTTTTTAACATCCCTAGCTAGAACCCATGTGGCTGTTCTGTTTTCCTTTTGCCCTGGGATCCTTTTGACGGGCTGCTCTGTGCTTGACCTTGACCTTGGACGGTTTGAGTCTCATTTTCTGTTGGCCAAGGTTTCTGCGTGCTTCCTGCCTCTGGTTATTCTGGGTCTTTTCTCACTAGAATCTTCTACGTGTCGCACGACTCGCAGGACCTGAAGATTTTCAGTTACATCGCAAGGGACGGTGCCAACAATGCGTTCAGATGCAATGTTTTCAAGTCCAAAAAGAAGGTGCGGTAGGTCGCTCGTGGCCACTAGCTTTTCAGAGGCCGGTTGTACCCATTGTAATGGTGCGGGTTACCCCGGGAGAACCCCCCTCCCTAATGGGTAGTTGGTGAGAGGGTGGCTTGCTGAGACGTTGTCCCAGATTTTACCCGTTTATGGCAGATGCTGGACGACATCCGTATGCTCGTTAACTTGGGTTTAAATATCTCGTCGTCATGACTGACCCATGCAGAAGTCCGATTTTATCCAGGAGTAAAACTTGGTTGTCTGGGGAGACGCGGGACAAGGGGATGTAGATGTTCCTGTGCCGGGAAGTGGGAGTCCTCGCCGGGGGCAGCCGCCTTTCGAAATGAGACCCGGTTAGCGCTGTCCTAGTCCCCGTCGTCTGATGCCTCTTAAATGTCCCTGCCCCAGAGCAGCCCTATGAAGGCTCTTGGGGGCTGCATGCTGATGTGTGCCTTTCAGGGGAGGGGGTGGCTCCGCAGACAGGCCCCGGCTCTGTTTTGGGGTGTGGAGGGGGGATCCCTGTCAGCAGAGCTGTGATGGGAGGCAGAGCCCCCCTTCCCCATATGCAAAGTAGCAGCTGTGTAGGGCACCTGAAAATTTGAGGCACTGCTGAGTCTTCATGTCCACCCACCCACCCACCTCTTCCTCTCCCTGCTCCGTGGCGCTGCCTCCTCCGGACAGGGTCTAGTTAACTTACATAAGAACGGCCGGACTGGGTCAGACCAAAGGCCCATCTAGTCCAGTGCTCTAAAAGTCGCCCCTCCCTCCCCCACGGGCTGCCATCGGACACAGGGGCGCCAGTCGCCCAGTGCTGCATAGAGCCCCGTCGATCCTAAGGCCGGCCCGGGAGCGGGCGGGTGGGGGGGCGAAGGCAAGAGCAGGCGTCTCCTGGGAACCGTGGGGTTCTGCTCCGCGTCGCGCCCTGTGGCGAAGCTCCTTCTCCAACGGGCTCTAACCTTCTGCTCCCCAGAGCCAGGCCATGCGGGTGGTGCGGACCGTGGGCCAGGCCTTCGAGGTGTGCCACAAGCTGAGCCTGCAGCACGCGCTGCAGAACGCGGACGGCCAGGCCGACGGCGCCAGCGACAAGTCTGCGGAAGAGCAGCCTCCAGAAGGTGACGCCGCTCCCCCTTGGGCAGGGCCCCCTCCCCTCGAGGCGGCCGGGGCGCAGGGTGGGGGTGACACTGGCGGTACAGCGTCTTGTTAGTGCTAACCCGGACCAGGGTGATGGGCCCAGCGGGGCTCGTGGACCAGAGACCGTGTGTTTTGCAGCCCCTGCTGCTCCTGCCCTTTCAGTGCAAGGACAGCAGAGCGCCTTCGAAACATCACCCCCTTTGGAAACTGAGCCACCGAGAGGCTGAGGAATTGACCCAGTGCACGTGGGTGGGCACGCGGGAAAGATTCCAATGCCCCCACAGCTAGGCTTCTTGTTTCTGTGGGTGGTGCACATGCCTCGGTGCACGTAACAAACTTTATTCCACACATGGATGGAAAAAATCCACACATGGATGGGGGAAAATTAGAGGGAACGTTGCTGATCTCTAGACCAGGCTTTCTCCAGGGCGTGTTTCCAGTCTTTTAACTTGGCTCCAACACGTGGATGCTTCTTTAAAAAGAGCCCAATTATTCTTTAGTTCTCTCGTCTGTGCCAGCCCTGCCCAGTCGCTCAGTCTCCTGGCTCTAACATTTTGGGTTGTTCATTTATCGGACTCTCTCACTTGAAGTTCACCAGCAGGTGGGAGCCAAGAGAGTGGATGTTGACGATGCCGAGGTGGACTCCGATGACATCGGCCTCTCTGAGAGAGGGAGTGGGGAGCTGCCGTCCCCCGGGGGCGAGCGGGGCATGCTGAAATCCGGACAGATCTTCCCAGACAAGAGCTGTCAGGTGAGAGGTGGAGCTGGGGGGAATTGGACAGCGCTGCCCGTTTGCTGAGGTGATTCATTTGCCTCTGGGGCCTCGCGCGGGAGCGCCGCTCACAGAAACGCCAGTCACGGGGCCTTCGTCTCAGCATGTCCCCGGAAGGGAGCAGCCCGTCCCTCCAAGGCTTGCAATAGAGAGGCTGGGTCACCCCCCGTCCTAGCTCTCCCCCTCCATGCCCGCTGGCCTGCAGGACACAGTGTTGAACTCACACGGGGGTGATGTTGCTCTGAGCCCCACATCCTAGAAACGGGAAACAGCCAGCGATTTCTTTCCATGAGCCCTTCCTGGCCGATTGCCCCGGCGTGGGAATTTAAATGCTCCTGTCGCTTGCAGAGCCGGGCTGAAAATGGCAAGTGAGACCTGGCAACGGGGCGCGTGGCATGGCCGTGCAAGGCAGGTATCCCCAGGGCTGGGTTTCCAAAGATGAGCTGCCTGCTAGCCAGGGCTGGCCCTCTGGGCACCTGCAGCCGCTCACACCACACCACCCAGGCAGGAAACGAGACGAGTTTTAAATGCAGCTTCTTAGGGCCTCCCCCAGTGTGTTTGCAAGTGGAACCGGCTGGCCCTAGCTAGGGATGGAAAAGCATCGGCGATTAGTCTGGGTCTGATGGGCCTTGGCTTATCAGGGAGTCGAGCTGACTACTCACATTCTCCCCTCCCCTTGCTGCCTCTATATCAGAGGCAGCAAGGGAGGGGGGGAAGCAGGAGCCAGTGCTGGGGCAGGGCCAGCTTAAAAGCCGGCTCCCCCCAGCACCATCTCTGCACTGCTGTTCCCTCCCCCGCCCCCCGATCACGTGCTGCTGCCTCTATCAGAGGCAGCAATGTCGGGGGAACCAGGGAGAGACTGCTCCAGCAGCAGACCCTGTCCATGGTGGCCTGGGCTAGCCACAGTAGCTGCTCGGCAGCAGCCTCTCCCCTTAGGGCCCCCTACGGAGAGGGGCTGCTGGACCCGGCATGAGCCTGGACTGAGCCAGTCCAGCTCGGGCCAGGGCCAGGAGCAACCCCCACTGCGGCTCTGCAGTTTAAATGTATTCGGAGCCGGGCTGCCTGCATTTAAACTGCAGAGCCGCAGCAGGCGTAGCTCCTTATCGGCTGCCCGGTTACTCGATTATCCACCCCTTCACATCCTTGGCCCTAGCTCCCTGCTCTGCCCCAGGACGCAGCGGGGGGTGGAGAGTGGCGGCAGACTGGCAAAATCGTCCTCTCTCCGCAGCGGGTCCCTTTTCTCTCCTGCGGGAATGGGATTTTGTTCGACACCCTTGACTTGCAGGCATTTGCCAGAGGCGCTGCGGGATCCCGCGTGGCAAGGGAGGGACGGCAGTGCCCCGGCTCCCGCAAGGGTGCCCTAGAGCAGGGAGGAGCCGTCTCTTGCCCCGCCGCAAGCCGACGGCTGTGGTTCTCTGGCCAGTGATGGTCTCCCCGCTAAGCCTGGGTTTCCTAGTGTTGTTTGGGGGGTCCCCTGAGGTTAGAGCAATTCTGGAGGCTGGGTCCAGAGAGCCGAGGGTCTCTTGAAGAGTCAGCCACTCCACGGTGTGTTCACGAGGGCTGGGTAGGGCGGCGAAGCCTGAGTGCGTTAGGACGGGATGCTTAAATTTAAACCAGGGATGAAGTGAGGGAGCGAGCGACACTCCTGTGAGTTCAGAGACTGCCCAGCACGAAGGGGGGAGTCACCTCCACTCCCCAACAAGCTAGACCGGCAGCTTTGAAATGACTCTGCCATGTCATTTGAATTCCCAGGGATCTGACGGGGGTGGGGTGTGGGCCTCTGGTTTACTGGAGGGGAAGGAAGCCTGTTTGGCTGGATTATTAAGGTGTCATGTTCCCTGGAAGCAGAGGGCTTGGGGAGCCGCCCAGGAGAGATTCAGGTGCCGCCCAGCTGATGAGCGCAGCGCCCAACGCCAGCAGCCTGTGTTTTTGCTGGCGGTGCACATCCGCACATGCCTCCGTGCACAGAACAAACTTTATTCCATCCATGGATGGAAAACATTCCTCCCGTGAAGGGTGTGCGCCTGCAGTGTTTTAATATGCTAACGAATCGGGCTCGAATCCTTCGGCAAGCATTCACTTTAATGGCGGCCAACTTTCAAAAGAGCAAAATTCCCAGGGTCTGCATGTGATTCTGGGCAGCTGGAGGAGTGTTTTGGAGACTCCCATTGAGTATTTGCCAGGCGACTCGAGCCCCTTCCTGCGCTAGGTCCCAGCAGGGGAAGGTACCTGGGGAAGTAAACCCTGCGTTCCCGTTGGGAGTGCCGCATCCACACGGGCACAGGGATGTTACTCGTTACGAGCCATTTTAAAACTGGCTGGAGCCGGGAGAGCCTGCGCGTGCCCCTGGACGGCGCCGAACGCCAGCGCGTTGTCCGGCTGACTGAAGGCCTGGCCTCCGCCGGGGGTCTCAGCGCCCGTGCGAGCCCCTCGCTGCAGGTGGGCAAAGCTGTGTTCAGCGGCCGTGTCCGGGGGCAGGGCCAGGGGGGCGAGCTGCACCGTGCTGAGGGCCGCTTTGCCTCTCGCTGCCGGCCAAGCTGAGAACGGCTCAGCTCGTGTCACTGAGCCGGCTCCTTTGTGCCTAGGAGGCCGAAACCTGTTCCCTCTACCCGTCCGCGTCCCAGCAACTGCGGAGTCCCAGCAGCCCCTGCTCCTCCGCCTCAGCAACCCCCCTGGCTTCTCAGCACTGCCTGCAGCTCCTCCAGCACCAGCTCCTGCAGCAGCAGACGCAGACGCAGGTGGCTGTGGCACAGGTGAGGGGCTGCGCGTGCCTGCCCAGACCTCCGGGGGGCGGGGGAGGGGAGGAAAGGGGAGGTGTGGGGGGAGGATCGCACGAGGGACGCAGGACACAGCAACGCTCTAGTGTGACAGCCCGAGCACTTCACCGACCTTCCCCTCCTCGGCTCGCCGGCCCTTTAACCACGTGCGCTATACAGGGAAACTGAGGCACGCCTCCGGCACCAAAGAAAAAAGGGTCCGTGTCAGAGGTGTGTCTAGAACTCAGCCTGGCCAACTGCTGTACCCGTTAGACCATCCTCCCTGTGCCTGGGGACTGCTGGTTTATAATCCAGCCACTGCTTGGTAGGCGCTACCTGCCTTCCGGCATCTACTGGCTGGTGATGCTACAAGTTGGACCTCCCTGGTCCGGCATCCTCCTGACCTGACCAGTCCCGAACGAGGGAATTTTCTGGACTTGGGGAGACCCCAGGCCCCCAGCCCTCCTCCACTCCGCGTATGGCCCAGCTGACTCTCTGTGCTTGGCCCGGCTGGGCTGCTGGACCTCGCCAGACACAAGCCCCCCCTACTGCAGCTCCATCCAGCGCCCCTACCACTGCCCCCCCCCACCTCTGGCCCCTACCATCCACCATGCTGCTGGCCTCAGCTAGCCCTCCTACCGCTGGCCCCGCTCCCGCCAGCTCCGGCCCCACGGCTCTCCTGCCGGGGCACGGGTGTTGCCGGAGCAGAGGCCCCGTTTAGGGAAGTGCGACCCGTAGTTCTAAACCACCACGCTGGGGGCTGCCCTGCCGTGGCCCGATGGGGGGAGGGGATAGAGTTGGCTCAGGGGGCGGGTCCTGGCTCCTGCCTTTGCGTCGCTTTTCCACGTGGCCTCCGGAATTCCAGGCTGCTGGGAAGTTTCCTTGGGGATTTTCTTCCCTTCTGTAGAGGAGGGAAGGGGAGATTGGCTGCAGGGCTGGACCCTCGTTCCCACACAGCCGTGCAGCCAAAGCATCTGCCTGGGGCTCCCACGGGGCCTGGCGTTTAGGGGGCCAGCTGAGCGGCTCTGAGGGGACTTGAATCCTGCCTGCAGACGTGGTCGCCTCGTCTCCAGAAAGATAGCTCGGCCTTGGAAAAGGTTGAGAACAGGGCAACAAAAGGGATGAGGGGTTTGGAACGGCTGCCGTGTGACGAGAGATTTAAAAGGGGGACTTTTCACCTTAGAAAAGAGGAGGCGAAGGGGGGATAGGACGCAGGTCTATCAAGTTTTGACTGGTGTAGAGAAAGTGAATAAAGTCGAGTCGTTTACTCCTTCCAGGAACACAAGAACTGGGGGTCACCACATGAAACGAATAGGTAGCAGGTTTAAAACAAACAAAGGGGAATTTTTTCTTCACGCAGCACAATCTGTGGAACTCCTCGCCAGAGGAGGCTGTGAAGACCAGGACATTAACAGGGTTCAGAGAAGAACTAGATGGAGGACAGGTCCATCAATGGCTCTTAGCCAGAACGGGTCCCTGGCCTCTGTTTGCTGGAAGCTGGGAATGGACGGCAGGAGAGGGATCACTTGATGATTCCCTGTTCTGTTCGTTCCCTCTGAGGCACCTGGCGCTGGCCACCGTGGGCAGGCAGGACACTGGGAGGCATGGACCTTTGGTCTGACCCAGTCTGGCCGTTCTTATGAGTGGGCCTGGGCTGCCAGAGAGCGAGGGGAGACCTGAGGAGGAAGGGAAGCGAGTTTGGCGAGATGCCAGCCGAGCCACGGCACCGTTGGCCTGCGGGCGCGAGAGAGATTCGCCGAGCAGGCTCCGGAGTGCGGGTCCGGGGGTTGCCCCGGAGCCGCTGCCGTATCCGCCTTTCCCCTGCAGGTGCAGCTGCTGAAAGACCAGCTGGCTGCGGAAACGGCCGCGCGCATCGAAGCCCAGGCCCGGGTGCGCCAGCTGCTGCTGACCAACCGCGACCTGCTGCAGCACGTCTCCCTGCTGGTGAAGCAGCTGAAGGAGCTGGAGATCAAGGTGCAGCTCCGGCAGCCAGGTGAGGGGGGGGAGGGGAGGCCAGGGCAGCTCGACTCCTCCAGGCAGCTGGACACAGAGCCCCCTCCCCTCCCCCCAGCCCCATGGTCCTCCGGCCCAGCGGTCCCCTCAGTCTGTAACACGCCTGCCTCAGGCAGGGGGGCAGCTCACTGGAGAATGCCACCCCCCCCCCCCCCCGTGTCCCTCTGGTGCCGAGCAAGGCAGGAGGCCGCTCCGAGCTGCAGCAGCGGGGGGGGGGGGATGACGTGGGGGCTGGCAGGTGCCCCCCAGGCTCTGCAATGCCAGGATGCTGCGCCCTGCGTTTGGGATGGAGCCAGACAGCCGGCGACAGGGGGGTGGGGCTGCCCCCGTTGTGTAGATGGGGGAACAGGCAGAGCTCAGGCCTCAGACAGGAGCAAACTCCAGCCCCCGGCCTCTCCGTCCTAGGCCAAGCTCCATAACCAGGGCCAGGCCAGTCCCTCCGCTCCTGAGGCCTGAGACGCCCTCCGGCCTTCAGTGCTCGTGAGCAGCCCTGGGCTGGCAGCTGTGGAGACTGCCGGCCTCTGCCCTGCCGGCGCGCCCCACCCCGGCCCCGCGGGCAGGGCCCCAGCTGGCAGCTGACGGGCCGTTTGTTTTGTGCCGCACCCAGATGGCTGCTGCGAACTGAGACCCGACGCAACTCAGCTCACGGAACCTCTGGCTGGCACCGGGGGCGGGGGGCTGATGGCAAAGAGCCTGGAGGGAGGGGGAGACGTGCAGCCAGCTGTCGCCCCGGGCAGCCATCCTCGTCCCCCCTCTCTCCCGCAGCAGGAGTGGGCCTGGCTAGCGGGGGCTGGATACCCAGTTGGCTTTGGGCCATCGCTGCCATGGGCCCAGCTCCTGCTGGGTCTAGCCACTGACTCTCTCTGCCAGCAGAGGCCCGGGCCCCCCCCCTCACGCTGGCCCTGACCAGGCTCTGAGGGAGCCGTTGGGCCCGTGGCGGCCGCCAGCTGCTGCCTGTCGCCGTTTACCCGGCTGCGTCTCTTTGCCTTGGCAGTTGACCGATCCCTGCAGAACCTGTCCCTGGCTCAGTCCTTGTCTCTGAACCTGAAGAACCATTACAGCCTGGATATCAGCCTGCCCTCCGCCTCCACCCCGGCCAGCGTCCTGGGCAGCCCGCTGGCCCCCCGCACGCGGGACACCAGCGCCTCCTACCTCAACCTCCTGAGCCCGGAGAGAGGGAGGGGGCCTGCCGCCCTGGACGGCGATGAGCGGCCGGAGGGGCAGGACGGCCGGCGTGTGGAGGGCTCCGAGCTCAGCGACCAGGCCCTGCTCAACGGAGGCGGCCGGCAGCAGGCAGGCGACCCGGGCGGCAGGGCCGAGGGCGAAAGGTAGGTCGGGCTCCCCGCCCCCCTTTTCTGTGAGCAGCCGCCTGCGCTGGGACCGGGGGCCCTCCCCCGGCGCTGGCTGGTCCGTTGGGCGCCGGGGCTGTCGCAGAAGCCTGCATCCTGCGGGAAGAGGCTCGCGATGGAGAAAGGCAGGCGGAGGCCTCTGTGGCCCAAGCGGCTAGGCTCTCCCTGTGGTTCCCCAGGGCTGGGGCCAACGGGAGTGGGACTCGGTCCCCTGCCTGCGTCCCTCACGCTGTCCCTGAGGGGCTGGGAGCGACCGGGGCTGGACGGGAAAGGCTGGGGGCTTGTGAGAAGGCAGCTGGCCTTGGTGATCTCTCGGGGCCGAGCCGGGCACCTCAGCCTGCCCTCGCTTGGACACGGCTGCCTCTCTGTCCTCCCCAGGTCGCAGCAGCCCATCCCCAAGCTCGACCCGCCCCCGCCCGTCCTGCGCAAGAGATCCAGCAAGACCTCCCCCAGCCTGGAGCTGGCTGCCAAGCCTGAGCTGCCGGCTCCTGCCACGCTGCCCAGCCCCAACGCCTCCAGCCTCACCAGCATCACCACCTGCTCCCTCACCAGCTTGGAGCTCGAGCCGGACGCCAGGCCGCCGGCCCCCAGCACGGAGCTCTTCCCCGCTCAGGCGGCGGGGCGCAAGGACAGGGCTGGCGAGAGCGGCCGGGCGTCCCCCGGGGCTGGCGCCTGCCGTCCCTGGGATGAGGCCGCTGCGCTCGGGGAGGCGGCTGGGCAGACGCCGGCGAGAGACGGGGAAGACGTGGCCTGCGCCATGGACAGCACCTTGCCGTTCTCCCCCGCCGGCACCGAAACACGCTTGCACATCAGCTTCTCGGAGGACGAGCTGCTGGAGAACGAGGTGGATGCCTCCCTGGGGCTCAGCAGGGTCCCTGCCTAGCCCCCGACTTCAGTGGCGAGCCGGGCAGGGGGCGTCCCTCCCCCGTGTTAGAATGTAGATTGGCGCCAGCGCCGGGGAACCAGCGTCCTTAGGCCTTAGCTCAGGAGCCGGACCCCTCCCCTGCGACACGTCGCAGCTGGCTGGTGCCCTCGCGCCATCCCCGACCAGCTGCCATGGGCTGGCCCAGTGCTCGGCTCTGGGCTGCAGACCCCGCTGTGCCTGGTTATCCCCAAGCCCCTCTTCTGTAGAGGCCCATGGCTGTGGGCCTCCTATACAGCCCCCCGCGAGGAGTCCAGTCCAGTGACCGAGAACGCAGCCAGGCCCTGCTCTGCTGCCGTGGCCCCCGTCACGCCCAGCGGCTGGGTCTGCCAGGCAGCGCCCTCCTCCACCCCCTGAGCCCCACACCCCCGTCTGCACCCCTCCCGCTGCTCGCCGGCCGCAGTGCCACGTGGGGAGGTCGGGGTAGCGGCCGCGTAGGTGAGCGGCCAGAGCAGGAGATACCTGGGCACAGGAGGTGAGTCCGTTCCAGTCTGCTCCATGCTCCTTTGCCGATGAGCCCAGCTGGGGCCTCCCCCGCCACGTCCAGATCCCTCTCCGGAGTCCCAGCCCCGGTGTCTGACGTGCGACGGGGTCCCCCAAGCTGTGCACTACGGGACTGGGCCGGGGGGGGGGGGGAGGGCCCGTTAGATCCTGCCCAGCCAGCCCCCCCGAAGGAGAGACGATTCAGTGCAAACCCTCGGCTGCTCGAGTCCTGACCACTTGGCAATCGAATCGCGTTCGAGATTTGTCAGCTGCTTGAACAGGAGCCGGTGTCAAACTCTGGATCGCCCGGGCTGGGAGCGGCAGAGGGACTGGGGGTGCTGGCAGGCTGCTCTGGCTGCACAGGGGGGCTGGGCTGGAGGAGACCCCCAGAAGGTCTGTGACCCTGTGGGGACTGTCCCCGGGCTCTGGGGACAGAATCCAGTACAGGGCGTGGACCTGTGGGGCCCGTGGGTCTGCTCCCCGCTGGATAATGTGACAGCGGAGGGAGCAGTCGCCGTGTGGGAGGGGGATAAATCGCTGGGTCCAGATGCATTCGGCCACCGGTAGAAAGGCCGGAGAGGTCCCTGAATCCCCCAACAGGGGTTGGGACCGTCCCCCCTGGAAGCCCGGGCCTGGGGCTGATCCATTGACAGCCACGGGGCCCTTCCCCCGCACCCATGTCGTAGTCTGTGCCCCGGCACCTCCCTGCCTTGCTGCCCAGGTTGTGTGCACGTGCCGGAGCTGGGGGTCCTGCTGGGGACAGGAGAGGGGCTGACTGGGCCCGGGAGACTCTGCTCCGTGCCCGTCCCCTCACCTGCACCTGCCTCACATGGCCGTAACTCTGCCGTTCCCCTGGCTGTTGGGTGGGAGGCCCCGGGTGCGGTTTGCCGCTGCTCAGCCTGGGCTGGCTCGGAAAGTGGGGACCGCACACCGGGAAGGGCCGAGGTGGCTTGTTAGCCTGGAAGACAGAGATTCCCCCTCTCCCCCCCGACGCTGGCGTGTGGAAGAGCAACTGGGACTCAGTTCTCTGCCCAGGTGGTGAGTTCGGTGCCAACAGCTGCTGCGTTCGGAGCCAGGGGAGGGACGGGCGAGGTCTGTGCAGGTTGCCGGGAGATGGGTCGGGTTTTAGAAGAAAGTGAGATGGGGGGCGAGGGGTTGGGGGCTGCTCGCAAGGCGAATGCTGGGAACTCGGGGGGTGCTTAGCCGGGAAGGGGCGAGGCCTAGAGCTGTGTGTTGTGTGCAGGGTAGAGGAGACGGGGTGAGGTCCCTGGGCCTCTGCCCCCGAGGGATGGGGGAAAGCTGCTGCAGGTTGGGGGAAGGGCAGTGAGCGGGCTGGCTGGGCTGGAACGCGGAATCGGGCCTTGGCCTCGCATGGTCCCTCCTTAGGGCCGGCGTGAGACTCGTGTGGCGCCGAGCCGGGCGCGGGCTGAGTGGGGGTGGGAGGAGGGCGAACGGGCTTGGGCGAGGCGTCCGGGACAGCAGAGGACTGAGAGTGGCAGCTGTTTCCTTGGCTCCGGAGGATGCATTTGCTCCCTTGTAGGGTCCCACTCGCCAGCGCATCCCGGGGTGGGGGGGAGATTCACACTCGGGTATGGGGAGCCCAGCACCAGTGCGAGCACCACATGGGGGCTGGCCCGGGCCCCTCTGGCCTTTCAGGTGTCTCGATCCCAGCTGGGGGGTGAGGGGTCTGCCCTCCTGCCTTGTTCGCGGGGACCGGATGGGCGTGGGGAGGTGCCGACTCTGCCACTTGTCACCAAAGCCTCATCCAGCTACTGCTGGGGTGGGTCGGCCTGCCTGGGAACCCGCCAGCTGTGTGGGGAGGAAACAGACGTGCCGGTGCAGCGAGCTGGTGGAAGGGAAGGCCCCCTGCCCGCCCGGCGCTGGGGAATTGCCACGGACCGCCGCAGCCGGACAAGCTGCTGGGAGCCGGCGCTGTAATTACAGATTAGTTTTCCACTGGTGCACGTGCCTGGAGTTTTTATTTTAAGTGCCACCGCCCCAAAGGCTCCTCCTTCCCCATGGGGCGCTTGGTGCTGGGCAGGGGGGCCCTGCCCGCTGGGACTCCGGCCCCAAGAAGCAACGACCCAGCCTCCCATCCCGCTGTAACCCCTCGGTGGCTACGTGAGCCGCACGAGGCAGCGGGTAGGAAGCTGGGTACAAGCTCAGCGTGGCCAGGCCGTGGGGCCTGCAGCTGCTAGCACAGCCATTCGCATCCCCTTTTCCTAGCCAGGGCCCGGCAGGGCGATGGCAGCAGGCAACTGTGGTGCCTCCTTGGCGTTGCTCATTAGCCAGAGTCGCCATCGGGGCATGGCCCAGCCTTTCGCAGCCTACAGCCTGCTGGCGCTGGGTATGCAAAAGCCAGGCCTGGGGCGTCATCTCGTGGTGGCCACAGGTATTACTCTCAACACAGCACCCCCCCAAAGGCCCTCTGCTCGGCATCAGGTCTACAGCAGTGGCCCTCCGAGCGGGGCTCCGCAAAGAGGGCCGGGCAGCCTGCCCTGGGCGCGCACAGACCACGGCGCGGCTCCACCGGTCAGTATGGAGCAGGGTGAGCTACGAGGTGACCTGCCTGCGCCCAGGGAGCTGCGAGGCCGAAACAGCCAGTGCTCCTTTGCTCTTTACCCTGCAGGGAGGTGACGGAGCCGCCAGTCCCTGCTAGACCTGTTCTGCAGCACTCCCTGATCCCAAGCGATTCCCCAGCCAGACCAGCTTCCACTGGAGAGAAATCCCTTCTGCCCACAGCGCCAGGCGCCCTACTGCTTTCCCTCCTGGCTGTTCCCCTGAGCCTTGCCCGGCACCGGGTGAGCCTCGCCAGGGACCTTATGCCGCTGTCTGTTCCCAACACTCTTACACCCCCTTCCAGGCACCGGGGTGATACAAAGCGAGTCCCTGCAGCCAGGACAGGGCAGTTCGCTACCTGCCTTCGGGTCTTCCCTATGAAAGCTCATGGTGCTATCAGTCTATTTTGGACTCGTCTTTAAGGGCACGTCTGCCCCACAGTGTGATTTTGGAATAACCGGTATGGTTCCGAAATAACAGTGCCCGGCTACACTACACGCCGTTCTTGCGCCATAATGTCGAGCTGGAGGACTTCTTACTTGGACTCCTGTCCCCCTCCGTTCATGAGGAGCAAAGGGAGAGCGCCGAAAGCTGTTACGCTATTTCGACTTCAGCCACGCAATTGACTCAAGCGGCGTCGCTTCCTTAGGCTTTAGCTCTGCTGGGTAGACGGACCTTAGGGTGCCCCAGGACCCCTCGTTGTCTTTAAAGTTACAGACTAAGCGGGCGGCCCCTGTGAGGCTGTTAGAGGAGTGGGTTTTCTCAGCCAAGGCCGCTAGGGGTCAGCCACGCTCCGTTCTCCTCTCCCTCACCCTGGAGATGCTGCCGGCTCTGCCTGGCCCAGGTTTCCCGTTACACGGGCAGTGCTGGGCGCGCCCCAGTGCCCACTCCCCAGATGGCTGGGTGGCACGGCCCAAGGGGCCTTGGGCAGGGCTGCATTAGCGAGCCCTTGAGCTGGGTTCTTGCTTGCGAGGCTGCTGCAGGGTGGAGTCCTCCCCACGCCACCAGCCGCTGCTGCAGACCATCTCCCTGCCTGATGCTGCCCCCGAGGCCTGGGCCCGGGAATGGGCCTGTTCGGGGGGCAGAGTCGGCCTGCAGGCAGAGCTGGGGGGCCCAGGTGGGCTACTCAGTGATGGGGCACGGATAAGCCCCCCTCCAAGGCGGGCAAGGCTGGGTGACGGGCAGTTCACTCTCCCAGCTGGACCCTGAGCCCCATGGGGCAGGGCCCCACCTTGGGGGTTTGGCAAGTGCTAGCCACCTCCCAGATCTTCACACTGCGCCCAGCCCCATGGGCTCTGGATGCCTCCTCTCCTGCCCCAGCTGGTGCTTCCAAGGGGGACCACACTCCCCCCCGTTACAGCCAGGTCCCAAGACCCACCCCAGGCCAGAACCCAGCCATAAAGACAATGGGTCCCAGTGGGGCAGCCATCAGCTCCCTGGGCCTGGGGGCAGCTGAGGAAGCCAGGGCGAGCGCCGGAGGCCACGTTGCTGACAACAGCCTGGTGCCCCCAGCCGTGGAGACCGACACGTGGCCCAGCTGCTCTCCACTGTGGCATCGTGGGTGATGCCCAGAAGTTTCTTTAACTACACGTGGGTCTTACAAGCACCTCCATGGACGCCCCCTGCCCTCCGGCCAGTCAGTGCGGGGTGGGGAGGAGCCCTTCCTCTGCCGGGGGCCTGGACAGCACCCCCGTTCCTGCTGTCTCAGCGCTCGTCCCAGACACGCCGGCCTTCAACACGGCCCTAATCGCACGCTGGCCCGGGGACCAGCAGCCACTGGGGAGCCCTGGAGCTCAAGGCATCTCCGCCCATCATCTTCCCCCTGCGCAGCCTGTTGGTACAGTCCCAGCGCTTGGGACCAGCTGGTAGGTTTTAGGCAGCACCTTTGCTTCCCCTCCCGCCCCGAGTGGGCTCATTCAAACATTCGGCCTGCTGAGGGGTTGCAGGCGGGGGGGCTGCTGTGGAGAGGGGGATTAGGTGCAGCCGAGGGGTCTGGAGTGGGGAAGGGGATTAGGTGCAGGTGAGGGGTCTGGAGTGGGGAAGGGGATTAGGTGCAGGTGAGGGGGCTGGAGTGGGGAAGGGGATTAGGGGCTCGGGGGGCTGGAGTGGGGAAGGGGATTAGGGGCTCGGGGGGCTGGAGTGGGGAAGGGGATTAAGTGCTCGGGGGGCTGGAGTGGGGAAGGGGATTAGGTGCTATGGGGGGCTGGAGTGGGGAAGGGGATTAAGTGCTCGGGGGGCTGGAGTGGGGAAGGGGATTAGGTGCTCGGGAGGGCTCTGGAGTGGGGAAGGGGATTAGGTGCTCGGGGGGGCTGGAGTGGGGAAGGGGATTAGGTGCTCGGGAGGGCTCTGGAGTGGGGAAGGGGATTAGGTGCTATGGGGGGCTGGAGTGGGGAAGGGGATTAGGTGCTCGGGAGGGCTCTGGAGTGGGGAAGGGGATTAGGTGCTCGGGGGGGCTGGAGTGGGGAAGGGGATTAGGTGCTCGGGAGGGCTCTGGAGTGGGGAAGGGGATTAGGTGCTCGGGGGGGGCTGGAGCGGGAGGGGGCATTAGCTCACAGCTGGCACCTCATCAAAACAAGCCTTCCTGGAGTGATGGTCCCCTCCCCCATGAATTCGGTGACTTGGACGTGGGGGTTTGTGGCCCGTGGTGGGGCGGATCTGCCCCCGGAATCCCCACCTGGGAGGTGATGGCAAACCCCGCTGAGGGGTAAGAGGGCGGGATTGTTACAGGGGGAGAAGCAATCCGGGAGGGAGGAAGCCGGGCTGGGAGGTTTTCTCCCCACTAAGGCAGGTCAGGATTCCGGCCTGTAACAGACCCCGCAGACGAGACCCCCCCTCCTTCTAGGGCCCCCCACTGGCTTCACCTTTATCCAGCTCCGTGGGGGTGCTGCTTAGGGACACTTGGAGATCTGCAGGTCTCCCCAGCACAGCAAGGGCCGTAGGAGAGAAGCAGTAAGTGTGGACAAGGGGCTAGGGGATTTTTTGGGCCTGACCCAAAGCTCAGAGGCATGGGGGGCACCTTTCCATTGACTTCAGTGGGCTTTGGCTCAAGCCCTGAAAGCACAAAACACGTAATTGCTCTGCCTTTATCGGTTACCCCTGTGTCCCCAGCGACCCCACCGGGCTGGGGCAGCCAGGAGTCACAGCCCTTTGCAGCTGTTGGCTGCTCGCTGGCGGATGGGAAATAGCCCCCATCCAGTTCAAAAGACCAACCGTGGGGTCAGGCCAATAAGAACGTAACGGCCATGCTGGGTCAGACCAAAGGTCCCTCTAGCCCAGTGGCCTGTCTTCTGACTGTGGCCAGTACCAGATGGCCCAGAGGGAGTGAACAGAATTGGGAATCATCAGGTTATCCCTCTCCTGTCACCCTTTTCCAACCCCTGACACCATTCCTACCCATCCTTGCAAATAGCCCTTGATGTACCTAACCTCCAGGAATCTATCTTGTTCTTTCTTGAACCCTGTTAAAATCCTGGTCTTCAGACTATCCTCTGGCAAGGAGTTCCACAGGTCAACCATGTGCTATGTGAAGAAAAACTTCCCTTTGTTTGTTTTAAACCTGCTGCTCATTAATTTCATTTGATGACCCCCTAGTTCTTATATTATGGGACCACGTCAATAACTTTTCCTTGTTCACTTTTTCCACACCAGTCATGATTTTATAAACCTCACTCATATCCCCCCCAAGTCTCCTCTTTTCTAAGCTGAAAAGTCCCAGTCTTTTTAATCTCTCTTCATATGGGACCTGTTCCAAATGCCTCATCATTTTTGTTGCCCTTTTCTGAACCTTTTTCCACTGCCAAGGTATCTTTTTTGAGAGGAGGCGACCACATCTGTGCACAGTATTCAAAATGTGGGTGTCCCATGGCCGATCTCACCCAGATCCTGTCTCTGACCATGGCTGGGGCCAGATGCTGCAAAGAGAATGAAGAGAGTTGGGGAAATGATCCATCCCCGGGCAAGGTTTAAGGACCTTTGGAGCAAGCGCTTGCATTTCTGACCACTTTGGCTAATAGCCATTGACAGACCCGTCCTCCAGGGAATTACCTACTTCTTTCTGAACCCAGTGATACTTACAGCCAGCAAATTCCGAGGCTTGTCTCTGCATTTATTTGTGCCTGTTAATTTTGTCCTCTGACCCCAAGTTCTAGTCTTTATGAGCAGGGATGTAAAAAGTTGGTTAAAAAGGTAACCAGGGAACTGCTGAAAATCTTACATGAGTTTTATTCGACAGATCCTGCAGCGAAATCTCCCTGGGCGTGCGGTCGCCGGCTCCTGCTAGCTCCATGCTCTGGAAGGAGGCTTTGCTGCCACAGCAAAATCACTTCTCCAGGAGCAGGGCAGAGTTTAACCGATAACATTAACCAATAAACACCATCTTATCGGTTAACCGGTTACACTCGAACATCCCTCATTATAAGAAGGGGTAAATTACACGCCCCCTGCTCACTTCCCCCACACCGTTTGGCGTCAACATCTCAGATCTGCTTGGCTGAACGGTCCCAGGGGTTTTATCCTGTCCTTGTAAGGAGCCTGTTCCACACCCCTAATCATTTTCATTGCTCTTCTCGGCATCTTTTCCAAATCTAAGGCATCTTTTACCGAGACGGCGGGACCAGAACTGCAGTATTCAAGGAGCGGACGTATCCTGGAGTTACACAGCGACACTATGATCTTTCCTGTTTCGTCATCTGGCCCTTTTCTTAGGGATCCCTCTGTTCTGCTAGGCTATGTCTACACTGGCATGAATTTCCGGAAATGCTTAAAACGGAACAGTTTTCCATTATAAGTATTTCCGGAAAAAGAGCGTCTACATTGGCAGGATGCTTTTCCAGAAAAGCCCTTTTTCCGGAAAAGCGTCCGTGGCCAATGTAGACGCGCTTTTCCGCAAAAAAGCCCCGATTGTCATTTTCGCGATTGGGGGTTTTTTGTGGAAAAGACTACTGTGCTGTCTACATTGGCCCTTTTCCAGAACAGTTTTCTGGAAAAAGGACTTTTGCCTGAGCGGGAGCAGCATAGTTTTTCTAGAAAAGCAGCTGATTTCTTACAGTAGATCATCAGTGCTTTCCCGGAAATTCAAGGGGCCAATGCAGACAGCTGGCAAGTTATTCCAGAAAAGCGGCTGATTTTCCGGAATAAGTGGCCAGTGGAGACACAGCCCTAGTGTTCAGTGCTCCCCCAAAAAACAGAGCTGAGCGGATGTTTTCAGAGCACTGGCCACAGTGACTCGGTCTCTCTCTTGAAGGGTAACAGCTTGTTAATACCCTGTCGCTCTGTATACACGGTTGGAATTATTTTTTTTCCAGAGTGCAGTGTTTTGGCAGATGAACATCAGGGCTGATAAATGCATGTTGACTCCCAGCCACTTTCTGTAGCCCTTCCCAGTCAGCGTTGGACGTAGCTATCTTGAATAATTTACTCTGAGGTAAAAGTGGGCCGGTATGGCCTGATATGGCCCAGTACGGCCTGGTACGGCTCAGTACGTCCCGGTACGGTGGAATGGTAAGCAGTGGCCACCAGTAGCACCCCAAGCCACAGCAGAGTTTTAATGTTGCTTCCCCTTCCTCCCTCCCCTCCTCCCCCAGGGCTTCAGACGGGGCTGGGGGGCAAAAGGAGCAGTGCTACTGGGCCCTTTTGGCAGGGTCGCCGACAAGAGGGGGTTGGGCTGCCCTGGGTGGCGCACGCTATGCAGTGCTAAAGAGCTGACTGGGGGAGGTTGGCCCCAGCCCTGCCCCCTTCTGTCCAATGCCCCCCCCCTTCCAGGGTCCAGAACCGGGCCCTTGTAGTGGGAAGATTTTTAAATCACTTTCACCCCTGAATGGAGCATCCTCTACACACTTTGCCACCGCACAGTTCACTGGTTTCTAGATCTTTTCTGAGTCTTGGAGCCTCATGGGTCCCAGCACGGATCCCTGTGAGACCACCCCCAGCCCAGTTTACCTGTGAAAAACTGACCCTTTGTTCCTCCCCTTTGTGTCCAGTCTTTTAACCAGCCGGTGGTCCAGGAGAGGCCCTTCCTGCTTATCCCATGACTCCTGACTTGGCTCACGAGCCATCGGGGAGGGACCTTGTCAAAGTCTTTCTCAAAGTCCAGGTATACAGCATCCACCGAATCACCCTTGTCCACAGGCTTTTTGACTCCCTCCAAGTTTTCTCACAGATTCCTGAGGCACGATTTCCCCTACAAAAGCCAGGCTGGCTCTTCCCCACGCCTCAGGTTTATTATCTATCTATGTGTCTGATCATTTTGTTCTTTACTGCAGTTTCAACCAAGGTGCCTGATACCGAAGTTAGATTCATCAGCCTCTAACTGCTAGATCTCCTGGGAACCTTTTGTTAACAATAGGCATCGCATTTGCTACCATCCGGCCATTTGCTACAGAGGCTGATTGAAGCCACAAATTACATTTACCGCAGTTAACAGTTCCGCTGTTTCTTATCCAAATTCCTTCACAACTCCTGGGCCAAGACTATCTGGCCTTGCTAACTTTCTAGGGTTTAATTTATTCATTTGCTCAAAACCTCCTCTATTCACACCTCAATCTGGGACATTCCCAAGGAAGACAGATGCAAAGAATCCACTTAGCTTCTGGGCACCAGCTTGGTCTTCCTTCAGGCCGTGTCCAGACTCAGGGTTTTTTTCGGGAAAAGTAGCCTTGTCCCGAAAAAACTTCCCCTGCATCCAGACTCAAGCCGCGTTCTTTCGAAATTATTTCGAAAGAACGCGGCTTTTCTTTCGATGGCGGTAAACCTCATTTCACGAGGAAGAATGCCTTCTTTCGAAAGTTCCTCTTTCGAAAGAAGGCGTTCTTCAATGTAAAGAGGCCGTCTTCGAAAGAGAGCATCCAGACTCGCTGGGTGCTCTCTTTCGAAAAAGCGGATTTTTCTTTCGAAAGATCCGCCTGCAGTCTAGACGCGATCTTTCGAAAGAGGCTCTTTCGAAAGATGCTTTCAAAAGAGCCTCTTTCGAAAGAAGCCTGCAGTCTAGACATAGCCTCAGTGTCACGTTAGCACTTCTGTCGCCTGGTGTCCTCACTAACTGTGTGGCTGGCTTCCTGCTTGTGAGGGACTTGGCCAAAAAAAAAAAAAAGTTGTTTGCTTTTGTATTGTTAGTTAGATGCTCTTCTAATTCGTTCTTGGTCTAGCTTATAGTTTTACACAAGACTTACCAGAATTTATGCTCCTTTCTATTTTCCTCGCTATGGCTACATCTACACAGCGCTGTGGTTTGAAATAAGATGTGCAATTTGAGCTAGGCAAATTGCGTATCCTCTTTCGATTTTATTTCGAAATCACTGATTTCGTCATTTGGTGCTGTCTACCCAGCGCCACATTTTGAAATAACCCACTATTCCGAAACATCCCTTCCTCCTCATGGAATGAGGTTTACAAGGACGTTGGAATAGCGAGCCGTGCAGTGAAGATGCGGGATAGCTATATTGGGATACTCCAGTATCCCGAAATAGCATTGCAGTGTGGACACAGCCCAGGACATGACTTTCAATTTCTAAAGGATGCCTTGTGTTTTTGTTGTGGTTGTTTTGTTCTCTTACTGTTGTTTTATTTGTAGGGACACCATAAGAAAAAACTCAACTGTGGTGTTTCTAAATAAATACTCTCCTTGCATTTTGCAGGTATTTGTGATTATTCCTTTGTGTTTTCATTTTCGGGTCGTTCCCCTTTTTTGAAGTTACAGGCTATTGGAGTGTGGGTGTCTTTTGCATTTCCCCCTCCCCACAAGAATATTAAATGTAATTCCATTAAGGTTGCTATTATGACGAGGTTTTGCTGTGTTTCAACTCTTGGACCTGATCCTGGGCTTGGAACTAAATCAAGAATTGTTTTCCCCATGTGGTTCCAGGACAAGCTGCTCCAAAAAGCAGTCATGTATGGGGTCTAGAAATCTCTCTCTATCACATCCTGAGCTGACCTCACCTAGTCAACATGAGGATAGATTAAATCCCCCGCTTTTGTGGTGTTTTCTGCCTTCATAGCCTCTCTGCTCTCCCTGAGCATTTCATAGTCTCCATCCTGGTCAGGGGAAAGGGGGACGTTCCTATGAGACACTCCTAGGGTGTGTCTAGACTACACCTCTCTGTCGACAGAGAGATGTCGATTAGGCACGTCGAAATTGCTTCATTAGCTTAAACATGGCCACCACTTTTTTTTGAAAGGAATACAGGATCTTTCGAAAAAGGGTTTATTTTCGACAGATCCACATCTCGACTGCTGTTTTTTTGAAAAAGCTTCATTTCGAAAAAAAGCGGCAGCCGTGTTTATGCTAATGAAGCGCGGGAAATTTAAATCCCAGCTTCATTAGCAATTTCAACATGCTTGATCTGCATCCCTCTGTCGACAGACGGATGCAGTCGAGACATGGCCCTAGTGTTCAAGCAGGGAGTTTCTATCACTAGGGACGTTTCTCTTCAACCAGGGGACAGTTTAATTCATTGAAGACTTTACTGTCTCTGACATGATGTTGGCTTTCACGTACAGTGCCCCAGTCCCACCAGCATGGCCCACTCTGTCGTTCCTGTGTATTTTGTACCCCGGTATTACTGTGTCCCTTGATTATCATTCCACCGAGCTCCTGTGATGCCTGTTCTATCAATACCCCCTCTAATGCCAGTATTCTAGTTCAGCCGTCTAGTATTTAGATGCCTGGCAGAGGCATGGAAGCGCTTGTACATTTTGTCAGGGACTCACCATCGCAACTAGCACTAAAGGGCAATTTTGCGGCCAGTCTCAGGATAGAACAGCGTAAGGGTTATTTTTATGCCCCATTGTTCTGTATGGACAGTTGGAATTATTTTTTCCCAAAGTGCAGTATTTTGGCAAATGAAAGTCAGGGTTGATACATGCACTTTGTCTCCCAGTCCCCTGTTGTAGCACTTCACAGTCAGCTTTGGACTTAGTTTCCTGAACGTTGTGCTACTTCTTACCATTCCACGGTACCACCCACCTTCACCTCGGACTAAATTATCCAAAATAACTAAGACCTTATCTACACTAAAAGGAAGATCACCGCTGCTGGGATTGATCTTCTGGAGTTTGATTTAGCAAGTCTAGTTAAGACTCTCTAAATCAAACTCAGAGGGCGCCCCCGCCGGCAGCCAGTACTCCTCCTTTTGGGAGGAGTACGGAAAGCTGACAGGAACATTTGCTCCCTTTGGCCTCCAACTGTGGGCACACCGACGAGCTCAGATTAAGGTAAGCGGACCCTAGCTACATATTCTACGTATTCTATGTTGCTGGAGTTGCAAACTTTAAGTCAAGCTGCTGGGTCTCATGTAAACCTGGCCTGAATTCTTTCTGCTCTAGAGCTGGTCCCTTCCAGTGCTGGGCTGGGCACACTAGCCAGGCAGTGCATGATGCTGGCTCTCCTATTGTCTCTACCCTATGCAGGGACCTATGTAGAATCGCAGGTCAGGGCTTTCCTCAGCAGTACAGTCACGGAGAAACATTTGCAAATGCTTTCAATTCTATTCTGCCAGCCTAAACCACACCAAACGGGCCTCCACTCTCGGGCAGAGCCTCCTGGGCAGCCGTTTCAATGTCTGACTTATGCCTAGGGAGGCTGTGGAATCTCCATCACTGGAGACGTTTAAGAGCCCGTTAGACAGACACCTGTCAGAGATGATCTAGACGGTGCTTGGTCCTGCCGTGAGGGCAGGGGACTGGACTTGATGATCTCTCCGGCTCCCTTCCAGTTCTAGGATTCTATAATCACAGTGTCCAATGGAAGCTCTCGGACTAGAAACCCTGAATATTCATCTGATCCAACAGAGCAACCGATAAGAGGCTGAACTAGATGGACAGTTGGGCTAGTCTGGTCAACATCGCCTCTCATTCCTGTGTTTGGAATGACGGAGGTATCCCTTAATCACACCACAGGAAAGGCCTATGGGATTTAATAGGGATTGTACCAATTAGGTTCCATGGAATTCACGCTGAAAGTGTATTTCCATGCATTGGTTATCTATCTATCTTTCCAATCGGATTTCCAATCCCAGATGAAGCTGTCTAGCTCCATTGTAAGGACACTGTTCTCCATTATTTGAGCATCTTATAGAAAAAGGTGTGTTGTTTTCTATTGCTCTTATAGTCAAGGCCTATTGAATATAAGCTCTATACTTTCCAGAAGACACCTGGCTTTAGGGGGGACACTGCAGAAATGAACTATTTTGGCGGGGGAGGGAGGATGAGACACCAGTGCTGCTATTTAACATTTTTATTATGCTTCCTTCATAGGAAGAAACTCCCCCCCCCCCCCCCCCCTTAGCTGTCTGGTAAGCTGCTAGCAATCATCAGGCAGACAGGTGGTAAAGATTCATACCCATCCAACAATGCCATTTAGTTTGTAACCTGTGACTAAATCTGGTGTTAGCTTTAATTTCAGTCTGCTTTAGGGCTCGCTTGTTAATCTCTATGCAAAGCAGATGAAATGAATATGCAGCATTTTGGATGTAATTGTACAGCTTCAATTCAGCACTATAATTTTCCAAACAGGATCTTGCAATCAAGCTTCTATTCATTAGTGTATAAACAATTTAGTTTCTCAGCTCTCCAGTATGCCAATCATTTCAATGGAGTGAGCATCTCTGACAAAAAAAAAAAAAAAAAAAAAAGAGGAAAGTTTCCTTTGTGTAACAGAGGTAAAAGTTGCCGGGTAACTTTAGCCCACTTTGCACAAGAGAGATTCTGGCGGTTTTTAAAAGGGTCCCTTTGTTTCCCTGGGCCTGGGTCAGAAGGACTATGTGACACATGCTCCCCGAGGTGAGAGCCCCTCCGGCTCCAGCTGATAACGGGCCCCGTCATGACTAGATACAATGCCAATGTCCTGATCACAAGTGCCCATTAAAGATCCTCAGAGAGCTTCCGCAAATGGGGTTCAGACCCCAAGAACAATTTCCCTTTGGCTCGTGTCCTCCTGCAGCTCTTCCTTCCGCCTGCCATTTCAATCAGAGAGTTTTTTGTCCTCCTTCACTTCCTGTCCTAAAGCAACCTGCAGCATGGCTGCACTTTCTGAAGCCAGCGGTCGCATTTCCCCTCAGCCCCCTCCCCACCCACATACCCTGCCCCTTCCTGGGCCAGTAAGGTCTGGGAGAGAAAACCCTTGTCCCTCTGTGAGAGGGATGCTGGTAATGCCCTCCCATGTTCTGAACAAACATACGAACGGCCAGACTGGCTCAGACCAAAGGTCCATCCAGCCCAGTGTCCTGTCTGCCCACGGTGGCCAGCACCAGGTGCCCCAGAGGGAATGAACAGAAAAGGGAATCTTCAAGATCCCTCTCCCATCACCTATTCCCAGCGTCTGACAGAGGCTGGGGACACCATCCCTGCCCATCCTCGCTAATAGCCTTTGATGGACCTAACCTCCATGAATGTATCTAGTTCATTCTTGAACCCTGTTCAAGTCCTGGTCTTCACAACATCCTCTGGCAAGGAGTTCCGCAGGCCCGCCGGGCGCTGTATGAAGAAAAACTTCCCCTTGTGTTAAATCGGCTGCCTACTAATTTCATGTGATGACCCCTTGTTCTTATGTTATGGGAACAAGTCAGTAATTTTGCCTTATTCACGTTCTCCACACCTGTCATGATCGTATGGCTCTCTCCTATCCCCCCTGAGTCTCCTCTTTCTAAGCTGAAAAGTCCCAGTCTTTTTACTCACTCTTCACATGGGACCCATTCTAAACCCCTCAGCATTTTTGTTGCCCAAACACAGCATTATGCGCTGTCTCCTCCCTCCTCCCCCACGTTCTCCGTCATTTAACAGTAGGGTGACCAGAGGCCCCGTTTGTAAAGGGACGGCCCCGTATTTACGCAAGTGTCTCGACTTTTTCTTTAAAATGGGCCAATTATCCCGTATTTTCTGTCTCTCCCCCCCTCCTCAGAATTGGCAGGTCCAATTGTGGGTTGGATCCCTGCTCACCAGCCGCCTGCTCCCTAGCCATGAATGGGGGGAGGTGGAATGGTTGACAATGGGGGCAGGAGTGTCAGGCTGGGGGCGGGAAAGAGGCAATGTGTGGGGCTGGCTCCTTCCGCTGCTCTATCAGTCCCCACTGCATGCCAGCGCTTGGGTAGCATCAGCTGGGCCCCGCCTCCACTCCCGTTCCTAGCTGGCTCTGGCTGCCCTGGTGGCTGAGTGTGGGCAGGTGCCAGATGAGCCAGGGCATCCTTAGGGTTCCAGGCTGTGACGGCGCGTTGGGGTTTTCCCGTCTCCTGCACCCCCAAAGTGGCACGAATAGACTCCACCAGCCAGTAGAATAGAGGGAGTTTATTGCTTCTCCAGGATACAGCGCAGCACAGATGTCATCTGGTTACAGGAACCGGGCCTAGGATGCCTCAGGCCCCCTTGAGATGGGGGAGACTGGGCCCCTAAATCCCAGCCCCTTTCCCTGGGCTGTCTCCTCCATGCTCCCAGACAGAAACTAACCCACTCACTTCCAGCCCTGGCATTCCGCCTTCCTTTGTTTCTCTCCCTGGGGGGTAGCTGGTGGGACAGCTTGAGAGACCCTTTGCCTAGTGACTCATCCCCTGGCCTGCTGGGCCGTGCTGCAGCCAGTGGGGGTCACCCACAGCCCCAGCACAGCAACCAGCAAAATACCCCCCACTACGTCACACATGCGGCCACTTCTGCCCACCATCAGCCCTTTACATGCTTCCCCTCTTACTGTCCTCTCCCTGCTTTGCCCCTTCAACCTGCCCCCGCCTCCCCCGCCCCGCTGCTCCTCCTTATCCCCCCCGCCCGGGGAGCACGTCCCACGCCCAGCCAGCCCTGGGCAGAGCGCTCAGCTCACCAGCAGCCTGGCCACAGGCTCCTTCCTTCCCCCACTGGGCCAGCAGCCCAGCAAGTCCAAGATCCTCCAGGTCCGGGGCTCCGGGCAGGAAAAGCCGAGCCCTGTCTGTGCTAACGCCCCGCATAGCCCTGGCCCGGGGGAGCCTCTAGCGGGGGAGAGGAGAGGCAATTTCCAGCCTGTTCACACTCCAAGCCTGCTCCACAGCAGCCCGCGGGGCAGGGGCTTAGCACCCTCATCACCCCCCCCCCCCCCCCAGCCCTGCGTCTTGCTCCCAGGAGACACGGGGGCTGCTCTGCCCCCTTTCTCCCCTGCGAAGCCACCTCTCTGGCTGGGTTCGCTGATGCCCCTGCACTCCGGTTCCCTGGGCCCTGGTGCACAAGGCATCCTTAGGGCTTAACTCCTTCCTGCCCCTCTAGCCAGGGGACAGAAGGAGGCAGGGGACCAGCGGCAGCCTGGCGGTGTGAGCTGCCTTTTGACCCTGTGCGGGCAGGAAGGGACAAGCTGCTGCCAGCCACCGGGGAGCAGTGGCAGGGGGAAGAGGTGAGGGCCGCCGGATCATCCCTTCTCCCACACCCCGCCCCTCCCTTGCGGTTGGACACAGCTCCTCCCTCCTGCACCACCTCGAAAGGCTGCAGCTGGCCTCTGTCTGGTGGGAACCCTGGCAGACGTCGGGGGCAGGTGACCGTGCACGCCCCCATGTGTTGCCCCAGGAGGACGCTGAGCCAGGGGAGTCCTGGGGGTGGAGAGTGCCAGGCAGGAAGGGTTGGGTGGGTCAGTCACCCCCTCACCGCCTTGGGCGAGAGGTTACGGGAGGCGCGTGTGTGTGTCACCCCTCCCCATTTGAAGCCTCACGCCTTCAAGAGAAGCCGTCCAATAACAAGAATCCACCGACTCCGCCTTTCTTTTTCCCCAGGGCTCAATCAACCCGAGACATGATTGCCACTGAACTCGCTTGGCTAGGAGTCGTTTTCCCCGGTGCCCGTATTCCGCACGGGGACGCGTGGCCCCGCCCCCGAATAGCGGCACAGCTCCCTTTTCATATTCTCCTCAGGCCCCTGCGATGTCTCCTTCCTGTCATTTCCGGGCGGCCCTCCCTGCCTCTTCATTCTCTCCCTCCTTCCTCACGTCCCTTCGCCTTCCCCTAGCCCCACCCCCTCTCCTGCCACACACCTGCCCCGCTCCACGCGTGGCCGGAAGGGACAGCCACTTGCAGACGCATTTCTCTGCCTCGCCACCCCTCAGTCAGCCAGCTCCCCCAGGCTGGCAGCTTTGCTTCCCCTCCGTCAGGTGCTGCGGGTGCCCCAAGGTGGGTTGGAAGGCACTTGGAAATGTCACCTGCCGCCAACCGGGCGTCCACCCCTCGCTTTAGAAAGAGGAATCGTTTCACGTAGAAAAGCTTCCGGGGGCGAGTCGGCCCTGGGCATTCTGTCGGCCTTCCTCTGGCACCCGTTCCAATCCATCGCCCCGCAGCACTGGTCCTCCCTGTGACATGGCTGGTCGCTAGGCGACGTGAAGAGGGCTGCTAGAGCCAGCTCCGGGCAGAGAGGTGCCCGATCAGCAACACAACCCAGAGCCTGAGGGTTGGATGGACGCGCACAAAGGCCATCTGGCTAACCGAGAGACTCAGGAGACCTACATGCCACTTCTTACATTGCCACCGGCTTGGCCAAGTCCCTTGGCATCTCTCTGTGCCGCAGGGATTATCGCCCTGACTCGCGGGGAGGCCGGAGGAGAAATGCAGCGACGACGGTGACGTGCTCAGGTACGACGGCAGTGGGGCTGTATTACTATCACTGACAGAAGGAGTAACTCGCGGTCTCCCCAGGCCAGGATGGGATACGCGGTGGGAGTAGCCTAGACTCCTCCTGCCCTACAGGCCCCTGTTCTATAGGTGGAGGATTTCCAGCTCCAGGGCTGTCCAGCCAGTGAGGAGAATGTTGTGTTTAAAACACTGCCAGGCTCTCTCCTGTGGTATCTGCTGCGTCCACCAGCCAAGCCTGCATGGCTGTCGGCAGCCTGGGACCCAGACAGATCCCAGGCAAGCCGGGCCAAACCTCCCCCTCAGCTGGACCGATGCACCCCGACGTCTGGCAGCGCACCCTTCCAAGTGCGGGAACACGGCCGGCGCGCCTCACCTCCGCTTCATTTACAGCAAGCTGGGCTCGGGCGGCCTGGCCACAACCCTGCTGAGAGCAGAGACAGGCGGATGCGCCATCAGCTGACGGGCTTCGTGTCGTCTCCGTCTCCAAGTGACTATCGACAGGCCTAATTACAGACTATCATGCAGCCGGCGTCGGCGCTTGTCACACAAAACCGGCACTGAACCCTAAGCCACGGTATTCACAGAACACAGCAAGACACTGCGGAGACCTCACAGGGAAGGAGGCAGGCAAACCATCTCCAGCAAAACTAATTACTTCCTGATTGTCACAGGCCACCCACTGGGTATAATAGTATAGACGAAATGCAGCATAGCCCTAACGATGTGCCGAGCGCCAATTTGGAATACAATCATCCTCCTCTGCATTGCATAATTAAAAGCTGATCGCTCGGAAGGATCATTGCATCTTCTCGAGTATTGGGTCAGGATTGCGTAACGCCGTGTAAGACAAGAACGCAGCCTCGCAGTGGAAAAGCTCCAGGAGGAACGATATTCGTTCACACACTGGCGTTCCAAAAATACAGGTTTACAACGTGGTGCAGTGTGAAAGGAGGGGGGAGAGGGCCGGTTGTTCGCGGACGGGGGGGTTTACAAGCACAAGTTTAGCACCTGGTGTGAGGCCATCACAGGTTTCAGCAGCCCTCCCAGCAGTATTTGGTAAGACGGTACCTGCAGTAACCTTAACTCTGCCCTTTTGTGTGTCTGTATCACAACAGACTCTTTCTTTACAGGGCCCTCCTACACATAGGCAGCTTCTGACATTAGTTATCTGACGGGACAGGAAAAAGTCCAAGCACAAGTCCGTTCTCAGTCCAGAGCATTCCCCGCTCTCGCTGGAGAGCAGAGAAAGGCAGCAACCCATTTCGGCATCTATTGTAGAAAGGCAGCAATTCACAACATTCCCATATGGAGGCCATTAAACCCCAGGCAGCATTCACACCAAGCCACGGCGAAGTTACCGGAACGTGTGAAAGTCAAGCAGGGAGATGTCAACTGGTTAAAAGAAACAGCCTGAGAACGCAGAATTGGAAAGGATTCCTTGGCGTGCATGAGCCACACACGCCACAAAGATCCCTTTGGGGGAGTTGTTAGAAGCTGCTGGAAACAGGGAAACACTGGGTAAAAATAAACACCTGTGAGTATTTCACAAGCATTAGTTCCCAGCAGGGATGTAAAATCCTGTTTAAAATGTTAACCAGTTAAATGTAGGCGGGGGCCGGGTGCTAGTTATCTGGTTACCCCGGCAAGCATGCTGGCAAGGTAATGGTAACCAGGTAACCCTTTGAATCTCTAGTTCCCATTTAGAAGTGATTTCACTTTGGCCACGTTCTCTTGCATCTTCTTGTCACGCACAGGAGCCCAGCTCACCCTGGCCAGCTTTCTGTGCGAGCATTCGTGCGAACGTGACGGTCGTTTGCTCCCGGGCGCCCCCGCCTAGAGCCTCGCCGCAGAAGCACCCTTGGCATCCCAAATCGGGGGCCAAATCCTGTTCGGTCGCGCTGGTGTCAATCTGGAGGGCTGCCAGTGAAGTCAGTGGGGTGACTGCCACAGAATCATTGCTGCTCCCTTCATCCTGCAGCTGGATCAGAGGCTGGCCCGGCCCGCGCGGGTGGGGCTGCTCCGAAGCGCGTGCCTGCTCCTTTGCACTGACCCTCCGCAAGCGGCGCGGTGGCCTCTGCCTCTGCCAAGCAACAAGGCTTAATGGCCAGCGCTGTTGTGATTGCGCGTCTGCCCAAAGCGCTTGGGAGGATGCAGCCATAAGACATAAAATGAAATGGAACGTGTGTGTCGGATCCATTGGCTTCCCTTCGAGGCCCCCCGGAGACTCGGCAAGAAGGAGAAAGAATACGTGGATATTGCAGGAGCCCTGGCATTTGACAGCAGGCCAGCCACGGCTCGCACTGTCCAAGCTCGTAAATCACCCGCCGTGACATCCTTTTCACAACTCAGTTCCCAGCCAGGATATGCCGATTCCTGCTGATTACACAGCCGTGCGCGCGGGGGAAGTTGTATCTCCCATTTCCAGGAAGGGAGGCACCGCAAGGAAAACGCCGTGATAAAAAGGAGAATGGAATCCGCTTTGTTCCTGCTGCGAATCCTCTATTGTTCCTGCTGGGATCGTCGGCCGTCGCGGGAGAAAGTATTTCCTACGCGATAAATCTCCTGGGCTCCTCGGCCGCCTTTGCCTTGGCCCTCGCTCCTTCTGGGGTTGTTTGGAAAGCAGAGCCGCGCTCGCCGTGAGGCTGTCTGGGCAAGATACCGGCTTGATTTGATTAACACTTTCACCTTCCACCCCTGGCCCGCGGCTGGGGCGACACCTCTGCCGGACGCGGGCCAAGCGCTTGCAGTGCTCATGGGACGCGGGGGGGGTGGGGCGTAGGGCTTCTGGGCCGGGCGTGCGTCGGCCTGTAGCTGGGCCACGATGCCTCCATCAGAACTCACCAGGCAAGACTCCCCAGGGGCACCTAGCGCAGTTCAGTGGCAGCTCCTTAACTGGTGCCTCGCCGGGAGGCGAGCAGCCGCCATGCTGCTGGAGAGGCGCCTTGCTCCAAACACAGCGTCAGGGCCGGCCTTAGGGCTGGGCAAACTGGGCCCATGCCAGAGGGTGAGGGGGACCTGGGCATGGGTGTTGCTAGGCACGGGGTGGCGGGTACTGGGTGGGGGGGGTGGGACATGCTGGAAGCGCAGGGCTGGCGTTGAGGGCACAGGTGGGAGGAAGGTGCAGGGTTGGGATGAAGGGGGCCCTGGGCAGAGGTTAGGAGCAAAGGGGGCACAATGCAGGGGCTTAGTGGTAAAGAGAGGGCAGGATGGGGGTGCAGGGGTTGGGGAGCCCCTGGGTGCCAGGGGAAATGGGTGGTGCTTTGCCCACAAGGGTCAGAGGCACCAAACCACAAGTTTTCCAGGGTGGCATTTTCCCTACGGCCAGCCCGATGGCAGGCCCAGAAGGGGCCGTTATTCCCCCTACGCCGGGGTTTTCACAGTTCTGGGCCGTGGAATGTCTGACCCTGGGTCTTGTTGCTGCAGGGGGATCAGGCAGCTCCCTGCCTGTCCTGCACTTCAGACTGCGCTGCGCCCCAGAAGCGGTCGGCAGCAGGCCCGGCTCCTAGATGGAGGGAGAGCGCACAGGGCTCTCTGCACTGCCCTGAGCACTAACTCTGCGCTTCCATTGGCTGGGGACCTGCTGCGGCTGTTTCTGGGGTGCGGCAGGGTCTGCGGTGCCAGGAGAGGCAGGAAGGTGCCTTAGCCCCCCTGCTAGGGTTGTCAGATACTTTCACAAAAAATCCCAAACATGGTGGGGAAAAAACCCCAAAACAGGGGACCAAAGTTTTTAAACCAAAAAAAAAAGTCACTGTACCTTTAAATCCCCGCATTCCCCGCTCCGCCCGCCCCCGCCAAATGTGGCAAGGGAAAAATGTCCCCACCGGCCTTCCGTCTGAGAAAAACGGAAAATACCTGACTTTTTTTTTTTTTAACTCGACAGGGGCTACAAATACCGGACTGTCCAGGCGAAAACCGGTTACCTGGCAACCCTACCCCCACTGCACCAGGAATCGCTCAGGGTCAGCCAGTGGTCTCAAAAGCAGGAGCGCCTAGCTCAGTACCAATGCCTGGTGACAGACAGGTGTCAGGTGACCTCCCGCGAGGCCACGGAGAGCCTCTCTCAGTGCATTGGGCTCCTCCTCACTCATGGGTGGCCATGGCAAAGGAAATAATCACTTAATTTGACAACTGATATTTTGGTAATTGAGGTAATCAGCTCCGAGACCAAAGCAATCAAACCGGAACGGTTCCACGCTCCCCCGGGGAGAGGAACGCTAAGAAATTCACACTGTAAGAATTCAGACACTGAACCTTTCCCACAATTAGGACTTAAGAGCATGTTATCTAGGCATGCACAGGAAACTCTGTTAGGTCCTCGCTTTGCCCATTCCATGGGCTGATCTCCCTCGGATGCATACAGTACACCACAAGAATGGGCTAAATTATTCAGTATCCCAGTTTCTTCTGCAGTTCTCCCTGTTAAACGTCACATAGCGGCAGCACGTTGGTCTGGTTTAGTCAAGGGGATGCTCTCTCTTTACAATACTTACTGTAAACTAGCAGTCCAGTCCTGGGGTGGCATCAGTGGTTGACAGGGGTAATCTGTAGTACAGAGAAATTGTTCTTACATGAACATTTATATGTAGCCCTGGGCCCTTTGGAATGAAACTATACTGACAAATCTGTAGTGGTTCTCCAACTTTCTGGCCCACGGCCCACTCTGTTCAACGCAGACTTTTCCGCAGACCACCAGCCAACCAGCCATGATGAAAAAGTGGCTGCTGGGGGAGTAAGGGTGGCATCTGTCCAGGAGTCAGGGTGGAGGAGCAGACTGCGGGTGGAGATCTCGGGAGGCTCGGGAGGCTGTGTGTGGGGAGGTCTGGCAGGGAGATAGGGTGCTCATGCAGGCTGGGGGTGTGGGATCTTGGCAGAAGAGAGAGGGGGAGCACTTCCTTCGCTCTGTGCCTTCCACCACTCTCAGGCACCGCCCCCTGCTGCTCCCATTGGCCGTGATTCCAGCCAATGGGAGCAGCAGGGAAAAACCTCCAAGCAAGTGGTTTCCTGCGCTGCCACTCCCCCTTCCGCCAGCTGGGGGAGCCACTTCCTTCCCCCCACAAGGTTGGAGCGCCAGCACCGGCTTCTCATTGCAGGGGGTGGAGGGAGCCTTGAGTGCTAGATCTGGCCTGCGGGGGAAGGACGTGTCTACCCGAGCCGGGGGAAGGGGGAGCGGCAGTGTAGGAAACCGCTCACTGGGAGGCTTTCCCACTGCTCCCATTGGCTGGAATCATAGCCAATAGAAGTAGCGGGGGGCGGTGTCTGGGAGCATCAGTGCAGGCTCCCTGCTGCAGGAGGGGGGCAAGCCACGAGCCCACAACCCACCTAGTGGTCCACGGACCACACTTTGAGAACCACTGCAATATAGAGAACTGTATTTAACCCAGATCAGTCATTGCCAGGCCTAAGCAAACTGCAGCCATCACCCACTGAACCCAGGTGCAGAAGCCAAAGAGACCAGGCTGATCCATCTTTTCTGTTACAGAGAGTGGGAATAGCCACCGTTTGCTATGACCGACTATTTGAAATGCAGGAGTTAGGCTGATAGTTGTACAAGAAAAACAGATCAAATTTTAAAATAAATACAAGCAAAACGATCTGATTTTTATCAGCAGCATCAGCTGCCTTTCCGGAAGCCACAGTCATCCCTTGTTTCTCATTTCTGGTTTACAAACTATTTCGTTCCGTGTTGCTTTGGAAACCGTCACCAAGACCCCTGCCTCACACAACATAACTAGCACCAGATGCTGCTTTGACCTTAGTAACTTCCTGGAAACATCCATTTGTCAAAAGGAAAATAAAAAAGATTAATGGGCCTACCGTTTGTCATGGCAATGGAAGGGTTGGCCAAGCAATGGACAAATGGGCAACAGACTCCAGCCGAATGATGCTGTGCCACCCCTATCCACCACATTGCACACTCTGGATGGATCACTCACATGGGCCATACAAAGATTCTGGGAGTTTTAGGGCCCAACCCTAGGAGAGGCTGAGCACTGCCTTGAAGCTGATGAAAGCCCCGAATGTCATGATACTGGGAATCACGGACTCTTCTGGTATGGCTCTGCTAGAAAGGCTGCAGCGCTGTAGAATAAAATGGAAGGGAGTTTTCCTTTGCTGCAATTAACACACCTCTTTGAGAGGTGTCTATAGCTAGGCAGAAGAATTCTTCAGGCAACATAGTGGCATCTACTCTGGGGGTTAGGTCAGCATAGTTACAGGTATTAGGCCTTGTCTCCACTCCACGGAAGATCGATGCTACCATGATTGATGTTCCGGAGTTTGATTTAGCGAGTCTAGTTAAGACTCGCTAAATCAAACTCAGAGGGTAGCTGGCATTGCATACCTTAAGCCGAGCTGCTGGGTCTAGTGTAGACCTGGGCTTAGTTTTTATAGCCCCTGAGTGATGTAGAAAAGCTGCCCTAACTTTGTAGTGTGGACCAAGCCACAGTCCCTCTTAACTAGAAGGCACCTGTTATACACCAAACAAACAGGCTTCTACACATGGGGCCACCTGGATGGGCCTTTGTTTACCAGGACCACACCCTGTGCAGAGTGACATCTAGTGGCTGCATGATGTTACTACAAGAAAACATGCCATGCTGCTGACTGGTTTCCATGGACTCTCTGAGCAGGCTCAGTGGTCCCGCCTGCTTGCAAGACCCACCTCAGAGTACAGGGCATTTCTGGAGTATTAATGATCATCCCAGAAAAGGTGATGGCTCTGTGACGTAGTGGGGGTACTTGCTGGGCTGTGGTGACCCCTGCTGTCTGGAGCAAGACCCAGCAGGGAAAGCCTCACTATGCAAAGGTAATGCCAAACTTGTTGAACCAGTGGCCAGACACCCCCCATGGAGAGGAACAAAGGAAGGTGGAATGCTGCCCTGGCTGGGGAGCAGGGCTGGAAGAGGGTGGGTTAGTTGCTGTCTGGGAGCATGGAGGAGAGCCTAGGGGAAGGGGCTGGAGTTTAGGGGCCCAGTCTCCCCCATCTCAAGGGGGCCTGAGGCATCCTAGCCCAGCTCTGTGACCAGATTCCATCTGTGCTGTGCTGTATCCTGGAGAGGCAATAAACTTCCTCTATTCCACCGGCTGGTGCAGTCTGTTAGTGCCATTTCGGGGTGCAGGAGACGGGGGACCCCCAACGCGCCGTCACAGGCTCAGACTCCATGGTTATCCATCTTCCATGGGCTCTCACTGCACCTGAGAGACACCAGCCACCTGTTTGAGCTTCCTAGTTGCCTTCTTTATCCCACTGGGCACTGGAAACAAAGAAGGAAGTGGCCATCGAGTCTAGCGCCAGAACAGTGCCGGATACTTTCCGGGGATGCCTTTACTAGTGCTCGGTGCAGCCGAGTTTTCCATATCCCAGGTAACAGGACTTCCAACACTTTCCTTAGAAAACTGCTTCACTGCTTCATATATGGTGCACTCAGGATTTTGATATCATGCTACATTACTCTGCGACTGTTAAATAACTGCCACGTTCCACCCCAGAGGTAGCTGCATTTTAGGGGTGAGTCGATCGGATCCTTGCTCTGACTGCGTATACGTTTCCGAGATGCACTGAAAATAAGTGTTAAACAACAATAATTTGTGGAATGAAAAGTTCTTTAGCAATGGTGTCTCTAGCCTCTGTTTGTCTGGAAATGAGTGACAAGGAGGGATCGTGTTAAGATTACCTGTTGTTTTCCCTCCCTCTGGGGCATCTGGCATTGGCCACTGTCGGCAGACAGGATACAGAGCTAGATGGACCACTGATCTGACCCAGAATGGCCATTCTTATGTTCTTATCAATATATATTTATCAATAGCATTTAATAGCAAGACTGCCTGTTTTTGCCACTGTAAAAAAATTAGACAAGGTAAATGAAGTAATATCTTTCATTGTCTCTTTTGCCCCCAGAAGTTGGGCCAATGAATGATCTAATCTTACCCACCTTCGCTCTCTAATATCCTGGGACCAATGAGACCACTGCAGCACTGCAGGCAATCAATCAATCAATCAATCAATCAATCAATCAATCAATCAATGCATTTAGACAGGATACTCACTCCAAATACCCTGTGATATTGATAGGTGTACTAGATTTACCTGGTGTTGCTCTGGCCTTGACTCAGAGAAGTTTTGTTTTTCTTCATTAACAGCATTGCTCTGGAGTGGGGCAGGAATGATGGGTGCAGTCTGCAAGCTGCCCCGGGGAAAGAAGACAGCAGCATGTTGGGGCTTGGTATGAGGCAGGCATAGCCGGAAGAGGGTTGCATGTCCACTGACTGGGGTACTGACAGACCGACTCTCTCAAATACATAGTCAATAGCTGTCCCTTTCTACCTCTGCCCCCTGCTGCCTCACTGGCATTATAAATGTCCCAGTCCCTCTCTCTGGCCCCTTGCTGCCCCCTGTGGTCATTCTAGGTATAACTGGCCCTGATAGCAGACCTCTCCCTGGATATTTTATGAGAAACAATCCCATTCCAGGCACATCCCAGTGTCCTGGCACAAGCAAACCCTGACCTTGCTGTACGTTATGATAACAGGAAGCTGCCTACCAAGTTTGGTAGGTCTAGCTGGCCAGCATTAGAACTGCTGGGTTAAGTTAGTCAGAACCAGCGTGTAGACCCCAGACTGACACGGTCAGAAAAATGGGTTTGGGTGCTTTCAGCCCTCTAAAAGATGGGCCTCTGCCGTGACTTGAACTAATTTGCAACGTGTCTAGAAAATGCCCTGTGTGGTCAGGCCCCTCATCAGCACCCTCCTGGTCCCAGCCCTATCGGGGCTTTGTTATGGGCGGGTGTTTGAAGATGTTTGTGGGGTTCGAATGGCTCTGAACTTGGCGGGTTGACCAGGTAGGCTGGTAACACGCTACGGCTAGCTCTCTAGACCAGCAGTTTTCAAACTTTTTTCTCATGACCCATTTGAAGAAAACTGTGCCTGCAACCCAACAGAATCTGACTGGAGTGCGGGCTCCGGGGTGGGGCTGAGCGCTTTGGGGTGTAGGAGGGGGTTCTGGCTTTGGGGGGTGGGTCAGGGCTGTGGCAAGAAGGGCTTACCTTGCGTGGCTCCTGTGCGTTCTCTCTGACCACCACCAAGGAGTCAGGCCTGTCGCCGGCCGCTTCTGGGGCACAGCGCAGTCTGCAGTGCCAGGACAGGCAGGTCGCTGGCTTAGCTCCCCACTGCTCACCTGATCCTCCTGCAGCATTGAGACCCAGGGCCTGACATTCCACCACCAGTCCTGGGGAAGACCCCAGTTTGAAAACCGCCGCTCTTAGTTCGGGTCAGGGGGGCGACTTCAACTAGCTTCCCAAGCCCACTCCGGTGCATAGCGCACAGTGCTCAGTGGCTTTGTTTTCCATGCACCCCAGGCATTTGTGAACACTGAACACCAGCAGCCAGCGGCGCTTGCCAAGCGTTCCACAGCCCTGCTGCAAACTCCTGTCGGGAGCAGCCGGCGCAAACCCTCAATTCACTTCGCTTTGCTCCAGCCGTCCCTCGGCACTGTTGCTGCCCGGCTGTTTATTCTGCTCTGAGCCTGGCCAGAGCCTGGCTCACAGGAGCCCGGGTCTCACGCTGACTTCATGCCACCAGAATGTGTTTCAAAATAACGGCCCAGCCAAGCTCTGGACGGTTCTCAGGGCTGGCTGGGTGTTGGCTGTCAGCCTGAATGCTGAGAACGATGCTTGCTCTGTGGCACCGAGGCCTTCCCTGGCGAGGGGTCGACATCGCCTTTCACGCTCTGGCAGGGGGGGAATGCGTGACTGTTGTGAGTGGGACTTTTCCATCCCCAGGCCTCCTGCCCAGGACTCAACCCCTCCCCTTCCACTCCAGCTCCTGCCTCACCGTCTGGCTCAGACGCCCGCCTTGCAGTGCTAATGGCTGCCTCGTGGCAGTGGTCCCCTTAGTGCACCTACACCGAGCCAGCAGGCTCATGGCGTTCAGGCGGGTGTGTCGGCAGGCGCAGCCCTGTGGCTGTGGTGAGGGGAGGCAGCGAGTGCTCAAACAGACGCAGGAGAGGACGAAAGTTGTGCCCCGCAGGCTCACATGGTCACAGAGTTCCAGCCCTTAAGCAGGGGTGGGGAACCTATGGCCCGGGGGGCCGGATGTGGCCCCCATCGTGCCTGGATCCGGTCCCCGAAACTTGAACCCCCCCCAGCACTGGGGAGCCTATGCTGGTGCTCCATCTCCCTTACTGTCCCCCCATGGGGCTAGAACACACAAAATCTACTAGCCTGCTCCCCCCCAGACTCTGGTGTGTGAGGGGAATGTGGTGAGTTTCTTTCTCCTTCTCAGTCAGGTGAGAGTTTGTTTTGTTGTTTCTCACTTGTGTGCAGCCCCTGACTAATTTTTTTTCTGTGGATCAGCAGCCCCGGACCCAGAAAAGATTCCCCACTCATGCTCTGACGGGATGGGTCATTTTTCACCTCAGGGATGCTACGCTCAGCCCTAGACGCCCACCAGGGGATGCCCTCGACTCGCTACGATGAGGTAAACAAAGACTACATGGCGGGGGGGAGGGAGTTTTCCAGTGGGACCGACAAGCAACCCTTTGTGTAGGGACGACACAGCCGCGGCTCAGAACGGGCCCTTGCAGCTCGTCAGGATTTGGGGCCTTGTGCCCAGTTCTGCCTCTGATTCCTTCCGCGACACCGGGCATGGTCACGTCCCCTCTTGGTGCCGCGGGATGAGGGTTAACTCCTCCACGTTGGGAACTGTTGCACTCAGCGCGTGGCAGGACCCGGCAGCGCTTCCCTGGCCCATCCGCCAGAAGGTGCCGTCTCGTGCAAGGGCTGACTGGGTTGTGTATTCTGCCACCCTCTGCTGCTGCCGGGCCTCGTGCCCCGTCATTGCTCTGACAACAAAGACCTAGGGCTGGCAAGTCCTAGGTGCGGCCGGGGAATGAGGGTGCGGTTCTCCTTGCTGCAATGTCCCGATTGCAAATTTGGGGGGGGCCTGAGAGCCAGAGGTGCTGGTTCCCATTTCATGTGAGCGGTGTAGTGGCACTTGACCAAAAAAGGGGGGGGGGGGAGGGGAAGGGTGTCTGTGATTACTGATTGTGAAGTTGCCTGGCAGCCTTATGGCGGAGAGAAGCAATTGTCAAACATGCAAATCCTGACCCTGCTGGAATTTTTTTGCCTTTTCCAATCTGCTGGATCACACGCTGCCATCCATGAAGTAACTATGGCAACGGACATATACATTTACATATTCTGCCCGTTCATCACAGGGACATCCTAGGCAACTATCTTTGTTGGGTTTTTTTTTTAAACGTAATTTATCGTTTTCATGTCGCTAAACAAGCGCCATCACCCAGGACCCTTCTCCATGACAGTATCTAGGGGTTACTCATCTAGAGTCACTCACCAGCTGAAAGCAAATTCTTCTCTGTCAAAATACCTGCCATTCGTCTCTGATCGAGGGAGCCATGGAAGGAGCAAAACGCTCCAGGCCTCGCCCCTCACAGCTAAGCCTCCAGACTTGGAGCATCCACCTCGCGGCACGCTGAACTAATTGGGCGTTGCCATCTTTGGCCATTCCTATTAGGGTGGTTAAGCACTGGACTAAATTGCCTAGGGAGGTTGTGGACTCTCCATCACTGGAGATAATTAAGTGCAGGTTGCATAGACATCTGTCGGGAATGATCTAGATGGTGCCTGGTCCTGCCGTGAGGGCAGGGGACTGGACTTGATGACCCCTCGAGGTCCCTTCCAGTTCTAGGATTCTCGCTCTTCTGCTAGGTTTTGCCTCTGCAGGTTGAAACAATGGGACAGCTCAGGAATTTCTCCCTAGGGCCCTTCCCATGTTGACGGCGACAATGAAGCAAGAGTCATGGAAGCTATTGGACAGTTGGAATTTTACAACTGTGGGTGGCCTAGCCAGTGGGAAAACCCAGGGCTGTGTCTACATTGGCAGTAGGAATAAGGGATCTTGAAAGTAGAAATAAGGGATCTTCAGGAAAAGGGTTTATTTTCTGCAAGATCCCGACTAGACTGGCGCTTTTCTCCGGCAAAACCCTGAGCTGGAAAAAAGCGGCAGCCATGTTCATGCAAATGCCAGGGGGGAAATTTAAATCCCCCGCGACATTTGCAATTCCGAAGTGTCTCATTAGCATCCCTTTTCCGGAAAAGGGTGCCAACGTAGACACAGCCCAGGAGTCCTGGCTGTTGGGCCCCTGCTATTGCTAGTAAGTCTTTTCCCGGGGTGGGACTAGACTCACGAGTCCTGATGATCACTTTCTCCATTCTAGCCACAAGATGAGCCATTCCCCTCTCCTCGGAAAGGTGGGCAGAACGTCGGTAAAAAAATCAGGGAGCAAAAATCCTAGTTCTGTGTTTTGTTATAAAATCTCAACTTGGACCAGGTTTCTGGGGCTGGAGGCACATGGTTATGTGAGGCTCGGAGACTCAGCGATTGTCCGGGTGCAGATGACGCCATATTGCTCTGTCGCTCGGCACTTACGTGATCCCCATCACTCCTGTGCTTGAGTGTCGAACAGCTGGTGGTTTTAAGCAAGTCGAACCTGAAGCGCTTAGCGAAACCTGGGGCAGGTGAGCACAAGCCGCAGATGAGGGCTGTAAAATCCTGGTTAATCAGTTAACCGGTTAAACCATAGGCAGATGTTTACTGGGGAAGGGTGATGCTTGCTATGTAACAGGTTAACCGGTTACCTGTTCACAATCCTACCCCGGATGAGCTGAGGGAAAGCACAGGGGCGCCCCTAAGAGGGCCAGAGGTGTACGTGCTGGGTTTCCCACTGCTCTGCAGCCCAGGTTTTCCGGTACCCGGCTGGACAGCGCAGGCACGGCACACTGGGATGTGTGGGAGACGGTTCTGGAGCGAGGCTGCCTCCACTGCTTGGCTTTAAAGAAAAACCAAACAAAACAAGTGGAAGGCAAACCATTACACCCTGCTGAGATCCAGAGTTGACAAAAATGTAGCGGCAGCCCAACGGCCCGGGAGCGAGCCTCTCCAGCCTTGCGTTGTAAGCTGGCTGGGAAGAGCAGGGGCAGGGTGGGCTGGTTTGGTTTGCTTTTCCCTTTTCATACCCTGTGCGGGGCGAGGGGGACTGCACACAGGGCTGCTCTGGGCCCCCACAGGGCTGCATGTTCACCCCACATTTGCAGGGTGGCCTACGCCTCTTTCGGGGGCACTTACACCCGGAACGGAATTTGGACCCCGGCGCCGGAAACCCCTGAGGGGCAGTTCATTGGTCATGAACCTCCAGCCCGCCCATCTCCTGCGGCTGTCGGCGCCTGGGGGTGGCTCCTGTCACTTTGAGGAGGGCAGCAGGCCAGCTGGGGCGCGGAGCAGGCTGGGGTCCTTTCCTGCCTGAGGTACCTCTGAGCACCTTCTGCACACTCTCTCCAAACGGGCGCTGAGCCACCACCCGACCCCCGCTGCTCTGTCTCCCCACCCCCTCCCCGAAGATTTGAGCCCCACCAGCTTCCTCCGCCCTCTTCTCTGATCCAAGCCCCAGAAGGTTTTATAAACTTGAGGAAACGCAAGTCAAAGCACAAGGAGGCCAAAGCTACGCCAAACCGTGACCTCAGCCACCTCTTCTCTTTGTCTGGGCCGGGATCTCATTATTCTCTGTCATCCTTTGCGGAGTCTCCTTCGGGAGAGCCGGCCAGGCCCTTCCTGGGGAGCAGGGCCTGGCCACTGCTCGCCGCTGAGGTAACGAATTGTGTTATCTGTGTCCTTTCCATCGCCACTTCCCTTCCGCCAGCGGGGCGAGTGCCCTCGTGTCCCCGGCCAGCTCCAGGGGAGCGGCGACGCCAGCCCACGCCTGCCTTCGAACCTGCAGCACAGACTAGATCCTGGCCGTCAGCCTCAGTGTCCTCAGGGCTGCCTCCCCCCAGCTTTGGGGAGCCCCTGCTAGTGCTCCAGTCCCCCTGTAATCTCCCCGCACAGCTGAAGCGCACAAAAGCTATTAGCCTGGGCTCCCCCGAGGCTCTGGTGTGTGAGAGGAATGTGGGGAGTATCTTTCAGGGGACACATCAGTAAGGGGTGGTTTTTTGGGTGAGGGGATTATTTTCATCTCACTTGTGTGCGGCCCCCGACTGATTTTTCTGTGGGTCAGTGGTCTGCACCCCAAAAAGCTGTCCCCACCCGTTGTATAAAAGGAAGGGGTTGGGGTTTTCAACAGCACCTCAGCTCCACAAAGCTCACAAGCAAGGCCTGAGGCAAGCCCAGGAGGCAGCAGCATATAAGGAGCCAATGCGATGCCAGGCAGAGCTCACAGCGCCTGCTGGCTAAACCCGCCAGGTTCTTGGCTGGCGTGGCGACAGAGGAGAGGTTTAAGGAGGGAACCGAAGCCGGCCAATGATGGGCTTCCCCAAGGTTCGCAGGGAGCTGGTCCCTCGCCGCAGCCAGGGTGGGAAGAAGCCGCCATGGGCTGTGGGGACATCGAACAAAGGGGTGACAAGAGCTGGCGTCAGGCACTCACTCTGCCGATTTTCCCATTGGCCAAGTACAGGGCCTGCCTCTGTGTGCAAGCCCCTAAGTATGAGCTGTGAGGGTCTCCCTTGGCGTTGCCCCTGGGGGACTGTGTGGGCGCGAGGCCGTCGACTCGGTTACGCCTTCCCCAGGCACCTCTCTGCTTCTGCGCCCGTTCCTGAGCTGGCGACGAACAGGGCACTTCCCAGTAGCCTGCCCGCTGGCGCTCTGGCCGGTCTCAGAGCCCCAGCCGCCCACTGGGGCAGTCCTGTGAATGTCTGTAGAGAGGGACACTCCATCCCCCTGGTCACAGACACACTGGACGCCTGGGTTGGCATGGATAAGCAGAGCAAAGGTTTTAGTTTTTGGGCAGCTCGGCAACCACGGCGATGAAACGGGTCGCGCTGGGATTTTACACCGGCAAACCCAGCCATGGGAACGTGAACTAAACTACCCAGCTGCTGGAAAACTTCTCTTTGGGCCAATGCTGGTAGTTCTTCCTCAGGCAAAGCTGCCGCTGACTTCAAACACAGGAGCAGGCCTTTCGTCGGCAACGGAAGAGCAGCAACCAAGGCATTTTATGCAGTTGCTTATGCCAACGTCCTTATGCAGCATCCTGTGTGACGCCCGCTTTGCAATTTACGTTCCCGAGTCAAAAAGCCAGTCTCCTCCTGTCCTGGGAAAGAGAAGGTGCAAAACCGTGATGCTATGTTCCCTCTAATCTTTTCCATCCATGTGCAGATTTTTTCCCATACATGTGTGGAATAATTTGTTACGTGCACCAAGTCATGTGCAAATGTGCACCACCAATACAAACACAAGACCTACCCGTGGGCATTCTGCTCATCAGCTGAGCCACATTTGAATTTCACCTGAGCGGCTGCACGAGCGCTCTTCTTACAGGGGCGAGGAGTCCTGTGGCACCTTATAGACAGGACTCCTCGCCGCTTTTGCAGATTCAGACTAACCCGGCGACCCCTCTGAGACTGCTTACAGGGAACACTGCTGTGGGGCCTATCACCAGAATGGCATTGAGGGCAGGGACTGGAGAATAGTTGGTAAGCTGGCGTGCTCCTGTAACACATAAATCAGGGGAATGCCTGGAGTTTTGCAACACCGGGTCAAGAGCCAAAATAACCCAGAGGTGCTCTCCGGTAGTAATCCCTGAGAAAGGAGCTGATCTGAAAGGAGGCAGAGAGTATCCTATGCAACAGAGGGGGGGGAAAAAAAAGCTGGAGCGTAATTTTATGCTGAAAGACTCATCAACTTGCCCTTCCAAGCACAAGCAGATTTGTGACCGGTCTGGTACAAAGGAAGGAAATGGAAGAATCACATCCAAGGAACTTCCCAGTCTTTGTTCCCCCTCCTGGCTCTGGTCTTGAGTTGTTTGCTCTCCTTGGATGTATACAGCTTGATATTATCCAAGCAGGCTGGGAATGGGGGAATCTCAGCTGAAAGCAATTTACTTTGAAATCCAGCTGCCAGATTTTCCTGCCTTCGTTTACTTTTAAATGCTTTTTTAAAAGCCAAAATATACAAGGGAAGCCAAATTGCTGACATCTGTGCTGGGCCGGTCCCCCCCAGCAAATGCTGCATTCTTTCATGTCCTCCTGGACTCTACCCCGCTCTTGTTTATTTAAAATCCATAGAACACTTCAGCGGTATTAAGGAACACGTCCTCCAGTCACTGGAAAAAGGTTTCCTTGCAGGCAAGGGTGGGGGAGGGGGAGGCATCCCTTTTGATTCATTTCGGTTCCTAGAAGAGTTTGCCTCCTATCTCATGACCCAGCCACCCATATCTCCTTCCATCAGCATCTGCTTGCAAATGGGGTGGGCCCCAAAAGCTATTAGTTCCGGTTATTGTTCAGAGCTGGACACTAGGGGAAGGGGTGCCTTAGAAAAGCTTAGGGCAGGTAGACACAGGGATTCACCAGCACACGTGTGGTCCTGGCGTTTCCTTTCCATGGTGGAACGTTACCGTGCAAAGGAGAAGTGATGCTCCGCAGGCTGAGCTTTCGAGCAGAGAGCACGGCCTTCCGCTGCTTCTGACTCTCATGTGAGTTCATGGGGAGCCTCCTATCCCAGGAAATCCATGTGCTTTGGAAACAAATCATTTAGCCTCTTCACAGCCCTCGGTATCCTTATCCCCATTTTACAGATTAAGACGTGAGACCTGGAGAGATTAAGATTTTGAAAAGCAGTTGCCATCTGGGTGGGTACAATTTTGAACCTGAAAATGGTGACAGCGACCCCATAGACCTCAAATTACCTGGCTGCACTGGCGCAAAGGCATCTAATTTTACTGGCGATGCAAAGTTGCACCATCGAAAATGGAGAGCGATTGAAGAAGTCTTTTTAAAAGTCATGAATGCCCTCAGTGACCCACTTAAGGTTAGACAGTGACTGCAAATAGCTCCACTATTCCTACCTCTCAGACAGGCCTTAATCTCGCATCTATCTTTCCAGTCCTGAAACTACAGGAGCAATTCAGCCAGGCATCAGCAATTAGATTGCACGCTCTTACTAGTGTTGGTCATCTTTGTAACTTCTGCAAATCAAGCTGAGGAACTGAGCTCATCACAGAGAGGGCGATACGGACACAGGTACACATTTGCAGAAGGGATGTGATGCGGTAGGCATCCATACAAACACTGGGTGAGACAATACAGATCCAGTGCTCCACACAATATCAGTCTTTCCACAAATAAGCAGAACAACGATAATGCCACCGACCAAAGAAAATGCTAAAAGAATGCTTAAGTGGATAGCAAATAAAGACATTGGACAAATAAAGCAAACAGGAGGTATAGAGGCAACAAAGAAGTTTAAACTCAAATGCAGCATTTGTAGAAACAGTATCCACCAAATCACTTTCATGGGGTTTTTTTATACTTAAATCATCCTTCTAAAACAGATGCAGCCTAAACATCACAGCACTGTGCCTAATAACTCCCACATCGGTAAATGAAATTGACTTTAAACAAAAGCGAAGTCTGCTTTTACTGCCCAGGTTACTCAGAAGTGCATAAAAGTAACCATGTGGCATAAAAGATGAAAGCCGAATAGTTTTCAATCCTGTCATTTTAACGGCATAATGAATTATTAACAACACAGGGAGGAGTAACTGTTTTGTTAAAATACTGCCTTTAACCTATCCATATCCCTTTCCCAACCCCTCTTTTGAAATGAAAACGCTGCCGGCTTTGCTAGAATTGGTCTGGTTTCTTTCATAGCAGGAAGTTATGTGGGAATCATGAACCTCCACTTAATAACTGTTCATCATGTAGACGGCATCACCTTCTTGTGATTTTATTTTGATTAATTAGCTGGAGTATTAAGTCGTCCCAGGCTTCTCAGACGGAACATGGAAGCCAAAGCTGCATTGTTCCAGGCTCAGATTAGGTCATAGATGGATCAAAACTCCCACAACTGGTTTCACTCATCCCTCGCAGCACCAAAGACTCCGTCCAAGTGATAATAGGCGAGCGGAATAATCTGCAAGTTATGCACTTCACACGGGCGGTACACTGGCTTAGGGAGGCTTTCCCTTCTGTGGAACGACCCCCATGGCTGGCCCACAACATTTTGGCACCTGAGGCAGGGAGCTCAAATGACGCCCCCATGCTCCCTCGCTTGGGCCAAAACTTGGAAAGGTCTCCATCCTCCAGCACAGCACTCCACCATCTCTGTGCATCTAGAGCAGAGAGAATACACATGCACCAGCAGCAGACACAATTTTCTACACTCTGGGTCCTAGTGCCCCTCCTCCCAAATCTGGCACCTGAGGTGGCCGCCTCAGTTCGCCTCATGGTAAGGCCAGCCCTGGTGACCCCATAGCTCTTTGGCGCCAAGTCTGAGCTGCAACAGATCCCATAGCTCCAAAAGCAGGATTTCACCTTTCCTGGCTACTCACAGCCAGCTGTGATTTTAGGTGGATGGGTTCAGTGTAGCACTCTCTCAAACCCCAAACCACAACTTCTCCCAGCCAGAGCACCATCCTCGTGTCTCATGGGCATTCCCTCAAACAGTAAGGTCTCCAGCTGCCTTGCCTGCCAGGGGCTCACCAGAGCATAGGTAACAGGTATTTTCTTCAGCCAGCGCTGTGTGGCAGGGTTGCCAACTGTCAGTAAATTTATGGATGGCCCGTAAAAAATTAGCCGAAATTGGACATGCCCGTAAAGTCCGTAAAAAAAATCTAGGTGTCCGTAAATTTTGTAAAAGTGCAATAAAATTTCAAAAAAAAATGTCAAGTAGGAATAAGAGATCCTCCGGAATAGGGCTTTATTCCGGAGGATCGTGCCAGTCTGGACGCTCTTTTCCGGCTTTTCCCCAAGCCGGAAAAAAAGCGGTGGCCATGTTTATTTAAATCCCGCGGGGGATATTTAAATCCCCCGCGCATTTCCCTATTCCAAAGTTCTAAATTAGCATGGCTATTCCAAAGAAGGAGCCAGTGTAGACACAGCCTATGAGATTAGGTCAAATTTTATGGATTTTTAGCACCCAATTTTGTAAGTCAAAGGTGCATGTCCCTACTGTGTGCAAGAGTCCAACATAGCGCAGTATTTCTTAAACTTTTTAAGACTGAGGAACACCAAACAATACATTTTTTATGAGGAACACCAAAGATTTTTGTTGAGGAAAAAAAAAAGGTTGGGGGGAAAAAGGGTCGGAGGAAAGTTATTGAGGAAAAAAAGTTGCCTGCCCCTTTAAGAGCAGCCATTTTGAATTCTGTTGTTCTCCGCAGCACACCTCCAACTGCCTCACGGCACACTGGTGTGCTATGGAACACAGTTTAAGAAACAATGACTTAGCGTGTACCTAGTAGCAGTGGCGTGGCTACGGTTGATTTTGACAGTGATGCCCTGTGGGTAGCCATCCCACAGTTCCTGCCGCCCCTTTGCATTCTGGTTTAGGCTCCCAGTGCCTGATGGGACAATAACATTGCAGCAGGTGGTTCATCAGCCTCCCATGGTGCATTTATCTCCTCCCTTCCCTCTCCTCCTGCCTGAGAACAATGGCAAACAATTTTTTCAAGTTCTTTTTTCCCTGGTGAGCTGTGCAGATGCCATGGCAGGGCAAGCATGGACCCCGCTCAGCTGCACACTGCTGTGACAGGCACTGCCAACACCTCGTACATTATGCTGCGGTTTGGCAAGGGCCTAGCCAGGAGCCACCAGAGTGAGGCAGAACGGAAGACCATGAACACAGTCGTGCATGAAACCATGGAGTGGAGCGATTGGCAGATGCTGGCGGTAGTCGATCCTGTTGACACAATGGAACACTGATGCTGATCCCGTCAGATAAGCACAGACTGGTGGGACCGTGTAGGGATGCAGCTATGGGCCGATCAGCAGCGGCTGCAAATCTTTTGCATGCGTAAGGCCACTTTCATGGAACTTTGTGAATTGCTTTCCCCTGCCCTGAAGCGCCGCCATACCAGAACGAGACCTGCTCTGACAGCTGTGAAGCGAGTGACAATCGCCCTGGGGAAGCTTGCGACACCAGACAGTTACCAGTCAGCTGGGAATCAATTTGGAGGGGGGAAAATCTACAGGGAGGGCTGCTGTGATCCAAGCAGACAGCGCAATCCATGCCCTTCTGCTAGGAAGAACAGTGACTCTGGGTAACGTGCAGGACATCATGGAGGGATTTGCAACAATGGGATTCCCTAACAGCGGTGGGGCGATAGATGGGACCCGTGTCCGTATCTTGGCACCCAACCACCTTGCCAAAGATACATTAACTGCGAGGGGGACTTCTCAATGGTTCTGCACGTGCTGGTGGATCACAAAGGCTGTTTCACTGGCATCGATGAGAGACAGTCGGGAAAGGTGCATGTCAGGCACATCTTTAGGCACTCTGGTCTCTTCAGAAAGCTGCAAGATGGAACTTTCTTCTCAGACCAGAAAATTACCAACCGGGGTGTTGATCTACCTATACGGTTCTTTGGAGACCCAGCCTACACCTTGCTCCTATGGCTCATACACAGGCAACCTGGACAACAACAAGGAGAAGTTCAATTGCAGGCTATGCAAATGCAGACTGGCGGTAGAACGTGCTTTTGGGCATTTAAAGGGAAGGTTTCACAGTTCATTGACTAGGTTAGACCTCAGTGAAAGCAACACTCCCTTTGTTCTGGCAGCCCGCTGTGTGCTCCATAATATTTGTGAAAGTAAGGGGGGAACATTTTTACACTGGGGTGGGGTCAAGGCAGATTGCCTAGCCACCAATTATGAGTAGCCAGCCATCAGGGCAATACCACATCGAGGGGCACTGCAAATCAGAGAAGCTTGGAAAACCAGTTGGATCAGGCAGCGATATGACATTCATGCATGTTGCTCTTAACGAAGTGCCCTGCATTAAGGGTGTGTCTAAAAAAACTACATGGCTCCATATATTAGGCTGATCGACAAAAGGAAATGAATCCGCGATTTAAACAATCGCGGCTTCATTTAAATTTAAATGGCTGCCATGCTGAGCCAACAAACAGCTCATCAGCTGTTTGTCAGCTCAGCACGCTAGTCTGGACACTCCCGCGCCAACCTGAAAGCCTTTTATCGACCTCCCCCTTATGCCTCGTAGGATGAGGTTTACCGGGGAGGTCGATAAAGGGCTTTCAGGTTGACGCGGGAGCGTTCAGACTAGCGCACTGAGCCGACAAACAGATGATCAGCTGTGTGTCAGCTCAGCGCAGCAGCCATTTAAATTTAAATGAAGTCGCGATTATTTAAATTGCGGCTTCATTCCCCTTTGCCGAACAAACAAATCTACATGGCTCCGTCGATGGAGCCATGTAGTTTAGACGTACCCTTAGTGTGCTGGCCTGTAAACTCCCCCCTTCCCCATGGCAACACATTCCCCTTTGCCGAACAAACAAATCTACATGGCTCCGTCGATGGAGCCATGTAGTTTAGACGTACCCTTAGTGTGCTGGCCTGTAAACTCCCCCCTTCCCCATGCAACACAAACAATGGATGCTGTTGTTGAGAAATCCTGTGTTTTTATATAGGGAACACAGGAAGCAGACACAGAAGACATTCTGGGCAGAAACTCTGAGAGGAGAGAGGGGAGCAAGGGCAAGTGACTTATTACAACCGCCCTGTTCAGCAACCACAGATGTGGGAATGGCAGCCTTCTGTTCCCAGAGACATCCCTGGGAGCTGTGTGGAAGGCTGCCCTTGACTTCTCCCTCCCTCTGCATTCTAGGGCACGTGGGAGGGGAGACTGGAATTTGGTGAGGAGGGCAGCTGGTTCAGCATGGGGCAGAAGGGGGCTCTGTGCTCTAGAAGCACAGAAGCAGCATATATCAGGCACATCAGCAGCTCTGTTTGTTGCCCTGTGAGTTTCAAGATCTCCTCCTGGGTCTTGGCTTCGTGTTTCCTGCACACTCTCCTCCTGCTCTGTTCACAGCTCCTGCAGAAGCGTTCTCCTCCACGTGTTTCACTGCACCCTGTGGAGGCGGGCAGATTGCATTTGCTCATTGAACATGTCATCCCAATTCCATTTTTTTTGTTTTGCTTTCAGACCTGTGCTGGCCGAACAGCTGGAGGAGCTGGGGGAGTGGGCAACAGACTCACTGTTGCATCTGCAGTAATGAAAAAAGCAAAGGGCAGACTTTAGAGGAGACACATGGAAGAACGCAGGAAAAGTGAAGGGCAGACGTTAGAGGAGATACATTAGAGAACGCAGAAGCTAATCTCTTCCCATGAAAGTATGTCTGTCCCACACAACAGACACGTTATGAGCAAGGCCAAAGTGATGTTCTTAAGTGCTTAGTAGGCAGCAGGTGCAACACACAGAATAAGACAGAAAATATCTTATTGCCTCTATATAAAGCCATGGTACACCCACATCTTGAATACTGAGTACAGATGTGGTCACCTCATCTCAAAAGATATATTGACACTGGAAAAGGTTCAGAAAAGGGCAACAAAAAGGATTAGGGTCCCATATGAAGAACAATTAAAAAGACTTGGACTTTTTAAGCTTAGAAAAGAGGAGACTAAGGGGGGATATGACAGAGGTCTATAAAATCATGAGTGGTGCGGAAAAAGTGAATAAGGAAAAATTATTTACTTATTCCCACAGTATAAGAACTAGGGATCAGCAAATGAAATTAACAGGCAGCAGGTTTAAAACAATCAAAAGGAAGTTTTTCTTCACTCAGCACAGCCAACCTGTGGAACTCCTTGCCAGAGGATGCGATGAAGGCTAGGACGTTAACAGGGTTCAAAAAAGAGCTAGATAGATTCATGGAGGTTAGGTCCATCAATAGCCATTAGCCAGGATGGGTAGGAATGGTGTCCCTAGCCTCTGTTTCTCTGGAGGTGGGTAACAGGGGAAGGATCATGTGAGGATTACCTGTTGTGATTCCTCTGTCTGGGGCATTTGGCATTGGCCACTGTCGGCTGACAGGACACTGGGCTAGACGGACCGTTGGTCTGACCCAGTCTGGCCGTTCTTAAGGGAGCAGCTGTACTTGGTTTGGTGGCAGGCATGGTAAGGAACAGATTGGGGCTCTGGCTCTTTTCCTTTGAAAGCGTGAGACACAGCGGCTGGCAAATTGCGGCTGCCCTGGCTAGTCAAGCATCCACATTTGCAAAGGGGGCCACGGTCATGAGGGGCGCTGATGGGGGGCTGGCTGTGGCAGCAGGAGCTCATGCAGTCATTGTGCATTCCGCACTTCCTGTTTGCTGGGAGAGTGCAACTTTCCCTTCCCACTGGGGCATGCTGGAGAGAGGGGGCCGGGCATGGCGCCAAGGCAGGAGCTCATGTGGTCAGCAAGCCATGCTTTATTAGGGGTGAGCAAATGGAGGCCAACTGTCATGGTATCAGCTACAGAACTTTCCCAGCTGCAGCCAGGCTACCATGAGCTGCATCAGTCTGCGAGAGGGAGCGGATGCTAACTGAATGTGGCCAAAAATCTGGACCCTATGCTGCACCGCTTTGTGCTACAATGTCACCAGACCACTGATGACTGGCTTGGCGTGGAAAGATGTCCTACTGCACGGGATGGAGTAAGGCAGCCCCCCCAAGAAACCTTGTGAGAAGGATGAAAGAGTTCCTCTAGGAGAGCTTTTCAAAGATGAGCAGAGAATATCTTACTGCCTCTATAAACCCGTGGCATGCCCACATCTTGAATACTGCACACAGATGAGGTTGCCTCCTCTCAAAAAAGATCACTTGGCATTGGAGAAGGTTCAGAAAAGGGCAAGAAAAATAATGAAGGGTTTGGAACAGGTTCCATATGAAGAGAGATTAAAAAGACTTGGACTTTTCAGCTTAGAAAAGAGGAGACTAAGGGGACGGGATATGAGAGAGGTCTATAAAATCATGACAGGTGTGGAGAAAGTGAATATTGACTTGTTCCCATAATATAAGAACTAGGGGTCACTGTGACGGCACGTTGGGGGTCCCCCGTCTCCTGCACCCAGAAATGGCACAAACAGACTCCACCAGCCAGTGGAATTGAGGGTGGTTTATTGCTCCTCCAGGATACAGCACAGCACAGATGTAATCTGGTTACAGGAACTGGGGCTAAGAGGCCTCAGTGCTCCCCTTGAGATAGAGGAGTCCCAGCCCCCCTCCCCAGCTTTCCAGACAGGAACTAACTCTCTTCCCGCCCTACCCCCCAGCCAGGGCAGCATTCCACCTTCCTTTGTTCCTCTCCATGGGGGGTGTCTGGCCATACTGGTTTGCATAGTGACTCGTCCTGTTTTGCTGGGTCGTGGTACCCACGGCAGCCAGTGGGGGTTACCCCAGAGCCAGCAGCATAGAAACCAGCCAGGTACCCCCACTACGTCACAGTCACTAAGGCTGTGTCTAGGTTACATTCCTCTTTCGACAGAGGGATGTAAATTAGGCACTTCAAAATTGCAAATGACGCTGGGATTTGAATTTCCCACGCTTCATTTGCATAATCACATAATGGCGCTCTTTTGAAAAAGTGCTATTTCGAAAGTAAAACCACCATCTAGACGTGGTTCTTTCAAAAAGGGAAGGCTTTTTCAAAAGATCCTGTAAACCTCATTGAGCCTTCCCTTTTGAAAAGAACCGTGTCTAGACTGAGGTTTTACTTTTGAAATAGCGCTTTTTCAAAAGAGTGTCATAACGTGATTATGCAAATGAAGCACAGGAAATTCAAATCCCGGCTTCATTTGCAATTTCAAAGTGCTTAATTTACATCCCTCTATCGAAAGAGGAATGTAATCTAGACGTATCCCTCATGAAATTAATAGGTAGCAGGTTTGCAACAAACAAAAGGAAGTATTCTTCATGCAGCGCACAATCTGTAGAACTCCTTGCCAGAGGATGTTGTGAAGACCAGAATTTTAACAGGGTTCAAAAAAGAACTAGATACATTCATGGGGGTTACGTCCATCAATAGCGTTTAGCCAGGATGGGTATGGGTTATGTTTCTAGCCTCTGTCAGAGGCTGGAAATGGATGACAGGAGAGGGATCACCTGATGATTACCTGTTGTGTTCACTTCCTCGAGGGCATCTGGCATTGGCCACCGTTGGAAGACAGGACACTAGACTAGATGGACTTTCGGTCTGACCCAGTATGGCTGTTCGTATGTTGTATAAGCAAGGAGGATTCCCACTATTGCCAGACACGTTAACAAGCTGTTCCAGGGACCTCCTGTTGTGTAGGCAAAGTGGCCACCCCAGATCAAACCCAGTTACCTTAACCCACTTGTAGCATGGTTAAAAATGTGAAGTCACCAGAAGTGCATGCCCTGGCATTAAGGAGAGAGGGGATTCGCTCCAAAGGTTTTTTTAAAAAAGGTCCTGGCTTTCATTAACATTGGATACGGCTCCTCTTCCTCATCTACACTGTCCTCCTCATTGTTGCCTGAGCCTGCCTGAACAGTTTCTTGGGAGGAATCCAGGGATAGCTTTGGGACCCTGATCAGGTCTCTCCCATCCCCCCCACCCCCAACCCCCAATAGAATGCCATGCAGCCGCTCAAAGAAGTATCATGTTTGTGGAGCTGAACCAGATAATCCATTTGTCTTCCGACATGCCTACCTGAGCTCCTTTATTTTCACCTGGCACTGCTGGGGGTCCCTGGCGTATCCTTGTCCCCTCGTGGGATCTTGGCCAATTTCTTACTGGCATTTCTTCTGCTGCTTGGTAGTTCTGCCTGCACAGATTTTTCTCCCCACACAACCATCAGGTCCAGGATCTCCTGCATGCTCCATGCTGGAGCTCCTTTGTGACCCTGAGCATTCATGGTCAGGGGTGCTGCTGAGGTGCTGCCTGCTCCTGGCCACACAGGAAATGAAATTCAGATTTTCCCATGCACCTGGAGAGAAGTGGAGTTGAAAGTCCTGGCCAGAGCAGTCACATGGGGGCACTGTGGGACAGTGGCCTAGAACATCGATCTTCACAGCGCTGCATCTGCACTACCCTAACGTTGACCACAAAAGGTCGAATTTACTGTTACTCCTCTCCACAAGTAGGAATACAGAAACTGACTTTAACAGCCCTTAAAGATGGCAGAATGGGCTTAGTGGCGTGGACTCATTGTTTAGAAAAATCGACCTTAAGCAGCTAAGATTGACAAACGCGTGGTGTAGACCATGTCTAAGATCAAAACAGATAACTACAAAGTCATCGCTTTGTCAGTACTAGGATTCTGAGGCTATGTCTACACTGGCGGCTTCTTGCACAAGAAAACGTCCACACTGCCATGTGCGAGCCGTGCTTTTGCGCAAAAGCGCCCATGGCAGTGTGGACGCTGTCTTGCCAAAGAAAGCTCTGATAGGCCTTTTAGCCATAGGGCTTTCTTGCGCAAGAAACCCCTGCCGAGCGTCCACACTGCCTGCTTGCGCAAGAGGACGTCTATCTGTTAAAGAGCGTAGCTCTTGCGCAAGAAGCCATCTCACCACACTGCACTGTAAATTTCCTTGCACAAGAGCGGGCAGCAGTGTGGACGCTCTGCGGATTCTTGCGCAAGAACGGCCATACTTGCGCAAGAAGCCGCGAGTGTAGACATAGCCTGAGTGTGTTGTATGTGTGTGTTTGAGGGGGGATTTAACACGGATAGGATTTAACAAGGTGGAAACTGAGGCATAGAAGGGCAAGGACTCTCCCACGGCCACAAAGTGAATCTTGAAAGCAGAGTCTTACAAGGGAACTTGGATCTCCTAACTCTATCCACTGACCTACACGAACCCTGCTTTCCTCTGTTCTGCAACACATGGGGGTGAAGGTAGAAAGCAAAGCCGCGAATGCTGGAGATAAGTGAATAACCCAGCAAATAACCATATTGGCTCCTTGGCGGTCAGGAGCCAAGCACGACTTAGAGGGACCTGGATCAGCGGGGAGCTTCCCTCCCTGCTTGCATTGTCTTCCTTTCCTTTGCCAAAATGTGCTTCCTGAGACTGGGGCAGAGCTCAGCGCCACTCACCCTCACCTTCCTGTTTAGCCTGGAGCGCAGACTTGCCACGAGCCTGCACCTTGGGGCAGACCCCGCCCCCCACTGCATGCACATTGCCAGGGTCAGGCCTGTCAGCAACTTCCTGAGAACGAACGCCAAGGAGGGCCACGCCTGGTGGAGTCCCTGGGGCGCACTCTGCCTGGAGGGCTCGCACTTTTGGAGACTAAAGTGCGTTTCGAGGAGGGTGTCTGTTGAGAATGGATTTGAAACCAATGTAGGGCTCTGCTCAATCCCCCCTTAGGCCCGCAAAACTCAGGCCAAGCCCAGCTATCCCCTGCACAGCTGTAAATCTGAAGTCACTGAGAGCAGAACAGAGGTCAGGCAGCGCTTTGTCTGAGCAAGCAAGGAGTCGGCAACGGCTGTTTTACGGACACAAAAAGGGTCCGCCACTGATAAACAGTGGAAATACCCTTGCATAGCCTCATGACTGTCAGGGCAGCCATAAACACTGCTAGTGAAAATTAAGAGTGGCGATGCTTTAAAATCCCTAACTGATCCACCTTGGACCAACGTTCCATCCATGTGCATGATTTTTTTTTCCTGTGTGCACCAAGGTATGTGCAAATGTGCACCATCAGTAGAAACAAAACCCTAGCTGTGAGCATCCTGCTAATCAGCGGGGCAGCATTTGAATCTCTCCTGAGTGGCTGCACAAGCACTCAGCTCACAAGGAACGCTGCTAGGGACCGAAACCCCAGAAACACTGAGCGTTGAAGTGTTAGCTCTTAGCTCCTTTCTCCTGCATTGTGTTGCCATTCACAGCCCCAGAAATGGACCACAGGTGGGCTTAGCCAAGCAGCTGGCATGGACCTCTCTGCTCTTTTTTTCTGATGTCCCCCTCTATCAGGGAGTCCATGGGAGGAATTCGCTTGAACCAGGTTGCAGTGCATGCAGGTTGAAGATTGCTGCAGCTGGTAGGAATTGAAAATTAATGTCACTCATCTACGTTTGCCACCTGAGTCATAAGCACACAAAGACACTGTGTTGGAATCCTTTCGTTTGGGGATCCGCAATAGACAACTGCAGATGCAAGAGGCTCTTTCAAGGCTTGGTCCTGATCTACATTAGGGAGTTATTCAGAAATGACTCCCCTTATTTCAAAATAATAAGCAGAGCGTCCACACTATTAAACCCGTTATTTTGAAACAACAGGCTGGTTATTTCTAAATCTGTTCTCCGGCTTTCCTCCAGGAATATTGGTTATTTTGAAATAATGTTAGTGTGGATACGCTACTGCTGGTATTTCAAAATAAATACTCCTCAGAGAAATTTGAACTAATTACTTCCCAGTGTTTCCTGGGGCTTTAAGTCAAGGTAACCCCTTCACAATAATGGAACCTGCCTGGGACTAATTTCAAGGCTCCCCCCTAGTGTAAGCAAAATACAGGACTATGTAGCACTTTAAAGACTAACAAGATGGTTTATTAGATGATGAGCTTTCGTGGGCCAGACCCACTTCCTCAGATCAGATAGTGGAAGAAAATAGTCAACCATATATACCAAATGATACAATTAAAAAAAATGAACAAATATGAAAAGGACAAATCACATTTCAGAACAGAAGGAGGATGGGAGGGGGGTGGGGAGGTGAATGTCTGTGGGCTAATGATATTAGAGGTGATAATTGGGGATGCTATTTCAATTTTATTTCAAATGTAGGTACTGTAAAATAATTTCCTAGTGTAGCCATGCCCTTAGAGAACACTTAGGAGATGGGAGCAGTGGAAAAGAAGGAACAGAGGTTCTCGTTTTTATTTCCTTAAATGCTCTCTGGTTTCTTCAGGCCAGATCCTCCACTGAGCCCAGCTACGTGGAGCAGAGCTGCTTGCAACTCCCTGATTCCCTGGCCCTGCACTAATTCAGCTTAGAGCAGTCATAAACCATGTGGGAAGAGTCCAAGAGCATTGAACTTCTATCAGGGGTGAAAGTAACAAATTTCTTACAGGTACTGTCCTACTGCAACCTGGGTCTCTGCCTGTTCTTTAAATAGCTCCCTGCTGGCTTTTGCCACAGCTCAGCTGTGCACCGGAATGCACCCCCCTTACTTTCACCCCCTGACTTCAGTCATCTCTTTGTGACTCTGTGCAGCTCTGCCTCCTGGAGAAACTGAATCCTCACTGCAGAGTTAACTTGAGTCCTCGAGAGAAAGCAGTCACTACTGGAGACCCTTTTACTCACATGTGAGACGAAGACTTTTTGGGACACAGATTATGGCTCTCTGCACTGAACTACGATGAGCTGGTCTGTGAATTTTTTCCCAAGGAATTTCGGAACTTGCCTGTTTTCTCTGGCAAGAAAGAGTATTGAAGAAAGGCACCAACAGACACCGCCCTGCATCCACGCCGTGGAGTGATCTTCTTTACAGCCACCAAATTGTGCTAACAAGCTCTAGCCTACATCCCCCACAAGCCAACCAACCTGAGATAAAAGTAAAATCCCTGTGGATTAAAGGGTTCTTGTGTATGGACAGGACTCAAGGTAGCAGCAACACCTGAGTTATAATTCAAATTAACTTTGCCATGAAGACGAGTGCTGAGATTTGGTTCTCTCTGCTCGTAATACTGATTTAGCCTTGGGATTGCCAACTTGGAAAATCTTCCTTCAGATGTCCTAGCTGTGCTTAAAGCAGCCACAAGAGGGACTCTTCCTCTGCTCTTGCATTCTGATTTCAAAACCCGGTAGGCATTCACAGCAAGTCTGGAATCGGGGAAAGAAACTTCACTAATTATTTTGGATTCAAAATTCCCTCTGTGGCTTGTGCACATCAGTCACCTCCTGCGCTTTGCTTCCTTCCCCCTGCTTCCCAGGGGGCTGTGAAGATGTCATTAATGTTGCGCAAGCACTCTGAAGGTTAAAACCTCTGCAGATGCTAATAATTATTAAAAACTCTTTTAAAGCAGGACGCAAAGCCAGTGCCTTTCACCTGCAGTCATAAAAATGCCCCTCCCCTTGTTCAGCCCGCTTCTACAGACCATGTTACACGGGGGCGAGGAGGGGTAACAGCTAATCTTGCTCTCTCATTTAGGAGAGAATTTCATACCACTCCTCGGTTAACGGACATACTTTCCAGCACTTGCTTAGACAGACACGGTGTGGAATGAAGGATGTCCTGATGTTCACCTTCTGGGTTGGTCTGTCTGACCCAAATGCTTTCTAGCCCTTCTTCCAGTGTCTCAGAAGATGTATAATAGTATTGCTTCAAACTGACGAAAATGAACTTGCAGACATTCTGAAGGTATCACATCAGAAGGTCACAAGGAGGGTGCTATTTCCGACTTCCATGCTCATGCCTGTTAACGTAGCTGCACCTGAAATCATCTCTCCTCCTCGAGCACCAAGATTAGACATTGTCCTACAATTTTATTCCTCCGGTACTGAGGTCTGAAAGAGCGCAGCAGCTTCTGCCTGGCAAGCAACCGTGGCCCTGGCTTGCAATTTTCCCCACACTAATTGTTAATTTCACGCCTGCAAGGGCAAGCCCTGACAAAGCTTACAGCCCACATTATATAACAAACACGACTTCTCGCACTGGCAGCAGAACTCTGCTGAATCTGCCCAAGTATATCTGCCAAAGAAATGTCAGGGTACGTTCCTTAAAGATGGGTTTAGTCTTAACTCAATCTTGTTATTCACCTGTTCTACATTTGCCAAGAAAACATTACAGCTACACAGTGCTTCTGGTACCTGACTAGAGCAACGTAGTATTACTGACCAGATAGGGCTACAATCAGAACATAATCCTGAAAGAGGGTGAAGGGGGGGGGGGGAGGAGTTTCAGAGGAAGACACAGAGCCTTCTATTTCTATCTCCTGATGCAAATGCAGGCTGTGTATGTAGCTGCCAAAGGTCACTATCACTCATCAACCTATTTGAAATGAGTCAATGGTCTCAGTCCAGCTCCTTGCGTCAAGGAATCCACATTGCACATCTCTGCTCCAACTAATATTCCACTTTGGACAAGACTGGAAGCTCAAGATTAAATCAGCACGGAGACTAAACTGCTCCGCCACACCCACAGTGGAACTCACAGCCAGGCAAAACTACTCTAGCTAATTCCAAAGGGAAGGATAGAAATTTCAAAAGGCCCAGTGTCCTAATTATGGGAAATAAATTGTGCTCCTTGGTAATGTTTAGTTTTATCGATGGAATTCTATTAGGGAAGGCTGCCTGCCTTACTAAAACTCCATCCGATTCTGCAGACTCCTGTAAACTGGCACTTAAGTGAGGTCATGCAGCACTTGGTAGCTTATCAAACTGCAGCATATATAGGTGTCTTCCTTTGCTGAGTCTTGCCTTTTAAAAGGCAGAAAGCAAGCTGCATACATCGCCAACCAAAACAAAATCTGAAAACGTGTGATGTGAATTTATAAAATGCTTCAGGGGATGTCTCCACAGCAGTGTTATTTCGGAATAATGTCGAGCTGAAGGACTTCTTACTCTGACTCCCCTAACCCTCATTTCACGAAGAGTAAAGGAAGTTGAAGGAGGAGTGTTCTTCCTTCGACTTCCTGCTGTGTAAACAGCACCAAAAGCCGAGTTAAGCTATTTCGACTTCAGCCATGCAATTGACGTAGCTGAAGTTGCATATCTTAATTCTACTTTTGCCCTGCTGTATACATGTGCCTTTATAGAACAGAAAAGAAATGAAGCATCTTAAATATTCCACTGTAGTTTAGTCACTCTTCTACCCCAAGATAGTGTAGAAAAAGAATTTGTAGTGATAATCTGAATCAATTTTAAACATTCAAAAGTGTTTTTAAAATTATTCAAATCTAACGTAGCATAAGTCATGCTGTAGTTCTAGCTCATAATACCAAATCAACTTCCATTTATTATGTTTTTCCTTTCAGCTCAAAACCTTTGCACCGTGAAAGAGATGAATTCATTAAACAAGCCTACCAAAAGGGCATGCATGGATCATTTGCATCACACTATTAAATTAAAGAAGAACACATCTTGTAATTATATTTCTTTGACTATACCCTAATCTGACCTCATCAATTTTTATCCTAACAATTCTTGCACAACAGTCCCTGAATACCAACAGCACTGGAGGATGGAGATGGACAAGTTTTAGTCTTTTCATTTAAGAGATAAACATGGACTTGACATTGTTCAAACATGCTAATTGCTGGTTTTAAAAAAGGGTTGCCTTGAAATTCTGCTCCAAATTGGTCAGTGATATATTAGGTCAAAAGCTGATGCTCAGTTTTGTCCTAACTTTCCCCACTACTCTTTCAATGCAGAATAGTTAAGGAGCACTGCTCACACCCCAAGGTGTACGAAATAGGGATGTAAAATCCTGTTGAATTGGTTAAAGATTATAGTTAATCAATTAACAGGAGGGCCGACAGGGAAGGAGGGCTACTCCAACCTGACTGGGCTGAAGCGGCACCCCCGTCTGCTGTGACCAGGCTAGAGCACCCCCTCTAGACTGGAGGGATCACGTAATTATTACCTGTTCTGTTCACTGCCTCTGGAACATCTGGCATTGGCTGCTCTCGGCAGCCAGGATACTGGGCTAGATGGACCTTTGGTCTGACCCAGTATGGCCATTTCTTATGATGTTCTTATGTTCTCCTCACCATCGCAGGCCGGGGCTGCTCCAGCCTGGCCAGAAAAGCCAGTGCCAGCGATGCATCAGGCCTGCCTCGGACAGGGGGATGCTCCGGCCAGGCTTACACGCCCCTGTTCACGGTGGGCTGCACAGAGCCAAGGTAGCCCTTGCCTGGGACAGGTGGGGAGCTGCTCCACCCCCCACCAAATAACCGGAATCAGTAAGCACCACCCATGAAGGTGAGCATTAAAGGGGGATGCTTACTTGTTAACCTTTCACATCCCTAATACAAAGCATGGCTAGCCTAGCCACTTTTCTTCCAACGATGAGCCCCGCAAGCTCTGCTGAATTTCTGTTGATGAAGTCACTTCATTTGCCTTCTGCACCGGCTAAGAAAAGACACTCACCCCCACAGCTATTTAAAGTTCTTGTCTCACTATCTTCAAAACTGCTTTTTGCCTCTACCGACAAACTTTGGTGAGAGAAGTTGATCAGAATGTCAGAGTGCAGCCTTGTGATCTTAATCCTCGAGAGCAAGCCAACAGTATAAACTAGAGCACTAGGAACAAGGTATTTAACTTTTCCTGAGTTCAGTACTCTAAGGCTTTTTGTTTGGACTCTCAAACATTAGTTATATTAAAAGCCATTCTTTTCTGAAAAGATTTAATGGAAAAATATTCTCTCTCTATGATTACGAGTTCACTAATGGAATGCCCACACAAATTTGGTGCAATGTTTCACATGATCTGCTGACAATAATACACAATGAGCCTCTCTAATAGGGCACGCTTGGGACTGGACTGGTGCTGAATCGGAGAATTTGCTGAACTACAGAGAGTCAATATTGCCTAGCAGCATTTACCAACCCTTCCACTGATTACTGGGCTGTTAGAGGACATTTACGGTAAATTAGAGCTAAATAACAGCACAGAACATAGAGCTAGGACTGGTGGCTATAAAAAAAGCTTCATAGGACTGCAGGAAACTTGGTCACACCTATGAAAAGTGGACATCCAGCTAACTAAAATCATTCCGGACGACGGATGTTTCTGGACTAGAGATATTTAACCTGTTTGTTATTAGCAAACTAAAAGGATAAGTAATATCTAATTGGTTCTTTTTTGAGGTTGTATAACTATTGGGTTTGGTTAGTAATAACATTCTGCAATAGAAGAGCACTTACAATACTGCGTCACTTAATGTTCTAAATTCTACTTGGCCAAACACCATTTCCACTTATTTGGCTGAGTACAACTAGGTATCTGCTATACCCCTGATTTAGATCGTAACAGAAAGTGAGTTCATCTTCCACTAGGAGTTTCTACTCTGAACATACGGCTTGGACCATCTAAGAAGGAATATTATTACAGAGGTACACTACAGCTCAGACACACATCCAAAGGGCTTCAAAAATAGAGTGAGGTGTACAATAGGATGAAAGCATGTATGCCATGTTTCCCGTGGGTACCAGTCAACACACCCAGGAAGATGGTAGTAAGAGCTCAAAGGCCGACTGCAAGGGAAGATCTATAAAATGTTCCTCTGGTTCCACAGATTGTCCTGGCTTGAGAACCCTATCTCAATCACCTACAGTTCTCTCATGTACTGGGACAAGGACATAACCCTTTAACAGGATTTTGAAACAAACATTTTTAAACTTGCGGGCTTCACAGGTGCCAGCTAGTTTGCTCTAGCCCTCTCTTTGCACTTACCACTGCCTCATAAAAATTTGAAAAAATCTTTATCCAGTTATACAAGTTACATTATACAACGTACCCAAAAGTGCCAGCAGCCAGAGTAGCTGTAGAATGTGCTTTTTTTCCCTCTGCAAACAAATGGAAGATAAAGAAAACACAAAGGAATCCAATCTGTAAAAGCTATAGTCAGTTTGATTTTCCAGTATGATACTGATATCAAAACTGGCAGATCACAAGGCCTGGAAAAAATCCTTATGGGAGTGAATAAATCCACCCTTTACCAGAGCTCTCAATAAGGGCAAGATCATGGCCTACCCTTCATAAGGAAGTAAGGGGATGCAAGATGCCTCTTACTTCCTTGCACTAGAGTTCTATATCAACACTTCCTGTAGGCGTGGGAAAGCAGGCAATACATTCTTCCCCACACATTTGGCCAGTCTTGAATTCACCTCACTATCATACTAAAGCAGCAAGGAGCTTGTGCAGTGCCTATACAGACCCACTACAGATTAATCCCTCCCCAGAGGAGACTGTCACTTCATTTCACAGTCCCTCAATCTCCCTCCCAGGCTGCTCCATCACCTCACCTGTTCTATTGACTAGATCGCAAAATGACCATCTAGCCCAAAATACACAAGAGGCTGTGACCTGAACTGTAGTTCTCCTGACTTTGGTATAGCAAGTTGCTTTGATTTTCCTGACGTTTGCATTGTCAGCTACCACGTGTCTTGTCTCTTGGGTGCTGCAAGACAGAGCAATTAAAGACTTAATAATAAAAGTTAGCTTGTGAAAGGAAATGGAGAGCTTCAGGTGCTGTCGCAGTAGGGCGACAGGGAAGTCCCTGAAGTCAGGATCTTTACATAAAAAAGGATTGTTTTGCTATTAAGTTTAGCAATGGGTCATCTAACCTGAATAGCCAAAGGAACAAAAATGAACTTGGAAATAATTTTTGAAGGGTTCAGTTGTTTAGAATTCTCATGTAACATTTTCACTGGAGAGTGTGTAAGAGCTAAAGAAGGATGGAAGCAGCTAAAACAACATAAATAAGACATGACCAGTCACTTGTGAATTTAAACACACACACCCTGATTTCTAAAGTAATATTGAATTTCTAACTAGCAATCTTGGGAAAATGGACTAATTTAAAACAATGTCATGTACCAAATTCTAAATTTGATGTTCAGGCACTAGTTTTTACATCTGCAGATTAGCAATCTTCATCAGAAGCCTGTTAGAACCACCATACACACAGATAACCAGTACCCTTGGGAATCTAAATGGATGTTTGAACTGGAACCTCATAAGAAAGGTGGTATGCTGAGAAGAGAGATAATTGGCAGTAAAAGTATCTAAGCCACCAATACAAGTTTTGGAAATTTATACAGTGAAGAACCAACTCGATTCATTTTGCATTACGAAGAATGGATCAAAAGTACTGGACCATTCTTACATATGCTATTTGGCAAATCTTGGCATAAACAGTATATTCTCATTGCTGAATGGCTTACTTTAAAGACAGAACTGACTCTGTAAGTGGCTAAAAGGACATTATTTTTAAGGCCATAAAATTCTAAAAAGTGATTTTCCTTTTAAAATACAACAGTAAAGGGAACGCTCTTTTAGAGCTCCTGAGACATATATAGAAAATCTACTACACCAGATAAATTATGGATTTTTTTTTAATCATTAAGGATTTCGCCTAATACACGCTGGACAAGATAATTTATATTTGCAATGGACAGAGCTTATTACAGAGTGGTCAGTCCCATTTTACCAGCTCCAGAAAAAAACCCTGCTGCCATATTTAGCAGGCTTCAAATCTCCTTCAATGGGTGGATTTGGCTCTGGTCTTGGTCTAGAATGATAGACATTCTCAGGAAGAGGTCGATCTGTCTTCACTTTTGTGACCTGCCAGGAAAAATAGTACACTTAAATTTTTCTTGTAGTATATTTTAGACAAAACTACATTAAGTCAACAGTTCAGAAGAGAAACAAATTTAAGTAGCTTTAATGAGTCATGCAACAGAAAAAAATCCATTAGCAGAATTAATCAAAAGCCTATTAATTCAGTACATATTGCTTGAAGATTCTGCAAGTCCTGTATTTAGTAGAGCACCTTATAGTAAGTTTAGCAGACCAATTGATTCTTAGTGACCAACTGCCAGACATGTAAGGCAAATTAAGGCAAGGACTCTTACAGATTTCTATATTCCAGATTAGGATAACAAACACAGAAAGCAGTGATACCACAGCATGGTCAAGGAAGAGCAAGATGAGGCAAAAACAGCACAATAATGTGGTCACTTAGAAGAGCAAGGTATGTGTCACAGGTTACAATTTTTTAAACTCAATTACGTAAGCACTTCCTTGAATGCACACGTCAAATTTGAAGCATAGCTTCCATTTACACCCAATGCATACCCCTTGACTTCAGTGGAGCTGCACGCATGCATGATTAAGAATTTGTCTTGCCAACGGTGGGCCAAAACCTTGATACCTTTGAAAGCAGCAACTTTGCAAATCAAGTAAAAGCACACACAAGTATGCACAATAAGTTCCTGTTTTAACTGTCTGAGGTTAAGCACCTGAACTGTCTAAAAAATTAAGGAGAGAAGCCCGTTAAAAATGTTAAACATACATACTTTAACTGGTTAACTGGCCCACTGCACTGACCCTGGTGTGGGCAGGGGCTGCTCCGGGTGCTAGTTAACGAGGTAAGCATGCTGGTAAGGCAATGCTTACTAGGTAACCAGTTACCCTTTTACATCCTTAAGAGATGCCCAATGCTGCCTCAACTTGTATTTTTTAAGGCAATTCTTAAAGGTTTGGCTACATCAAAATTAGTATCAAATGGTCAGTAGATGTGTCCATTTCAAACAAAACATTTCCTTTCCTCCAGTCCAAGGTTAAAAGAACCAGCATAAGCAAATCAATGGAACAGTAGTGCATACACTACAAAGAACCATCACCAGCCAGACATTTTTCCTGCACATCGAATTTATGATAGCAAGAATTTATTCTGTGCCATCCTGTTTTTAAATATCAAACATGTAATTGAAAATTTACTGAATTCCACTGTAAGCATTTTTGTTTTAAAAACTTTTGAGCGCTCCTGTATGATTAGTAACTGGTCATGAAAAGAACCTCTCCCCAAAATAAGCACACATAGGACAAAAATAATATAACATTCCCCACCCCCAATGAGTGCTAACAGGGCCTCTACAAGTCTGCCACAGATTTCAACAGGAGATCAAGAGTTCATCAATAACTTGCAACTTCCACTGCAGTAGATAAGATAATCTGAGATGTAGCCGGGCAGTAATATGTATATGAGGGGACGTTAAAACAGACCAAAGAGTCTGGACATCCAGCTAAGGAAGAACCAAAAGAGTGTCATGCAATACACTAGAACATTTTTTCCATTAGACTGAACTGAAAAATGGAGCACAAGTATGTGAGAAAGAAAAAATGAACCCAAGGTAATAGCTACTTAGGACTGGAAGTGGCTTTCTGGGTCACCCACTCTAGTCCCACTACACCTATCAAACCAGAAATAAAACCACTGTTATTGTGGAGAAGTTGTGAACTTTGCACTGTAATTATTGCAACACAACTTTCACACGGAGTATCCTAAAATGCTTTACAGAACATAACAGCAGCTAGTTAAAAACAGTAGCTGGAAAGAGATGAGACATATGCAAGAGAGATGCTTCTCAGACTAGATTTGAAATGAGATTATGGAGAAATATAAGGAGGGCACTATTCCAGAGGGCTAAAGTTGTAAAGAAGGTTCTACTATCAAAAGTGCTGAGATTGTGTTAAAGCCACACACACAATCACTTTGAAATCTAGTCTGTTTAAAAACAGTTAAAAGTAGCTTAAGATACTATGCTTGAAGGAGTGACGAGATATGAAGCAAACTGGAACAAGTATACACAGAGTTTTCAAAACTAAGGAGCACAGTTCAGAACTGGTTTTCAAATAAATGAAAAGCAGAGGATGCCCTTTGACACTACAGTAAAGCGGACCATATGAGACCTAGCTGGATAAGGTGATGAACCATGTTTCTCTGCGAAAAGCAGAAGGCCAGCTGCAGCATTCTGCACACGCTACAGAACAGGGACTAGGTGGTCAGAGACAACAGTGCTGAAATAATCAGTGGGAAAGAAGACGACATGGGGCAGTATTTCCTAATTACCTTAGACAGCTCTCCCAGATCAGGTCTCTCCCAGCCCAAGTTCTCCAGCACGCAATTATCAAATGCCAGCTGCTGTTTTCGGCAACGTCGAAGCTCTTGAAGGTCGGTATAGTCAATACAAGTCCAGTATTCAGTAAACGGTTCTGCACAGTGCGCCTTAATCTTCCTATGAAACAAAGGATTCTAGAAGTATTATTTTGGAAAAAGACAAGACTACAAATGTAACTCTTATAAGCTAAGTTAGTAATTTCCCATTCACGGCAGGCCACCACACACGAACAAATTTCCAAATGGTTGCCATTCAGTGTTTATTTGCAAAGCTTATTTTCCAGTTGATATTCGTAAAATTGTTAAAGTCTGGTAATTTTGGAAGAAACAGATTTAAAAAATAACATATTCATGGCATTTCATAGAATAATAAGACACCCTGTCAAGAAGAGCTTACAGTCCAAGCATATGAATTTATAATTTCACACTGATCTCGAGAGGCCTGTATTACCTTTTAAATAACTACAATTATTAATATGATCAGGGCTCGATGAACTGCGGCGAGCCCTGCTCGCCAGCTGCGCTGTCCTGCAATCTGCACATGCGCAGATTGTAACCCGGAAGAGCCGGGTTTGGGCAATCTACTTGCCACGGGCGAGTAGATTGTATTATTTGTCGAGCCCTGAATATGATTGTTAAGCTTAGTCAGCTTTCAGACCCTATTCTTACATCTCCTTTAGTACATGCTTATATTAATTATGTAAATGTGAATGCAGTTCATGCTACCCAAATGCTTCCAACTTGGTTTGATTTTTTTAAGCTTAGCAAGTCACATCACAGTTAAAAACTTCCTAACTGTCAGGGTGGTTAAACACTGGAATAAATTGCCTAGGGAAGTTGTGGAATCTCCATCGCTGGAGATATTTAAGAGCAGGTAAAACAGGCATCTATCAGGGATGATCTAGATCAGGGTTTCCCAGCCTATGGGTTGGGACCCAAATATGGGTCGCCGTTACATTTCAAAAGTGTCGCCGAGTCTCTCCCCAGGTGGCTCTGCCCTCCTCCCCCCCCCCCCCCACCCCGTTTTTGTATTGCCTTGGGTAACCAAGTCTTCCTGAAACGTCAAAATGGGTCCCCATCTGGAAAAGACTGGGAACCGCAGAACTAGATGGTACTTGGTCCTGCCATGAGGGCAGGGGATTGGACTTGATGATCTCATAGACTCAAAGGTCAGAAGGGACCATTATGATCATCTAGTCTGACTCCCTGCACAATGCAGGCCACAGAATCTCACCCACCCACTCCTGGAATAATCCTCTCACCTATATCTCGGATATTGAAGTCTTCAAACGATGATTTAAACACCCCAAGATGCAGAGAATCCTCCAGCAAGATCTGTGCCCCATACTACAGATGAAGGCAAAAAACCTCCAGGGCCTCAGCTAATCTACTCTGGAGGAAAATTCCTTCCTGATCCCAATATGTCAATCAGCTGAACCCTGAGCATGTGGGCAAGACTCACCAGCCAGACACCCAGGAAAAAGTTCTCTATAGTAACTCCTATCATCCCACCATTGGCCTATTTACCACCAATAGTGAAAGGTCAATTAGTTGCCATGATCATGCTATCCCATCAAACCAGCCCCTTCATAAAGCCATCTAGCTTAATCTTGAAGCCAGAAAGGTCTTTTGCCCCCACTACTTCCCTTGGAAGGCTGTTCCAGAACTTCACTCCTCTAAAGGTTAGAAACCTTCATCTAATTTCAAATCTAAACTTCCTGATAGCCAGTTTATATCCATTTGTTCTTGTGTCCACATTGATATTAAGCTTAAATAATATCAATAATATCAGCTTTTGAGGTACCTTCCAGTTCTAGTAGTCTATGAGTCTACAATCTCCTTAATGTTTATTATTAATATTTATAGTATAATAGCATTCAAGAGGACTCACCTTCCTAGTTGCTATATGTGATGTAGTGGTGTTGGTGTTCCCCCGTCCCCCTCCCCTGCAGCTCTCTCTGCATGAGGGAGGCCAGGCAAGACTGACTGTGGAAATATGTCAGTCTCACCTTCTGGGGTCCAGGTGACAAAAGGCTCACCTTGGGTCTGGGAGAAGGACAACAGAGGAGACAGAGCTGCCTGGGGGCTCAGGGACCAGTTGTTGGGGATTTGGCTTTAGTCTTGGCTGGGCAAACAAGACGAGAACAGACTGAGCTGAGCACTGGGGGTTCAGGGGCCTATGTCCCCCTGCCTCAAGGAAGGCGAAAGCGCAGATGGAATTGCGACTGACTAAGGATGTGAAGGATAACAAGAAAGGTTTCTACAGGCATGTTAACAAGAAGAAGGTGATCAGAGAGGGTATGCGGCCCCTAATGGATGAAGGAGGTAACCTAGTGACAGATGATGTGGGGAAAGCTGAAGTACTCAATGCTTTCTTTGCCTCTGTATTCACGGACAAGGTCGGCTTCTGGACTTTTGTGCTAAGTGACGCAAGATGGGATGAAGATGGTCAACCCATGGTGGGTAAAGAACAGGTTAGGAACTATTTAGAAAAGCTGAACGTACACAAATCCATGGGTCCGGACTTAATGCATCCAAGGGTACTGAGGGAGTTGGCAAATGTCATTGAGGAGCCTTGGCTATTATCTTTGAAAAGTCGTGGAGATCGGGAGAAATCCCGGATGATTGGAAAAAGGCAAATGTACTGCCCATCTTCAAAAAAGGGAAAAAGGACGATCCAGGGAACTATAGGCCGGTCAGTCTTACCTCCATTCCTGGAAAAATCATGGAAGGGATCCTTAAGGAATCCATTCTGAGGCACTTGGACGAGAGGAAAGTGATTAGGAATAGTCAGCATGGATTCACAAAGGGCAAGTCGTGCCTCACCAATCTGATTAGCTTCTATGATGAGGTAACTGGCTCGGTGGATGTGGGAAAGTCAATGGATGTGATATACCTTGACTTTAGCAAGGCTTTTGATACGGTCTCCCACAATATTCTTGCCAGCAAGTTAAAGGAATGTAGATTGGATAAATGGATGGTAAGATGGATAGAAATATGGCCAGAAGGCTGGGCCCACCGGGTAGTGATCAACGTCTCGATGTCAGGATGGCGGTTGGTTTCTAGCAGAGTGTCCCAAGGTTCGGTTCTAGGACCAGTTTTGTTCAATATCTTTATTAATGACCTGGATGAGGGGATGGATTGCACCTTCAGCAAGTTTGCGGATGACACTAAGCTGGGGGGAGAGGTAGATATGCTTGAGGGCAGAGAAAGGGTCCAGAGTGACTTAGACAAATTGGAGGATTGGGCCACAAGAAATCTGATGAGGTTCAACAAGGACAAGTGCAGAGTCCTGCACTTGGGACGGAAGAATCCCAAGCATAGTTACAAGCTGGGGACCAACCAGTTAAGTAGTAGTTCTGCAGAAAAGGACCTGGGGGTTACAGTGGATGAGAAGCTAGCTATAAGTCAACAGTGTGCCCTTGTAGCCAAGAAGGCTAATGGCATATTAGGTTGCATTAAGAGGAGCATTGCCAGCAGATCCAGAGATGTCATTATTCCCCTTTATTCGGCTCTGGTGAGGCCACATCTGGAGTATTGTGTCCAGTTCTGAGCCCCCCACTACAAAAAGCATTGGAGAGGGTCCAGCAGAGGGCAACCAAAATGATTAGGGGGCTGGAGCATATGACTTATGAGGAGAAGCTGAGGGAGTTGGGTCTGTTTAGTCTGCACAAGCGAAGAGTGAGGGGGGATTTGATAGCAGCCTTCAACTTCCTGAAGGGAGGTTCCAAAGGGGAAGAAGAAAGTAGTGGCAGATGGCAGAACAAGGAGCAATGGTCTCAAGTTGTGGTGGGAGAGGTCCAGGTTGGATATTAGGAAAAACTATTTCACTAGGAGGGTAGTTAAGTACTGGAATGGGTTACCTAGGGAAGTAGCGGAGTCTCCATCCATAGAGATGTTTAAGTCTCGGCTTGACAAAGCCGTGGCCGGGTTGATTTAGTTGGGATTGGTTCTGCCTAGAGCAGGAGGCTGGACTTGATGACCTTCTGAGGTCTCTTCCAGTTCTATGGTTCTATGATAAGGCTGCCTGGCCCTGACTCCTATATCCACATCGCGCCTATGCTGTGCTGTATCCTGGAGAAGCAATAAACCCTCTCTGTTCTACTGGCTGGTGGAGTCTCATCTTGCTGCAGACAGGATGCAGGGTCGGGGGTACCCGACATGCCATCACACGTATAAAGAGATGCTCTGTCTCTAAGACTATGATCCTCCCAACATTTACATGCACATGATTTCCATCATGCAAGGAAAGTTTTGTACTTGTTTAATGTATGCATCATTGTGCTGTAAAATGAGAAAGGATGGGGAAAAGCAATTCACATAACAAGTCTCAAATTTTTAAAACATAATCTCAAGTTCCTGAAGCCCAGAGACTCCTGGTCATCATCTTCCAAAACACAGTCAACTTGCTTTGTGGCTGAGCCCAAGCCACAAATATAAGAGCAGCCAATATAAAAGGAAAAGTGTGGACCACTATTTTACAAACTGAAAACTATTATTAGATTAAATATTTTGCCTTCCAACTAGCAGAAAAAGTAATCTCCACCACTGACACTCTCCACTGAGGATTCACTGCCTGACTCCAACCCTCAGGAGTTCTAGTACAGAAAATGTCAGCGTCAGCAACTCAACAAAAGTTTAAGAATAGAATAATCATCTCAGCTACAACTAAAGAAAATTGCTACTGTAATGCTTGTTTAAATGACAGTACACAGGTAGATGCTATGCCAGCTGATGCTTCAAAACAAATTCTCTCCTCCTATATATATGCCTTAGTACCTTAAGCAGACAGGAAGCAACACAGAGCACATACTTCATTTCCACCCTCTTTTGAAGTACTAATAAAAAAACAAAATTAGTGTGTACTGTGTCAAAGTTGTGAAGTATAATATATATAATTATATTATATATAATAGTGCTACACCCAAGTAAAACTGCTGGCTTCAATGCGAGTTTTGCCTAAATATGATCTGCAGGATACAGCCCTAAAACTGGATCTGAAAAGCCACCTGAGATCCCTACCTGAAAAAGTCTAGTGCACATTTATTGACTTCCTTCCCTTCCTTTAAGCATTTCCGGGGGTCCTTCTCCTCCCAGCGGCACAGCATGAACTCCTTGTTGGGCTTGTCACACTGCGAGCCATAGTGGTGGGCCGCAGCTTTCAGCACCGAAGTGCTGACGCTCACCTGAAGAGGCGGGGGAGGAAGCGTTAGCAGGAGGGAGAACACACAAGCTCGTGGTAGGGCCCTCCCAGCTCTAAGCACCTGGCAGGTGGGGCCTGGGGACAAACCTGTCCTGCCCCTCAGCGCTCAGGGTCGGCTCCGTTGCACCTGCAGACTCTCTAGGACCGAGGTGTCCAACCACTTCTCAAGTGAACCGGCCACATTCAACGGGCCACAGAGCCACATGTGGCTAGCGTGCTGGACACCTGGGCTCTAGGATGAGCTTCCCAGCCCAGGGACAACCAGGGCCAGAGACGGGGAGGGAGGCAGGGGACCCTGTGCGGGGCCTCAGATACAGGGGGCCCTGAGCCCAGGGGAGCTGGCTGCTATGGGTCTTGCGCTCGGCCTGATGGCTGGGATGGATGCGGGGGGGGGGGGAGGGGCTGGGCTCGGGCGGCTGCCGGGCCGGGGGGGGGGGAGAGGGCGGCTGGATGCGGGACCTGACCCCGGGGGGGAGGGGCGGCTGAGGGGCCCGGCGGGGGGAGGGGCGGCTGAGGGGCCTGACCCCGGGGGGGGAGGGGCGGCTGAGGGGCCCGGCGGGGGGAGGGGCGGCTGAGGGGCCTGACCCCGGGGGGGGAGGGGCGGCTGAGGGGCCCGGCGGGGGGAGGGGCGGCTGAGGGGCCCGGCGGGGGGAGGGGCGGCTGAGGGGCCTGACCCCGGGGGGGAGGGGCGGCTGAGGGGCCTGACCCCGGGGGGGGAGGGGCCCGGCGGGTTGAGGGGCGGCTGAGGGGCCTGACCCCGGGGGGGAGGGGCCCGGCGGGGGGAGGGGCGGCTGAGGGGCCTGACCCCGGGGGGGGAGGGGCGGCTGAGGGGCCCGGCGGGGGGAGGGGCGGCTGAGGGGCCTGACCCCGGGGGGGGAGGGGCGGCTGAGGGGCCTGACCCCGGGGGGGGAGGGGCCCGGCGGGGGGAGGGGCGGCTGAGGGGCCTGACCCCGGGGGGGAGGGGCCCGGCGGGGGGAGGGGCGGCTGAGGGGCCTGACCCCGGGGGGGGAGGGGCCCGGCGGGGGGAGGGGCGGCTGAGGGGCCTGACCCCGGGGGGGGAGGGGCGGCTGAGGGGCCTGACCCCGGGGGGGGGAGGGGCGGCTGAGGGGCCTGACCCCGGGGGGGAGGGGCCCGGCGGGGGGAGGGGCGGCTGAGGGGCCCGGCGGGGGGAGGGGCCTGTGAGGGCCCCGGGGAAAGGCCCCCGGATCGGGCCCCGGCCGGAGCAGTCCGCCGGCGGGCGCAGCTCGCACCTCTTGCACCTCGAGCTCCTCCAGCGAGGGCACCTCCAGCGAGCCCGGCATGGCGCCCGCCCGCGCCCGGGCCCCGCTCTCCTTGAGCTCCCCTTCGCCGCCCTCCCAGCACTGGCGGCAGGCCCCGCGCCACTGCGCATGCCCCAGCGCGCGCCCGGCGGGGGCGAGTGCGCCTGCGCCGCCTGGGCGCGAGCGCGCCGAGTCCCTGGGGGCGGGGCTTGTGCCCGGGCCCCGCCCGCTCCTTCCCCGTGGCCCGCCCTCCGGCTTGTTACCATGGTGACGCTTTGCTGCTTCGCAGAGCCCAGGCCCGGGCGCATCCCATGGAGGTCACGGGCAGCACCTACCTGGGGCCCTACGTGCATGGCAGGTGGGGGCTGGGTGGGGGAGGGGCGTCACCCCACGGTGCGGGGCCCTGGCACGTGTGTGAAAAAAAATCCCCCAGTGTCAACACCCGCAATCGTGGCCGTGGAAATCTCTGGGCACCGACGTCGCCGTGGTGTGACACGAGATGCACCACCCTTGCACGCCCACGTGTGCCACCGGCCCCTTGCAAGGCGAGGGGGGCCTGGGGGCCTCCACGCGGGATGGGGAGCGAGGCCTGGCGGAGATCGCACCCGAAACAGCCGCCAGTGGCCTTGGCCAAGTGGGGCCACATTTCTCAAGGTGTTTCGGCTCCTAGAGACGCGCACAAGTGTCCCGACTCCTGTCGAAATCAGTGGCTGTTAGGGCATCGCCGCGCTTTTGGAGAGCCCTCCGCGCACCCGTCCACGTCTTTGGGAGCCTCATTTCGGGCCTGAACGTCTCTGCGTCGCTGTTTGTAAAATGAGGCAAAAGATACCATGCTGCTGGGGGATGTGAGGATAAACCGGCCTTATGTTATTCATCACTCATCCACACTGCCTTGACAAGAGTCTAGAAAATGTCCCATTAATAATTGTAAATAGCGCACAAATGCTACAGGAAATTATGTTGGTGATTCAGTAGGCTGCATGCTTCCTTCCAAGGTCACATCCTGCTGATAGAGGGTGCTTCGCTGCTATCGTCGTCATGTTTGGAAGAGATGTAAACCCACGTTTTTGTGAATCTCTCAGGGGCCACAGGATTATTTGTTGTTTCCAGCATCTTAAGGATCCTATGGGCGGATTGGTTTTCTTTAAAAAAAAAACCCAAACCCTAGAGATTTTTGCCCTATTTTCCTGGCCAAATTTTTAAAAGCTGATTCAGTTTTATCTTCCTTGCATTTGTATCTTCCTTGCAGTTTTATCTTCCTTGCACTTGTAGCTCCTATTGCAAACATTTTCACATCCCGTCCTAAATTTTTGGGTGCTGTTGCTGTGCGCTGTTATACCCCAGTAATGACTTTGGTTAAATGATAGGTACATTGAACCTTGTTTGTAGATCTGGTTTGATATGCATTTGGGCATTGTTGGATGAAAGCTGCCTTCTCTATCAGCTTCATGTAACATGGACACTGATTGACTATTTCTTTCCCCTTTTTTTCTTTCTTTTCCTTCTTTTTCCTCCCCTGCCTTCATTCCCTATCTATTTAGAAACTGGACCTTTAATAACTTCATTCATCTGAAGAAGTGGGTTGTGCCCACAAAATCCCATGATACCATCTACATGTTTTGTTAGTCTCTAAGGTGCTGCAAGACTGTTGTTTTTTAAGTTTTTCTAAATAACAATCATTATTATCCTCCCTTTCTAAAGGTGCTTAAAGATTGTCATCAATGTTCTATAATGTATAACTTCCGATTCATACTAATTACTATCAACCTCCCTTTTCTTCCATTTGTAAATTATTTAAATTATTTGTATAGCTCCCTTCACTTTCTCTGTAAACCAGGTCCATTTTTAATCAACAAGGTCTTCTTCCTCCCTTGTGGAGTTTTGCCTTTTTGGACATTTAGTTAAGTGTTCTTAAACAATTCCTGATTATCATTCATAGGATTGAAGGAAAAGGCTGCTATACTCTCCCAACTGAGACCAAATATAAGGGCACAATGAAAGATGGAATGTTTCATGGCAAAGGAATCTTGTATTTTCCTAATGGAAGCAAATATGAAGGAATCTGGGACTGTGGAATATTGAAAGAGGTATTGTATTACTACTAGTCCTTTTAATGTGATGGGGAAGGCTTAGAAACAGGAATAAAACATGAGGAGGCTATGCCATCAGTTTCATAGGAAACTGATTGGGTGGGGTATGTCCATCATATCTAAAGGCTGATTCTTGCTCTGTACTCAAAAGAAAGATAAAACCCTTTTGCTCCCAAATGTTACTGCCAGTACGCTTTAAAGTTTAGGGGGGAAAGCTTTAGTGGCTTTTTTACTCTCAGTGTTAGTTTCCCCTATTGCAAGGACAACAGTAATTTCACACTGAACAGGGAAATGATTCGGTTATGGAATGTGGTCAGGGCCGGCCCACAACATTTTGAAACCTGAGGCGGGGAGCTCAAATTCCCCCTTGCTTGGGCCAAAACTTTGAAAGGTCTCAATTCTCTGGGTCCTAGTGGCACCCCCACCCCAATAGTCTGGCACCTAAGGCGACTGCCTCAGTTCTCCTCATGGTAAGGCCAGCCCTGAATGTGGTGCTTATGGATCTGCAGGTATCATTTCCATCTGCACTTAAATATGGAGCAAAAATATATCTTATTTATTCTTGGGTAACGTGCATCTTTGGCAATGGATATACAAATGGTTATCCTTCACTCCATTCATAATACTCATTAGTTGTGCACTTGAATTTGTTTTGCAGGGGAAATATACCTTTGCAGATGGTCTTGAATTCAAAGATAAAAAGTGGCATTATTGTGATGGCTACGACAGAAGATTTTATACAGAAATCTGTTCTGGGCTAAAACCAGCAGGTACTGTGTTACGTCTGTGATAATAAGACTCTGGAAAGTTTTAAACCAACAACTATGATTATTAAGAGAGATTAATTAAACTACATGAGTAACATGAGCAGGAACATTCTGGTTTGTTTCAGAAATCCATCCACACAACACTGACAAATGTGGTGGATAGTTTCTTCCTGAGTGATCTTGTCATGAGGGCAGGACGTTGTTACCTAGCAATTGCTGACATCTGATTAAGTCTTTTATGGATTTAACATTCACTGCATTCTGGATATATTTTATTAAAGAAAGGCGGGACAAAACCAAGATATTACCCTGCACTCATAATTTTGCATAGTGTTCTAAAGCACCTGAAAAAGTAACAGAAGTTCACAAAAAGCCTGGTATATGAAATGTGTAGCTTGAAAATGACAAATTTTCAGTGGGTATGAAAATATGTACTTATTTTATGTCCAGCCTGTAAAAATGGTCTTTTAGACACATTTACTACTTCATTTATGACTAAAAGGGAAAAAGTTATATGATAATCACTGAATAATGTATTGTCATAATGAGCAGTAGTCTTATTTGTACTATACCACATTTGAATAATGACATCTCTTTAAGCCATGGCTAGACTTTTTTGTACTCATTTTGGGGTTTTCAGTGCTTGTTTATAGTATTAGTCTTATGGGCTACATCACAGGATGCTGAGACTGTGTCTAGACTACAAAGTTCTATCGGAAAAAGATACGCAAATTACGAACTGCAATTTGCATATCTTTTTCTGCTTTTCTTCCGAAAGAGGCTTTTCCAACAATTGGCCTGTCTGCACTGGGCCAAATGTCAGGAAAAAAGCCTCTTTTGGAACATCCGTTCTTCCTCGTAGAACGAGGTTTAATTACAGGGATGCCAAAAAACCACGTCTGCTTTTCCGAATTTTTTTTTTTTTTTTCCGAAAAACAGACACATTCCTTGGACACAGCAGAGCTTTTCTCCCGGAAAAACTCTGCAGTCTAGACATACCCTGAGTAAGGGGAATCAAGCTGTCTTCCTTTCTATGCTGAACGTTTTCTTGGTGTGCCACTCTGTGCTTCAATTTCTCATCTACAAAATGGTCAAAGTAATTACCTGCTAAACTTAGTAAAATTTATTAAATGTTTTGAGATCTTATGAGGGAAAGTGCTATAAAGATGTACAGTGATATACACTTATTGTCATTATTTATTCTGATAAAAGAGTGCAGTTATAAAAAAATGGGATTTTTGTTTTTGTAATAAATTATACTGTGTCTTTTCAGGTATATCTCAGCTTACAAACTTAGATCCTCCCCGAAGAATTCCAGAAAGCTGTTATGACTGTGGTGATGGATTCTATAATCCCAAAACCAGAGTTGTTGTTGATTACAAACTCAGGTTTTTGAGGAATGCAGGTACGTGTTTCACTCATCTTGATGTACAGTGTAAGTTGACTTTGTTTCACTTAAGTTCCATTATGTATGATTATAATTGAAATTTAAAAAACTATATTCAGGTTCTGCAGCTACTGAGCTAAAATATTTCAAACAACATGGATTGCTTATATCAGCTAGTTAATTCCCAGGAAAGTTGTATAACCCATCCTGCACATGGGTTTCAAAATTATATGTGATATTTTCACAGGTACCTATGAATAAATGCATTTGATTCCCATTTAAACCAAGGAAGACTTGTTCTGCATTATGATACCCATCAAGACAACATTTTCAAGATACAGATCTATCTTTTCAAAGGGCTCATTCCTGCAAGTTGTCAAGCTCTCTGCTCTGATCCATTAAATATGTGCTTAATTGTAAGCATCAGAATAGTCCCTTTGATTGCAGGGAGACTGCTCATTTGCTTCAAATTAAGGACATATTTAAGTACCTTGCTGGATTGTGTCAGTGCTCACAACCTTGCAGGATCAAGTCCTCAGAGCGTTCAGAAATCTGGATATAACAGTGGTGGGCAGCATGTGACCCATTGGGGTTCTATCTGTGGCCCATGAGAATATTTGTTTATCATTGCCATGCACAGCGTTGCCACATTCCACTGATTTTCATCTGTGGAGTATTTTTCTATCGGTATTACAGAAGTGACATGCACATAAAGCAAGGGCACATGAAGTGAGGTGTGGGCTGATTACACGCAACAGTAACTGTGAGAGCTGTGTGCTCCCTCTGCATCCAATCAGAGCGCTGCTACGGTTCAGTTGGCACATCCCGCAAATTCTAAGTATGCAAGCACAGTTAGCAAAACTACACTAGCCTGGGTAGAGATGTGATAGTGTATACGTGTAAACGGTTAACCAATGTATCCGTTAACTCATTGGTTAACCTTTACAGTTACACATAGGCCCACCCCCCACGCTGTTGCCTCTGTATCAGAGGCAGCAGCGTGGGGGTGGACAGGTGGCTCTGCAGGAGCTGGTACACATGGGGAGTTGGCTTAAAAGTTAGCTCCCTGTGTACAACCTTCCCCCCCCGCCCCAGGCTTGTAAACGTCTAACCGGTTACATGATTACCAGAATATTTTAACATCCCTAAATCTTCGGAGACTGTCTTGGCTATGACAATCTTGCGGCTCAACGAAATGAAGCAGGGCCACTCATGCGGTCCACTCACTAGCCTAGATTGCCCCACCCTGGGATATAGCATTAGGGGAGGAGAGGAGGGAAGAGGGGAGAATAAATGAACTGGAAAGATCATCTGCTACAAAATATACCCTATAGTACTTAGCCTGTTTCATAAATCCTCAATAAATACTGATTTAGATGATTACAAATGGCACTGATCCAAAATACGAGAGTGGGCCTACTGATGAGTAAGATAAGCAAAATGCTTTCCAAAAACACAGGAACCTGCATAGATTAGTACATGCGGGAACGCCTAGGAATTCAATTTATTGTTTTTTAATGTATGCTTTGAACTCATTGTCCTCAGCTACATTTATTTCTATAGCCTACAGATTGTATCAATCAATATTCACTAACATCACATCACAGAATGCAGTCTAACAAAATGATTATCAGTCGAATGTGCTGATCCCTTTTCTATGAACATTCCTTTGAGAATCCAACCCTAGCGTAAAGTTAAATTTGTCAACATGGGTGTGAAGGAGGAATGTATCATGTAGGCCATACCCTTCCGCTAAGAACACAAACACAGTTGAAAGATCCAGCACTTGTTCGACATCAGAGGAATGCTAACTTCCCCAAGAGAAATAATTCAGGGCACAAGGCCACAGCAGTTAAAAAAAAAAACAGCTGGAGGCAGAAGAAACTGAGGAAAGAGGTTGGGATGACAGGGAACAGATCCAGAACTATTCCTTTATAGGTTGGTCAGGAAAAAGCAGGAAAGCCGCCAGGCTTCTGTCCAAGTCTTGAAAGCATCAAAAGCAGATGGTAGGAAGCATTCAGGAAGCTCTTACAACAGCTTGACAGGTTTAGCCAAATGACACCATCTTCCTTAGATCTGGGAGTGGGATTTGAGGATACTCCAGCCCCAGGCTTTCATCCCTGTTTTGTTGTGAAGCCCCTTGCTTCATTGCTGACTGAGCTAGCAAGGAAAGGAGGCACTGTGCCTTTGGCACTGATACTCAAGCCAAACAATCAGTGAATCAAAATATCTTTCTAGGAAGGAAAAGAGAAGTCTCTTTTTGAATCTGTTGCAGTTTGCTTTTCTGTAATGCAATATGTACACACAGAGTAGCCTAGAGATTCCTGCCTCATTTAGCAGGACTTCAGTTTCACAAATATCAAGGGCCTGAGGCTCATTTACATTGAGTCCCCTCACTGCCAGGTGGTGCAAAGGGGTCCTAGCGTAATTGAGAGCAGGTCCAGGGTGTGCCACGAAAGCAATAGTTTCCGTTCTCCTTGCGTTAATAGTTGAGGATTTCAATTTGTTATAAAAGATTTGCAGTTATTTCTCAGTCTATAAACCAGGGCGGGGAACCCTTTTTGACCCACTGGAAAATCAGTCAGGGGCCGCACACAAGTGAAAAGCAAAACAACCCAGACAAACCAATCCGCACTGACGTGGCCCCAACTGAGAAGGAGAAAGACACTTCCCCTATTCCCAGCACACACCAGAGCCTAGGAGGGCCCAGCCGGGTAGATTTTGTGTGCTCCAGCCCTGTGCTGGGGCAGTGGTGGGGCTGGAGTGCCAAAGTGTGCTTTTGGGATCTTTTCTTTTATTTCCAATACAGGTTGGACCTCGCTGGTCCGGCACCCTCAGGACCTGACTGTTCCCAAACGAAGGGATTTGCTGGACTAGGGAAGGTCTCTCCTCTTGTGGCTATGCTGCCACCGGGCTGGGGCTCCGGCCTCAGCTCCAGCCCTACTATTGCTGGGGCCGTAGCGCCACAGCCGGAGCTCTGCAGCCACCTGGCTCCATGGCTGGGGCCGGAGCACTGCAGCCGGGGCGGAGGGACGGGGACAGAACTCTGTGGCCTGGGCCAGAGCTTCCTGGCTGCCACTGGGGCTAGAGTTCCCCGGCCACTGGAGCCAGAATGTGGCCAGAGCTCCATGGCCGGGGACGGGGTCAGAGTTCCTAGGCTGGGGCCAGAGGTCCACGGTCACAGCCAGGCTAGAGCTCCGTGGCTGCTGGGGCCAGAACTCCCCACCATGACAGCCATACACCCTCACTCTGCCCCCAACACACATACTCCGGGCTCTCGGCTGAGACACCAGTGCCTCTTACGGTGCCTCTGCCCCAACGCCAGACCTCCCTCTTCCTGGACTCTGTGGTCCAAGAACATCCATGGTCCAGCATGGACCACGGATGTTGCTGGGCCAGAGTGTCCCAGTTAAGGGAGGTACAACCTGTATCATCTAATACACAAAATTGAAGACATTTAAAGACCATGTAGAATTACCTATTTGTGAGAAGAAATGTTCTTTATGTTTTTAAACTGGTAATTCTGGAGTTAGAACCCCTTACTGCTACTACAAGATTATAGTCTTTGAGAACTCATCCTGGCATCATTTTTATTGACTGGCCAAACTAAAGACCTGAAGATGAATATCTAGAGTTTTGCATTTTTCAGTGACAAACATAAAATATGAGATTTTCGATTTGCTGTCAAATGGAGAGCAAATTCCGGGGTTAAAGGAGAGCTACAGCATTCTGGGAGCATAGACACTACAGGCACAGTTTCCAAAGAGAAATTACAGTAATAGAAGTCATTTTGTGCTGAGGCGGTGGGAAAAAAAGGTGTAGGGGGGAGAATCACTGAATGTTACTAATGATTCTGCCCCCCCGAATAATAAAATAAAGATGGTTTTGGTGTAATATGCTTCTGTCCTCCTGATGCTAACTTATCTGACACAATCCCTGCCCTGCTTCTCCTAGTTTGAGATTGATACTGTTTTACTCTCTGTTCTTCATGCTCGTTCTTTAGGACTGAGGTGGTGCATACGGCATTGGGGAAGGTTCAGTGAAGTTCCAGAGTAGGTTCATTGAAGTCAGTAGGTTAACTATGGATTCAGATGTATAACTAAGCGAAGAATTTGGCCAAGAATCTCAAAACAGGCTATTGTTTATGGAGAAGAAAGGTTTTATTGTTGGGTCACAAAGCAGCCAACAATCAACCTTGGATGTGGTGTGCACAGCTTACTCAGTGAGGAATGTGAGCTTTGCTTTGTTTGAAGAAATGCAGTTGAGAAATAAAACCATAACTATTTGAAAATCCTGTGTTAATCAATCATGCAGCGTATTACTGTCCATACCGTTCTTAGTGAACACCAAGTGTGAGCAGACATGTGTATGCTCATTGTCACAGCCACCAGTGACTCGTTGACATCAAAATTGGTACAGGGGAAAGCATATGGCTATCTAGATCTTTCTAGTTATGAGGCTGCAAGTTAAATTTTAAAAATGTTCTCCTGCAGGAAAAGAAAGGCTATACTTGCTGCACATTCTTCTCTTCTGTGCTCCTCAGATGTTCCCCATTCTATTGATGTAGATAGTGAGTGAATGCTATGATTCCAGACTAGTCCCTAGTCATTGCCTAGGAACTCTTTTGACAGATGTTTTTGCAAAAGATAAGGGAAAGGAAAACCCTTTACCAGAAAACATATACATAAAGGCTGCATCTAGACTGGCAAGTTTTTCCGCAAAAGCGGCTGCTTTTGTGCAAAAATTTGCCAGCTGTCTACACTGGCCGCTTGATTTTGCACAAAAGCACTGATGTTCTGCTGTCCGAAATCAGTGCTTCTTGCGCAAATGCTTTGACGTTCCCGTTCGGGCAAAAGCCCTTTTCCGGAAATGTTTTTGCGCGAGAGGGCCAGTGTAGACAGCTAAAAACTGTTTTGCGCAAAAAAGCCCCGATGGCAAAAATGGCGATCGGGGCTTTCTTGCGCAAAACCGCGTCTAGATTGGCACGGACGCTTTTCCGCAAAAAGTGCTTTTGCGGAAAAGCGTCTGTGCCAATCTAGATGCTCTTTTCCGCAATTGCTTTTATCGGAAAAACTTTTCCGTTAAAAGCATTTGCGGAAAATCATGCCAGTCTAGACGTAGCTAAAGGCTATGTCTACACTACCAATTTTCTTGGCAAAAAATATGCAAATGAGGGGCTCATTTGCAGGAGTCATAATCTCATTTGCATATTTTCTGCTGATTCGTTTTTTTGCTGGGATTTTTGAGCAAAAACAAGCAGTGTGGACGTTTTCTTTTTGTGAAAAACCCCTTTTCCTGCAAGATCGGTATACCTCCTTTTTTGGGGCATAAGGGTTTTGTGCAAAAAAAACCCTGACCACACTGCTTGTTTTTGTACAAAAACGGATTGGCAGAAAATACGTAAATGAGATTTTGACTCATGCAAAATAGCCCCTCATTTGCATATTTTGGCAAGAAAACTCGTAGTGTAGACGTAGCCACAGAGACTGGTATTTTCATCCTTAGACTGAACTTAGTTTCCTAGCAGTGTGAATGTCTGCTTATAAGATGAGAATATTTAATAAATTATATATTTCTCTTTTTTTTATTAGTTTTAATATGCTGAATTTAGATGAGCTCTAGCCCTTGTTTGTTGAAACTCTTAAAAGCTCTTCAAATAATTGTTCCATGGATACTTGTTAAGCTAAAGAAATCAGTTGTGATCGGCAGTAAAAGTTCATGCTATTTCAAGTGCAATGCTATAGCTATTTGCTGTTGTATATTTAATCATTTTGAATTATATGTCGTGTAAAAGATTTTAGCTCTGGGGCATTTGCCAGATGGCTGATTCTGTGTTTCACACAACAAAAGAAATAATGTTTTTGTAAAGCTCTGAAAAATTGTTGGTAATCAGTATATTCTTCAAGGAATGGGATCCAGACCTGTTTAGAAAAAAAAAAAGCTTTTGCAGAAATTAATTTCAAGTGCTTAGTCTTTACCTCTGGGCGCTGAACAAAACAAATTGTGTCTATTGTTTGCAGGTTTTTTTAATCATTTGACAAATGACTGAATTTTAAATTTTACATATTTTTGTGACAAATGCAGTTTGTTTGCAATTCATTGATCTGCTTTTGGCTGGCAGACTTACTTCTCTGAAAAACAAGCAAAGACAGGTGGGCTGTGTCTACACTGGGCCACTTATTCCAGAAAAGCTGCCGCTTTTCCGGAATAATCTGCAAGCTGTCTACACTGGCCGCTTGCTTTTCCGGAAAAGCAACGACGATCTACTGTACAAAATCAGCCGCTATTCCGGAAAAACTATTCTGCTCCCGCTCGGGCATAAGTCCTTATTCCAGAACACTGTTCCGGAAAAGGGCCAGTGTAGACAGCCCAGTAGTCTTTTCCGGAAAAAAGCCCCGATCGCGAAAATGACGCTCGGGGCTCTTTTCCAGAAAAGCGCGTCTACATTGGCCACAGACGCTTTTCCAGAAAAAGAGCTTTTCCGGAAAAGCAGCCTGCCAATGTAGACGCTCCTTTTCCGGAAAAACTGAAAACGGAATAGTATTCCATTTTAAGCATTTCCGGAAAAAGGTGCCAGTGTAGACACAGACGTGAAGAAAAAGTTGTGCTCAGGTCTGTAGATACATATACGTACAACCCTATAATCCCTGCACACAAAAGTAGTGCTTAGGAACGTGAGTAGCCTGTTGCTTTTTTTCCAACAGCTAAAACAAAAGTTGTCATCTCCCTTGACTGCCCTTCTGCCTCTTTTTGAACTCTCTGATGTTCCTAGCATTCTGTTCTAATCCCGCCAAAGTGCCATAGCAAAAAGTATCTTATTTGTCTGCCAACTAAGTTGTTCCCCTTGCTTCCCTTGTCCTTGCGGTTCAGTTTTACTCCAAACTGTGTCTTGGATCTTGTCTGCTATTATTATCCCTCATGTCCCTTTTCCCCTTCCCCTTCTTCTATTCCAATTATTTATCTTCTTCTGGGCTGCCCCATACTCACGCTATTCCCTAATGTTCCATCCTCCATCTTCCAAACCCCCACTTCCAGGAAGCCCCCAGACAGAAAATATGGAAAATATTAGGTGAATAAGATGGACAGAATATTTGTTATTATAAACCCCTTCCTCTGGATCTCCTAGCTTCTCTCATCTTCCTGTGACTGTTTTCTAAACTGTGAGGCTACGTCTACACTGGCACCCTTTTCCAGAAATGCTTCAAACAGAACAGTTTTCCGTTATAAGTATTTCCGGAAAAAGCGCGTCTACATTGGCAGGATGCTTTTCCGGAGAAGCACTTTTTCCGGAAAAGCGTCCGTGGCCAATGTAGACGCGCTTTTCCGGAAAAAAACCCCGATCATCAGTTTTGCGATCGGGGCTTTTTTGCGGAAAAGACTACTGTGCTGTCTACACTGGCCCTTTTCCGGAACAGTTTTTCCGGAAAAGGACTTTTGCCCGAACAGGAGCAGCATAGTTTTTCCGGAAAAACACTGACAATTTTACAGTAGATCGTCATTGCTTTTCCGGAATAAGTGGCCCAGTGTAGACACAGCCTGAGTTTTTTGTGGCAGAACTTATCTCAAAGTGTGTGTTGTGCAATGCCTAGCTGATAAACGACATTTACCAAATAATGCATAACTACAATTGACTTTGGAATAAGGGCATCTTCTGCAATACTAGCAAAAACTTACCAAGTAACATATTAATTGAGCTCACTTATTTCTCCTACGGTGCATCTACTGTTATTTTGAGATAACTAGCATTATTTTGAAATAACAATGTGAGTGTCTACACAGCCATTCCATTATTTTGAAATAATTTTGAAATAATGGATGGCTTACTCCAAAATCTGTAAACCTCATTCTGTGAGGAATAATGCCTATTCTGAAACAGCTATTTCGAAATAAGGCATGTGTAGACACTCCACTGCTGCTATTTTGAAATAGCCCCTCTCCAGCGCCATTCTAAGTTATTCCTTTCCAGTGCCTCCTAGGGCTCTAAATTGAGATAGTAAGTCTACATTGGGGAGCCTGCCTCGGACTAATTTTGAGGCTTCCCTGCAGTGTAGACGTGCTATTTTGAAATAAGCTATTTCAGAGTATTTCTTCTGGAATACCTTATTTCAAAATAAGCATGCAGTGTAGATGTACCCTGAGGGTGTGTCTAGACTACATGGCTCCATTGATGGAGCCATGTAGATGAGTGTACTCGGCAAAGGGAAATGAAGCGGCGATGTAAATAATCGCTGCTTCATTTATGTCAAAATGGCCGCCGCGCTGTGCCGATCAGCTGATTGTCAGCACAGCGCGGTAGTCTAGACGTGGATCATCCAACCCCAGACCCTTTGTCATCAGATCTTGTAAACTTCGTTTCACGAGGCATAAAGGCACAGCGTGGCGGCCATTTTGATGTAAATGAAGCGGCGATTATTTAAATCGCTGCTTCATTTCCCTTTGCCGAGTACACTCATCTGCATGGCTCCACTGACGGAGCCATGTAGTTTAGACACACCCTTACAAACAAACTGCTTATTTGGGCAGTGAGAAGGAACCCAGATAAGAAGCATGGGGATAAGATTGCTGGGATTGATGCTGGGGGCTGTTGTGGGGCCAGATCAAGGGGGCAAACTGTTGATGGGAGCATGGGGGGGCAGAATTCAGTGTATTTAACACAGAAAAAAAATACCCTAACTTTGTGCAATGAAGTAGCTCTGTACCTATCATCACACTGCTCATTTTGGGCATGTCTACACTGGGGAGTTATTTTGAAATGATTCCCTTTATTTCGAAATAACAAGGCAAGCACCACACTACCAAGCCTATTATTTGGAAATAATAACTCCTGCTTGTGAAGAGGAATAAGCTTATTTTAAAATAGTTATTTCAGGAGTTATTATTTCAAAATAATTTATTGCCAAGTAACCTGGTAATGTAGACATAGCCTAAGGTTGCATCTCTTTCCCCCACCCTTCATTGACTGGGCCTTTTTAGATTGCATGTTCTGTAGTGCAGGGACTATGTTTTCCCTGTGAAAGCATCTAGCACATTTTGGACATGACTGCAAAATACATACTTATGTCTTCCTTGCAGCAAAAGACTATGCAGGCTACAGCTATAATTGAGAGCTCTGTTCTACGTAACCTAGCGAGCATTTTTAACATTGAATCTGGCTTCTAAGTTTTACTTGTCAATTTACCCCATTCAATAAAGCAGATTATTAACCAGTAGGATTAGCCCTCTCTGCTGTAGCTAGCATGGCTAACGCGGTGTTAATATTAATAGATGCATCACATTACTAAATTACTGCAATCATTGAAACAACCATAGCCGTTTGCTGATATATTGTTCATTGTGGTTTCCTGGGCGTAATATAATTATCGCTTTGAAACCTGTGAAGGTTTAAATTCCAAATAGCAGCATGCCAAGAACAACAACTTTGTTTGTGTGTTAGCCATCCCATTGAGAATCCAGTTAGAAAGTTTTGATACAAACAGTATAGGGACTTGTGTTCAGCTAGACAGTACATGTGAAAGCAGGTTTTGTAGGAGATGGAAAGTTCATTTTGAGGCCATTTTGGATTTACGCAATTACATGGAAATGGAAGGGTGAGAATGTGCGTGTGGAAGTAAAGGTTAATTGGATACATATTTTCCATTTTCTTGCCAACATGGATGTTGTTGAGGTTAGGTGAGGCAAGGAAGGGGATGCTGGAGATTCTGGGGAGGGGCAGTGGAAGTTAAAAGTGGGCTAGTAAAGGTGATGGCTGTGATACTATCACAGATGGTTATAATTGCGGAATGGAAGAACATGATAAACTGCACCACGGGAGGTGGGAGGAGTCAGGTATGTGAGAGAATGAACAGCTGTTGTTATTTATGGAGCACTGAGAGTATACTTGGCACTGACATAGATTAGAAGAAGACCCAGTTTCTGCTCCAAGGAGCAAACAATGCAAGGCTCCCTTTTGCAACCTTTGCTCAAGGCAAGTAGCTCTTTCTTATGCTCGTAGTCACATTAACTGCAGAGAGACAACTCTTGTGGTGAAGGGCTGCAGGATCAGGCGCTAACACAGATGCAGATAATCAAGGTCTAACATATAGGATGTATAAGGGAACAGTGCATGGTTTTCTCTTTGTACTAGTCACCAAGTATTATGCTTTTGGAGCTTATAGAAAGATCCAGATAGGGTTTGGCGGAGCGGTGAAGGCCTGCTGTTGGCTTGTAGCTGACTGCAAGATAGGGTATCACAGTTTGGATGGAAATGTAAAAAAGACCAAAAATCATTTAAAAGAATCAAATTAGGTATTTTAATGGCTCATCCAGCACCACCTCCTTTGCCTCAAGACTTCAACAAATATGTTATGTGCAAATTATTAGATTTAATTAACTTTAGAAAAAATAACATATTTATTATGCAAACTTGGCCTCCTTGGATTTTATAATGTTTTATTGCAAAGCAGTTTCCTTTATTTTCAAAATTTGAACCTGAAAGTAACCTGTTTTAGCAGAATATATTTCATGAATGTATATTTTACTTAGGCCACCAAGGAAAAAGGAGAAAGAATGAACTTTTAAAGATGAATGAGCTGAAATAAAATTCCACACGCAATATGAAGAACCACATACTACCTAATTGTGCCCCGGTGATAATTTACAGTTGATTAAAGAGTTTGTATTTAAAAAATTTTTTTAAGGAAAATTACTTCTGAAGGTGAAGATGTGCTTAGACAATCAAATTAACATATTCAAACAATCGCAGTTTGTAAAATAGTAATTACAACAAGCTATATGGTAGCTTTAATCAAACATCAAGGTTTAATTCCATTTTAAATATTGATGAAATGTGATTCTCCAGCCTAACCCTGGTGTTGCAGGGTTATGGAAGCCGCCAGCGACAGAAAAAGGGGGACGTGTAGTTAACAAGCAGCTGCCACAAAGAAGGATCGGCATCTGTGATTTAAATTGTTAGCTGCACAGTCAGGTAGAGTGTAAAAAGGGTAGTCAAGAGGCTGTTAAGTCCATTGCTGCCAATTATTAACAATCAGGGAGGAGCTTTAAGACTTGTTCAGTACAATAAACCCAGTTTGTCTTGTTTCAGGGGTTACTACTGAAGAGGTTGCAGCTGCACTGATTCAAATAGCCCTAAAACTACAGTAATTATCAACCAGTCTTCTTTAGCATGGCAAAAGTATGTTTAACCATAGCTTAACTCTTTATGTTCTAATATTTCTCTGCCTCTTTACACGCAGCTAATCCTTGGAGCCATTCTGATCTATATTTTTGTGGTTCCTCTAGCCATCCTGAATAGGGTCTTTCATTTTGCCTTACCTTAGTCTAAGGAGTATTTGTGTGCTGCCCACCAGTTGGATAATAGTCCAGGAGGCTCCAGCTATTTTGTCAAGGTCCTTTATTTGGAGATGGAGTCCCCTGTGTCTTTTTGTGGCTCCGGTGGGTGCTTTTTACCCATTTTTCCAGGGTGTAGTTCCATCAAAGACAACGCTTGGAAGTCCACGGGACCATGGGCATGAGCGGAGGTTTGCAGCCTGTGCCCTGACAGCTCATTTCCACTTTCTTTTCGACGGGGGTTAGTGCTTCTCTCCGTACGCGGTTTTCAGCAAGCTTCTCTTTTTAATGCAGCTCAGCTGTGACTGTCCTGTTAGGAGGCATAAGAAAGAGTTTGGAAAATAATACTGAAAATACGCTAGCCTCTGAGACACCCTCACCAAGAATAAAATGTTAACTTCTGGTCACCACGCTCAAAAAAGACACAGAAGGTATCCCTGGATGAGTGATTAATATGATCAGAAATATAGAAAGGTGACAGTGGTTTTGTTTGGAGAGGAGATAAATCAGAGAGGACCTGGTAGAAGTATATAAAACAATGGTGTACGGGTGAGGCAGATCAGTCGCTCCTGTTTACTCTTTCCCCATAATGCAAAGCATGTAGACCTGCAATGAAAGTGAAAGGCTACTTCAAGTATTTTTCTCTGCTTAAGTCATCCAAAGAAATGATTTTCTATCCTGTGCCTCGTTAACTGGATGAACACATTGCCACAAAACATTATTGCGGGCAAGAGCTTAGGTGGATTCTAGACACAAACCAATATCTAAATGAGAGTCCTAGGCTGTGACTGGGAGTCCTAAACCCCACAGTGATACAATAGTAAAATGGATTACAGGTTGGCTCCAGTGGGGTAATTGCTATATTCCTCTGAATTACGCTGAGGATTCCCTAATGTAGGCAGTGCGCTGTAGTCCCTTCACCAGGCAAGCACTCCTTTCTATTCCAAGTGCAAAGTGGTAATAACTGGCTCCGTTGGGACATCTCTTTACAATTCAGACTTTGTGAAAACTGTGCATGGTCTTTATCAATGCTCATTTGCTGTTACTTACTGTGCACAGACTCACATCCCTGCAAGAGCTGAGCTAGTGTGGTGCTGGGTCTGGCTGAGAGTCTAAAATCCTCAGAAGAAAAAGCTCCGGTGCACGTCTTCTATTGAAACTTACATTTTCCTGGCTGCTGCATTAATCTGGATGGACCATCCTCCTGTTGAAAACTCATGAACTAAAGTCAAACACAGCTTGTGCCTTTCATATTTTTCCTTTCAAAAGTTCCTAACAGTCAGGGTGGTCAGACACTGGAATAATTTGTCCAGGGAGGTTGTGGAATCTCCATCTCTGGTGATATTTAAGAGCAGGTTAGATAAATGTCTATCAGGGATGGTCTAGACAGTACTGGGTCTTGCCATGAGGGCAGGGGACTGGACTCGATGACCTCTCGAGGTCTCTTCCAGTCCTAGTATTCTATGATTCTATATTGGTCAGCTGAGCACCCAAATTACATGACCAATGCAGATTTGTTGCCACGAAGGCAGTTTGCTCACTTCATGCCACTCACCTAAGCAATCCGATCCTTATCAAAGGAAGCCATGGAGACAGGTGGTGTTTTGCGAGTGGGGTTTTGTTTTTGACTGATGACTTCACTTGGGCAGAAACAGACAATTTAATTTTCTTGCCATTATTGCAAGTCCAAAGTAACAGCTCTTACGTCAAAGAGGTGCATAGTCACATAGACACAAAGGCTTTGTCTACACGTAAAAGTTTACATTGCAGCCACAGCAGCACTTTAAACTGAAAGGATGACCATGGCATGAGTGCTGGGAGAAAGATCTCTCAGGGCATGTCTGAACTAGGAAACTATTTCCAAATAACTAACATCAATGGAATAACAAAATTGAAATAGTGTGTCCACACTATAAGGAAGCCTCGAAATTAGTCTGAGGCAGGCTCTGTTAATATGGATGCGCTACCTTGACGTAGAGCTCCAGGAATTATTAGTTTGAATTACTCTGGGGAGTAGTTATTTCGAAATAGCAGCACCGGAGTGTCCACACGACTGCTATTTCGAAATAACTATTTCAAAAGTAGTGTTATTCCCCAAGGAAAGCAGGAGTACAGAGTTTGAAATAACGGGCTTGTAGTGTGGATGCTCCACTTATTAATTCGACCTAAGGGGGGGCGTTATTTCGAAATAAAGCCCTAGTGTAGACCAGGGTTCAACGCTCTCTGCAAACCACCTCCACAAGGGGAGTAACTAACAGCATGCTGTAGCCTGGTTCATACTGGAGCTTTACAGCGCTGTCACTTGCTGTGCTTGGGGGGGGGGAGGGGTTTCACACACACACACCCCAAGTCAGAAGTGACAGTGCTGTAAAGTGCCAGTGTAGACTTAGCCGAAGAGTCCAGACACTGTAGCTCATCTAAGTACTTACATTGCCTCCTCTCCATACTATCGGAGCATCTGGACTGCAGAAATAGAATTTGACATGCATAATAATTACAGCTTTCCCATGATTTATTGAGTATTCCCAGTCCTGGGCTCTGGAACCTTTTCCCCTTGCAGGGTTTCACAGCTTGGACTCCAGTGAGGCCAAACAGTTACCCTGAAGTTTTATAGCCCGACAGTCCAAGCCTACAAACCCGAGTCAGCTGGCCTGGGCCAGCCATAGGCGTTTAATTGCACTGCAGACATATCTATAGAGGACAACGTTGCTGTTCTATCACAGCTTTCAGTGCAATATGTCTCCCTCAGGATTTCAGTGTCTGAGCTTAAACTCACTGTTTTTTCCTCTTCTTTTTAGTCATCCTTTAAAAAAAGGCATTTTTTTAGTCGTGCTTATTTTCTCCTGGCTTCTTTCTTTTGAGACAGACAGAAAGGACACTATAATTGGGTGTTTTATTAATGTTGCATTTATACCAGGGAATAGAGCAAAAGATCTGTCATATACCTGCTCAGGTGGACAAAGAAAGATGAGTATCCACTTGGGGTCTCTTACCAAAATGACATCGCTGTCACGTGTGGTAGCAAGTAAAGCACATCTACAGGCTAAGCTGACGAAAGAGATCACGGGTAATACTGCCATTTTTTCCCAGCCCCGTTCATAGCCGAGAAAGCTTTTACAAAACATCATCCCGGGGTGCGAGCGGTGACAAGCACAGATAGTGGCTTTGTTTCTGAAGTAGTGTGTGTGCAGAAGAGTAACACACAGTAGCGTGCCCTTGGGGGGAACCTCTGATTCCTAAGCATCTCTGGCTGCTGTTTGTAGAGGATGGTGTGACAAGTGTCACCGTTGAGACTTGAGACAGCCCCCCCCCCAGAACGGGAGTGCTTGCATTTGTGTCATTTGACCGTAAACGAAAAAAGATAGGTGGCAGGGAAAAAAGGAAAGGGAAACAGGGAAAGAAAAAGGAAGGTGACAAAGGAAAAGACAAGAACAGATGGGGTTTGATCCCACTGAAGTCAATGGGACTTAAGAACAAAACTAAAATTTTAATGAAGGGCCCCTCTTTTGCTATATACCCTTTGTTTGTGTCTCTCCTGCTTAGATCAGTGCTGCTGCATTTATATGACTTTTTAAATTTCAGAGTTGCTATATAAACATAGGCAAGGCCCAACTCATAATCAAGAGTCTCCCTTCAATAGCTGATTCCTCACTAACACCATGTTTCTTTTTTTAAAATCTATCATTGACAAGGTCAGTATGTTCTTGCAGGTAAGCACTGCGGATTGCATTGCTAAAGAGCCCTTGACATTGGGAACCACGTTGGTGAGAAGCACAAATTGTAAAGGTTGATCAGAATTTGTAAAGATGAGAGTAGACAAAAGTAGCTCCGCTACAGTATGTTTCACTGGAATAAGAAAATAGATACTGGTGCCATTTAAAGCAATATCATATTTTTAACTGATCTACTACACAGATTTTTTGTCAGTTCCCAATACAAATAAAAGTCCGTGAAACAGGTTTTTCGGACAAGCTGTTTTAGTCCTTTCAAGTGACAGACTCTAATTATGATTTTCTGTAATTGTTCAAAATATTTCTATTGACAGTTTGCTGGATAGATGTTTTCTCCAAATTGCCTCTTTGGTTTACACTTTTTACATTGTCACGTAACATGACAGACATTGAATAATTGTGAGAAATGCAGAAGATTGCCTGAAGTACTACTATCAGCTGGTACCTCAGCTTGTTGCTCTCTGTTATAATGTGGCATTTTTGTATAACAATCCTGGAAGAAAAGCTGTAAAAAAAACCTCAAATGAACCAGGACTTTGACTCTGGACTTTTCATTAATTGCAGTTTTCATAAACTTGACACCAACATCACTAAAGTTCTATGTCCTCATTATTGGTTCTTGTAGCTTCTGTAAATGACCATGAGCCATCAGAAATGATACTGAATAGAAGGAAGCCTTACAGTTTTTTGCATGCATTCCAAACAGTTAATTTGATCAAATGGCCTAACGATCAGATCTATTACCATAAATCCTGTCTCACTTCTGTCTGTTATATATCTTTTAATCTTGGTGAATGCCAACAAAATTGTACACCGGATCTGTTGGCTAAGCAAGACATATTTTTAAAATACGTTTTTTCCTCAAAGAAAACCTGTCTGATCTGGGCTCCTCTGTGCAGAGAGCAGATTTGAATCTGTAAAATTTGACAATTTCTTTTTCTCTCTTTCAGATGATGATGAACACGAATGGATCATTCGCACCTGCCGGAAAGGCTGGGATGAAATAACTGGCTATAAATCTAAAGAGTGAACACAGCTTTAGCTTCTCCCCTGATTTTGGAAAACACATCATTTGATTCATCCTTAAATTTGAATGTCTTTGTGGATTTAGCTCAGCCCCTACCATTATGTGAATGTAGTTTTTGTAGCCTTTGTTAGCATAATAAAATTGGAACCATCATTTAATCAACAACGTTCACATGGAAATAAGCTTACTATACTTACCCTAATATTCCCGAGAGGTGTGCCATGTGGTAGGATCAATATATACATATTATTAAGCCTCAACGTGCAAAACCATTTACTAAAGAGACTGCCTCAAATTCAGTGCTGAAGGCATTCAGCTCCATCTTAGCATTATTTCCCCAGGTCCTAGTTAGCTGTCTTGGTGTGTTTTCTTTACCCTTCTTTTGCTCAGTACTTTGATATTGATTGATCGTTGTAATAACGTACACTATAGTTATTCTTTAATGACTGGTTTGCCAACTAGGAAATTATATCCATTTACCAGGAACATTTGTTGAACTCTCTTTTCACAAAATAATAAAAGAAAAACTGGGTGGGTTGCTGTTTGATTAGTAAGCCAGGAAATATTTTAAAATCAAATAAAATGGAATTACATCATTTTCTTGATGTAAGTGCCAGCACTTCTACTTGCATTAACTTTATTTATTACACAAATCAGACATTTACAAAGCACAACATTAAAAGTATGTAACAAAACAGACATTGGTTTTACAAAAAAGTGCTTACAATTTAGTTTTTGTTTTTTCAATAAATATTAGTCTTGACCGTCCACTCATTCAAAAGGATTTTTTAACCATTGTAGCCAAGACCTGCGTAACTGCAACATGCTACAACAAAATGATCTGCTTTCGAAATAAAACTCTGAAAAGTGTTTATAGTTGGCCTCTTATTACAAGGTCTGAATAGATCAGTGACAGCAATAGTGCAGGATTTAGGGCATCGGGGTTAACCACCATGAGCAAAAAAAATTTTTTTGGAATAACATTTTAAACTACTCCATTTTCAGTCCCTCTCCCCATCCGATTTATTTATCATATTAAATTCTAGTGGAAAGTTCATCTTTCACTGGCTATCCTCATTGGGTTTAATCGAGAACATTTTTTGTACATAGCCACTAGAAAATTATAGTACACCGAGTCTGCAGCACTGCACCATAACCATTTGGCAATTATTGAATAAACTAAATAAATGAGAAGGATTTTAAAAAAAAAATCTACAGAAAGGAGATGAATGCGAATGACCTGAGATAAGGTTTTGTTCAATGGCAATAGTCAATGTGAAATGCATTGTGAAACAAAGTATTGAATAAATTAGAGGATTTCTTACATTCTTGGTACAGTTGAGTATTTTCCATACACAATAATTAGCTCCAAAACTGCACAAGCTGAATTGCTTCCAGTTCTTCCAAACAATTTGGGCTTAATGCATCAGAGTCTGATCTCTGAGTTAGCAAAGCTGCTTGTGGCTACTTACTGAGGACATCTTCCTTGAGCGTGGGTTATACAGTCCAATACTCTTTACACAGCTAGTGGTGACTCCATTTACATGATATATATTTGGTCAGAAATGTCTACACGTGAGCCCTGTGCTTTGCATTCTGATCCTGTCAATGGTAACAGTTAAAAACTTTGATTTACAGTACATATTACAAGTCAAATTGGATCAGTAACAAAGTAGTTGTGTAGCAGATATATTCTGCCATCTCCCTCCATAATGCTGCCGAGACAAAGGGGAAAGGCATCCAACCTCTGTCTCCCTCAATAAAACAGGGTTGTAGAAATCACAGTTACCATGGCATGAGGGTCAAACTACAGTCTGGAGTCTCATCCTCACAGTCAAACTGAACAGCTACCCATCACTGTATTACACTAGTGCCACAACAAAAACAGTCATTAGAATGCGCAAGCAAAGAGGGGGGGAAGAAAGTGTCGCCATCAGTGCCATGTCATGTGGACACAGACCCACTCACTGCACCCTCGCTGTGACACACCAGCAACCCGAATGCTCAGCTACAGTGAACAAAAAGCCATTGCCCGGTTCTCTCGCTTGTTGTTACGCACAAAAAGAAAAAAAAATCTGGCCGATTGACTGAAAACAGATGCACGTTTTTCCCATGCACCTCCACAGAGAGGCAATAATACTGAGTTCTGGAACACAGGGAACCAATCAGATTGCAGATGCAAATGGGTAGACACCAGTCTCATGACTGGTTGAATTGAATGGAAACTATTATTAATCCGTCAGGAGGTGAATAATCGTATTTTATGGACTTCTAACTTCTGCCCTTTCCAGTGTTAAAGTGTGGCTAACACTGCTAGCTCTGGGGTACAGTCAGCTTAGCTGAGTTATTGTAACAACGAACGGATGCAACGCGGCGCGCTGGCTCCTTATTTCGGCACATCTCGCGGGGTGTGTTTGCTCAACAGAAAGCCACATCTGCTCATTCTGCGCTGTCCTTCAGTGAACACCTGCTCATGGTGAACTAGACCTCCAGGCCCAGGAGGCTTGATTCATGGGTGGCGAGTAATGTAGACAAGGGAAGGCACAGCCTTCCCAAAACTGCCTGCATACCCCGCAGCCGGGGAAGGCTGGGGAAGCTCCAACCCTCCAGGTCGCCTGGAAGAATCAGGCTGGGGTTGGATGGGGCTTGGCTCCCGGGTGGGAAGGGGCAGGCCCTTGGAGTGGAAGAGGCGGGGATGGGACTTGCCTTCCTCAGCTGGGCCTTCACCCGCGCCGCCCACGGATTTGTTAGAATGAACTACGGGACCCCAACTAGGAAAGATGTTGCAGTGTTGGAAATCCTCCTGGTCTAGTGGCAGGATGAAGGCTTCGTGCGACTGCCGCGAGATTGAACCAGGCACCTAAACGCAGGCATCTCTGCAGCGTGAGCTGGAAAGCCAGCTGCGCAGCGTAGCGGTGGACTCGGTCTCTGTGGATGAGCCACAGAAAGGGATGGGTCTCACACATGGACCAGCAGGACACATCCTCACATCCTTGGACAAGCTGCCTTCCAATCGCACCAGCAAAGCTGGCGGGAGCACACCCAGGAGAGAGATTTTGTTACAGTGGGGTGGGGTAAACAGACAGGGGGGGTTCAAGCATTGGTTGCCCCTTTATTATTACTCTCTAGGAAGGATCTTTGCAGGGTTTCTTTCCTGGTTCTGGCAGGCTGTTGAGCCCGAACTCTGTGGTTGCAATGAGACTGCTCGTGAGAGCAAGCACTCAGCAGAGAGGGCCGTAGGCTGACGAGTGGCTGATGGAGCTCTATGCTCCCCGTCTCTCCCCGGCCCTCCATGAGCATTAGGCAGGAGTAACTGAGAAGCACCAGAAATGGGCTACAACAAAAAGACTGAGGTAATCGTATAAAAGAAGTTGCCAGATCTACTAGCATGGCCTTAAAAAAAAAAATCACACACTGGCCTTGCCTGGCTGTTGCGTGGCCTCAGTCGTCACTTCTTCCTACTAGGCCCGTGGATGCAACTTAAAATAGTTCAACTCTAGCTATACTGAAAATGTAATGCTGAGGATTTAAAGTTACAGTCCTGATTTACCCACCACTGGGGCAGGGGAGCCGATACTCAAGCCCTGGGGCCAGCAGAGGCTGATGAGCGATGAGGACTGACGCGTGGGAATCCCACCAAGCAGGGACAGATTTACCTAGCTGCCAGGCCACCAGGAGTCCAGCTAGCGGAGGCTGCATAAGGGAAATGCTGAGTCCTCCCCGTTCTCCAGTTGGACAGTGCTCGGTTGTGTTGGGAAGTAGGTTAGCTACACCCCCAGTGGAGCCCTGGTGTACAGAGACCGTGTGACAGTTCTTCCTTGGCTAAACTTTTGCTAGACTTTTTGTCTGGAAATGGAGAGGGATCACATGAGGATTACCTGTTGTGTTCCCTCCCTCTGGGGCATCTGGTATTGGCCACTGTCAGCAGACGGGACTCTGAGCTAGATGCATCTTTAATCTGACCCAGTCTGGCCAGTCTTATGGTAGGGTTCTTCTCCTGGGGTCTGGGCCAGAGTGCGTCCAGCCTTATGTATTTAAGACACAACTTTCATTTGGAATTTTTAGTAGCAAAATGTATCATTTCCCAGCCCCCATGGGTACAGTGGCTAGCAGTGTGGTGCAGCTACAATCAGCTTCAAGCTACAGGCTGCCAGGAAACCAAGATACAGCTGATGGTCCTGGGAATGGAGGATCATCTAGCATGCCGAGGACAGGCATGGCAGTCAGGAACCTCTGAGCACTAATCATGGCTGGGACACCCCCTCCCTTTGAGAGCCTGCACAAGTCATCCACCTCACTCTCAACCTTCCTACCTGTAAAATGGGGAGAAGGAGGTTTAGTTACCTACCTTGCAGGGAGAATTAACGGATTAGTGGTTCGCAAGCTCTTTGAAGATGAAGGGCCATATTTCTGGCTGGCATAGCTCTATTAACTTCAGTCAAGTTACAACCAGCGGTGAATTTGGCTCAACGTGTGATAAGTGACTGAGCTAACTGGATCCAGATCTCATTTACACTTATGTACATCAGGCGTAACCTACTGGAATCAACAATGTTACACGGGGGCAAGTCAGACTCAGGCCCATGCACTTTGCTATCTTCTTTCTCTGTTTCGTTAGGTAATAATCAATAATACCTCTGGCTCAGCCTGTAATGATCTTTTCCTGGTCCATGATGCAGGAAGGAACGGTGGCAGTAGGGTCACTAATTTGGGCTGTGCGTGGCAGTGCCTCAGGGACTCACTGACATTCTGCAGGTCCACAAGAAACAAGCGAAAACGGGAACAATGCACTCCACAGGCCGGCAGCACTGCTGGGAGGTGAGAGCATTGGTTGTCAGATGCTGTCGGTGCAAAGAACAGAATGCTGAGTTGAGTTTCTCCTGCGTGACGGATCCGAGTTGCCTTCGATCGGACACCGTGTTTCAGCGGCTGAGGGGCAGCGGTGGTGGGAGGGCCATAGACAGATGATGAGGAAGAGTTCGCGCTGTCAGTATTGAAACAGGATGACCTAGCGGGAAAAACGTTAATGGAGTGTTAGCTGCTTACAAAGACAAGCCAACGGCCCGAGGACGACATGTTTTCAGGGAGCAGTAACAGTTTTGTTTCCCAAATGGCACCTAGAGGCTTGCTCCATCAAGGATTTTCCCCATCAAGCAACTTAAAAAAAATTAAAACACAGGTTTGAATGTAAGCATGACCTTTTCTAGAGAGCAACAGCGCTTCTTGAAAGAGTTGTCTTGTGTGGATCAGACATCAGGAACCAGACAGGATGGGACTATGTTAATAGCCACCTTAATTTAAATGAGCTTTGTACCCCAGGCCAGATCTTTAGCTTTTGAATCATAGTACACCTCATGCAAACTTTATGTCAGGAGTTATTTTATTTGGTTTATGGGAACCTTTCATACAGTTATTGAGGTGAATTTTCTTCCCCTTGCAATTCCTCCTCCCCTCCCTTTTTTTTAAAGAATAAGATCAGGACTGTAACCAACTTTTAATCTATCTATTCACAAGAACAAAGCAGCTGGGCCCAACAGCACAAAGTGTGTGCACACGTGTTCCTCCTCACTGCAAATGTAACCTCTGTGCATTTTTGTAAAGTCCCACAGCATTTTTAATTGTCTGTGGAACCACATATTTGGAAAAAGGCATCTCTTTAGAGCAGTGTTTCCCGGTGTTTATTTGCCCACGGAACCCTTTTCAGCTTAAAATAATTTCAAGGAACCCCCCCTAGAGTTCCCAGGGTAAAATTTGGCAAGCAAAGAAAAAGAAAAAGAAAAAGAAAAAGAAAAAGAAAAAGAAAAAGAAAAAGAAAGCCCTGCCAGAATTGGTTGAGCAAAAAAACCTGCAAAATACTCTGTCTCTTTAAGAGAGGGCGGGGCAATGCCACGTTTTCACGGAACCCTTACGTTTGCTTCGCGGAACCCTGGGGTTCCACGGAGCACCAATTGGGAAACACTGCTTTAGAGTGACAAGGCAGGGAAGGTAATATATTTTTATTTGACCAACTAAATAGATATTACCTCAGCCACCTGCTTTTTCTAATAGCCTGATACCAGCATGGCTACATCACCTCGGAGTGACTGTTTTTGAAAGGTAAATAACATTTTGGATGGCTCTGTACCCTCAGCAGTGGGTCCTAAGACATTTCTTAACCATTCAGTCTAACTGGCAAGCAGTTTAATTGACACCCGTTGAAGTACCTGGACAAGTAGAGTTTCCATGTGTGAGGACATCGGAACCGTTTATCAAAGGGCTTGATACTCCAAGGGTGGCAAACAAAATACGGAACACTGAGGGTGCGTCTACACGAGGAATAACGCTTATTCTGAAATAGCTGTCATGTGGATGCGCCACTGCTGCTCTTTCGAAATAGTTCCTCCCAGGGCCATTCATAGTAATTACTCCCCAGTGCTTCCTGGGGCTCTAAATCAAGGTAGCACGTCCACATTAGGGAAGCCTGCCTAATTTTGAGGCTTCCTTGTAGCGTAGATATGCTATTTCGAAATAAATCCGAAATAGCGTATTTCAAAATAAGCATGCTGTGTAGACGTATCCTTCATAAAGACAGAGCTCTGTTATCTTCAAAAATGGGTGCTGAAAGCTGAAAACAACAGGAGCTGAACGCCGCAGGCTTATTTTAATTGCCTAAATAAAGCTTAGGCACCATTTTAATTGCCTAAATAAAGCTTAGGAACCTCGCTGAGTCTAGACACACATTTTTGAAAGCCTTGGCAAGAGGGAAAATTCTCTGAACAACCCGCTGCACCCTGGATGTTGTGAGCGTTCCGTGGAACCAAACTGGTTCATCTCCAGTCGTTTTCGGTTATTGCTTCGAGACGCAACATCCTAGTATTTGGGGTTGTTGTTTTTTCGTGATGTTAGTGTCTCCCGGTTTCACGTTAACGCATGCAAACCAGAAAGGTCAGTGGTTGGCAAAGGCCCTCTCTACTCAGCGTTAACATGAATGCCCAGCGAGCACAAAGCACATGGAAAGCCGGGTAATGACACACGAGAAAATGCTCATTACCACATGGAGAGGAAAGGGACCAAACAAACAGGTGATGGTGGATCAGACAGGATGAAACAAAAGGCTTCAATAATTCTAAGTGCCACAGCTCCACGCAAGAACACCAGGTGCTGAAAGGCGTATAGATGGAGGATATTTCGGTGAGTCAAAATCAAGGCTCATCGGCCGGGGGACGGAAGGGATTAGTTGGCAGCCGCTGGGGAGATATTTGGACGAAGCAGGGATGCCCGGTGGCACCAGGAACAACTTTCACCTGACAACAGGCAGCACAAGGCCGTGGCAATGATATTATGCGTGGCTGTACTCCACGCCTGGAACTCCATTTACCTTCTCACCCCTATTAGACAGTGGTCCTTCCATGTCTGCTTTGAGGTGCACTGGTGGAGCAGTGTAGGGAAGTCTACAGTGCACTTGCCCACACTGTACCTGACCTGTGAATGAGAAGAGGGCTTCAGCCTCTGTGACCTTCAATCAATCGTTCTTTGTGCCAGAACTAAAGCAGCAGTCCTTAGGTGAGGAATAAAACACACCCTCCAGGCGAGGCAGCCAGGACCCTGAGCAGGGCTGAGCAGGAGAAAGCAGGCGCAGGAAGATTCATTAGCTTCTGCAGGTTGAACCTCTATAAACTGGGACTCTCTGGTCCGGTAACATCCACGGTCCTGCCAGAACATGGATGTGCCAGGACCAGGGAGTCCCAGTACAGGGCTGGTGGCTAAGAGCCCAGCCGACCGGCAGGGTAGCGGACTGCCCAGCGGGACCAGGAGTACAGCGCGCTGCAGTGGGGCTGCCCAGTGGGGCTGGGAGTCTGGCACACTGGAGCGGGGCTACAGCTGGGCTGTCCAGCGCGGCAGGGCAGTGGGATGGGGGGGAGCCAGATGGCAGCCAGTCCAGGCCTGGGGGCGGGCAGCACTGGGAAGCCAGATAGGACCTCCTCTGGTCTGACAAAGTCCCTCATCCAGGATGGGTCAGGTCCTGAGAGTGACAGACAGGGAGGTCCAACCTGTACTAAGATGCACATGGATCAAATGCAGGGAACCTTATGTTTTTCTTAAAAGCAAAATGCTCCCATGAAGTCACTGAAGTCATTCTACCTGTCCCATTAATGAAGTGGGAGCCACCATTCCCAAATAATTAATCAGCCCTTAGAGTGACAGGAAGCATTCACGGGAGCAAGACCGGTCACTTTCCAACCCAAGCAATAACCAACTCGTCATTGAACAGCATCCCTGATTTACAAGGAGGGCTAACGACCAAGGAAGTGAAGCCAATACAGTGAGCTCAGCTGAAGATGAGGGATTTTATTGAAAGAGGCCACATCTGTGACTTCTTCCTTCTCCCTTCTCCACCTCTCTGCGTCTCGCCACCGCCGCTGGCAATAAGCAATTTGGTTTGCTCTGCTGAACAGCCACGTCAGAAAGCCCCAAAGGGGAGAGTTTTCCCAGGTGCCTGCTCTCTCCAGGGACTCAGGGCTGCCCTGAGCCTGGTCCACAATGAATAAGATGTCAGAACCTCCGGGGGAGCATGCCTGCACCTTTGAGCACTGTACACAAGGAAGGTCTTGATGACAGGTATTGACACAACAGCACCCCTAACTGCTAATCGAGCTTCTCTTGCAACAAAGGCCTTATTCTCCCCAGCAAGCCCAACTCCCTTTCGCCCCCTCACCCCATCCCCTGCCGCCTTATGCTCCCCCATGAGGTGAGCCGACACTTACTTTCGATGTATCCGTGCAAGGTGACCATCCTGGCCCTCTCCGGGCTGCTGAAGGGAGAGTAGTGGATGTCGTCGGAGAGCGACGTAGGGATCCGGGGCTGGGCGGCTCCGGTGGGTGGCACCGTGTGCTGAGGCGTGTGCTTTTTATGGCGCGCGCGGCAGTTTTGAAACCAAACCTGCAATGCCAACAGAAACCAAACTGTTTGGGTCCAGAGAGAGCTGGCGGGAGATCTGACCTCCCTGCTGGGCTCCTCCAGCGTCGGTCTGAGGCGGAACAGTTCAGACAAGGGCTGGGGATTTGAGGGAAGACGTCGTTAGAATTCGGTGCATTGGGAAATCGGCCAACCACCACGCTCTGCTGGCTTTATTTTTATAGGTCAGAACTGACGGGTCAACTCCGTGCAGCATGAGCAGCCGGGCCATGGAGCTCACTTTTCACTATTAATGTGCCTTGGCTAATCAAAGGACACCATCCAGCTTCAATGAAATGATGAACCTTGTGACACTTGGGGTGTGTCTAGACTACAGGGTTTTGTCGACAAATGTGGACTTTCGTCAACAAAACTATACCTGCGTCTACACTACCGCTGAGTTCTGTCCACATAACGTCGACAGAACTCGGCAGCTTTGTCGACGGCGGAAACCCTCATTCTACGAGGAATAACGCCTTTTGTTGACAGAGTGCAGTCGCCAGAAGGCGTTATTGCATCTACACTGTCCTTTGCATCTACGCTGTCATGTCGACAAAGCGGCTTGCTGTGTCAACAGAACTGGCTGTCGTCTAGACGCTCTTTGTCGGCAGAAGCTTTGTCGACAGTATCTGTCAACAAAGCTTCTGTCGACAAAAGCCTGTCGTCTAGACGTACCCTTGATGCCGGAACCACAGGGTGACGTTCTATGGCTTGTGTTAGACAGAAGGTCAAGCTAGCTCCGTGGCTCTCAACCTTTCCAGGCTACTGGACCTCTTTCAGGAATCCGATCTGTCACGTATAGAGCTGTCAGCCATGGGGGACTAAGGAGGCAGCTACACCAGGGCCTGGTGGCTTAAAGCCCCAGGCAACGTACGCTGAGTGTCCCTGAAGGGCTGGGGGGGGGGGAGGGCTAACCTCAGCCCCGCCCCATATACCTGAGGCCCCGCCCCTTCCATGGTCACAGAGCCAGGCCCTCTCTCCAGGTGCCCGGAAAATCTGTCCATAGCTCTTTCATGTCTCTGAAAAATGACTTGCTTCCAAAAACAGCCATAACTGAAAAATGACTGAAAAATTCCGGGCATCCTCCTTTTACCACATGATTTTAAAATAAACCCAACTGGAATATAAAGATTGTACTTACATTGCAGTGTCTCCTATATAGAGTAGTCTAAACAATCACTGTCTGAAATTTTAATTTGAACTGGCTTTGCTAACGCCTGTTGTAAAAGGAGGCAAATATCTTGCTTAGTTGCTGTATCTCCTGGAAGACCCTGGTTGAGAATCACTGGGATCGAGGGTCATAAAGGTCTTTTCTGGTCTGAAAAATGGGCCAGTCTTTGCCAAGTGTTACTAACTGGTCAGTGAGTGTTCAGAGCCAAGCACTTGGGAGAAATATTGTAATGTTCCTGTGTTCCTGTCCAGGAGGAATTTGGTACAGTCAAGACATTCTCCATTGCCAAGGGTCTACCCCCAGTTTTGAATGCTGAGACAGGACATTGGGTCTGTCTTTGCTGCAGAGTGAACATGGGTGATTCGCACCCACGCCCGAGCCCTGGGTTAGCCTGAGTTAGAATCATAAGACACTAGAACTGGAAGGGCCCTTGAGAGGGCATTGAGGCCAGTCCCTCACGGCAGGACCAAGCAACGTCTAGACCATCCCTGACAGGTGTCTGTCTAACCTGCTCTTCAATATCTCCAGTGATGGAGATGCCACAACCTCCCTGGGCAATTTATTCCCGTGTTTAAACACCCCGACAGTCAGGATGTTTTTCCTAATGTTCAACCTAAAGCTGCCTTAGTGTCCTCACAGGTCCGCACTCACCTGTGTGTGTTACTACAACATCTGGGGGCATGTCCCATGGTCCTTTGTGCTCCAGGGAGCAGAGCCGCTCTATGAATCCTCCCCAGTGAGTCAGGGCAGAACCCGTCTTCTTGTCTTTCTGAACACAGGGAGAATTGTGGGAAGGCGTTGGAGGACTATCAACAGGTGAGTGCTTCACTGCAAAGCGAGCGGGTTACCATGGTGACAGAAAGCCACAGTCGAGCTATAGTCCCGGGGCGGGCACTAATTTTGGATGGGGGGGGGCTCAGTCGGAACACTCCGAGCCGGGAGGGGAGAGGGGTATTGTGCAGCTCCCATTGGCTGGAAACCAAGATTTCGCTGAGGGCGGGGGCAGCGTGTGGAGTCTCTCCGTCCCCCCGCCCCTGGGTGCACCGTGTTCAGAGAGCAGAGCGGGGGCAGGCCAGTCAGAGAGACTGGTGGAGGCTCTGGTAGGCTGGATTAGGTGGCTTGGTGGGCCGGATTCTATTTGCTATAGTCTCTATCCAGGAACGATTAGCTAGCTGGGATTGCCAGCCCCACTCAACTTGGGTTAGAGGTTTGTGGGCATGTGGATGTGTGAAGGGATTAGGGGCAATGCTTGGGTTCATTCTGCCATGGAGACTGCCCCATACTGTATATCCAGGCTGTTCAGACCTGTTCAGTGAAGCCAATGGGTGTGTACCTCATTGCTCGGATTAAAGGAACACCCAGTAACCTATGGCAGTAGCCAGGATAAGGAATCCTGCTTTTATGGCTAGAATAAGGTACGTGCGAGAAGCCATCTTTTCAAAAATCCAGAGCTAGGTCAGAGGACACATGTTCCAAAGGAACCTGGACCCCTGGATTCCAGAGAAGGAAACAGTCGGAAGTGTTTCACACAGGATTATGCCTGACAAATTGTTTCCTGATGAAAGCTCCTTTTTTTTAGAAAAAAAAATTCACATGTGGAATCGCCCGCGGTATGGTCCACTTGGTCTTGGGATTATTAACGACTCTTGTTAACTGAGGTCTGAGCTGGATTTTGCCCTAGTCAATTTTGGCAGGGCAAACATAGATGGAGGCTGCAGGTTTGATTTAGACTTTCAGGTTTTTCTTACATGCAAAACTACGTCCAGTGCAACGTCAAAGCCAAGAATATAAATGCACAAGAGGGACTGGAGGGTCAGGATGAGACTCCTACAGGAACTGTATTTACTGCTTGCATAGGTAATTATAATACTTAACTGTTACATGGAGCTTTTTATCCACAGGTCTCAAAGTGCTTGTGCCAGTATCCCCATTTTACAGAGGGGGAAAACTGAGGCACAGAGCTGAAAAGTGACTTGTTTAAGGTCACCCTCCAGGCCTTTGGCATAACCAAAGACAGAATCTAGCTCTTTTTCTCTACCCTGCAACCTGAATCTCTAGTTGTATTACCTTCGCTGCCCTATTGCTCGCTACGAACCATGCACCCTCCCTGGGATTGCTTCTGTGATTTCCTTATGGCTTTTCCTCCTGGATGAGGAACTTCCTCACGTGTTTAAAACCTCACTCTTAATGGTTTCCAAAGTGCACCCCCGTAGGCGGCTCCTGGCTGTCAATAAAATGCATGGAACAGCTGGAGTTCCTTCACACAGGGGAGCAAGGGATCTTGGGGAAGGGCACTCAGTTGTCTGGACTGATTTTCAGTGACATGGTAAAGTGGTTAGAGATGGTGTTCAAAGCCGTTTCCTTCCCTTTCATGTATTTACATTGGCTCGCAGCTAAATGTCTTTGATTATACACATTGGAAAAGAAAAAAGAAGGGAAAGCAGGGGAAAGAGCAGGAAAAGGAAAAAGGAGCAGTGTTGATACAGGTCGAACCTCTCTAGTTCGGCACCCTCGGGACCTGACTGGTGCCAGTTCCAAACTAGAGAATTTGCCGAACCATGGGAGGTCAATATTGGTTAGCAGCATCACCAACACTCAGAACACTGAGGGCCAGGACTGGGGGCTGCAAACAAACTTTATGGAACTGCGAGAAACTTGACCACCCCCACGATAAGCAGACATCTGGGTTACTAAAATTGTGCCGGACTAGGGATATTGCCAGACCAGAAAGTGCCGGACTAGAGAGGTTCCACCTGTATAATTAACAGACTCTGCAGTCAAACACCTGCACCTTGGAGCAGGTCCTTGCTAGATCCAGCTAACCCAGCGTGTCTGTTCCTAGCACCGACTCTGTGATGGCAGCGGAGGAAGGGTGTGAAGATTTAGCCTAGTAATTCCAAGGAATCGCCCTGTGGCAAAACCGCCAGGAGATGCCACTGTGCAAAGCATCCTACACACACACACACACACACACACACACACACACACACACACAGCTCTGTATTTCAAGCCCCTTACCTGAATGACACACACACACACACACACACACACACACACACACACAGCTCTGTATTTCAGGCCCCTTACCTGAATGACTCTCCTGCTCAGTCCAGTCATGTCTGCCAGTTTCTGAAGGGTCTGTGCGTCGGGGTTGTTGTCCTGAGCAAACTGGGCCTGCATGACCTGGAAGACAGACGGAGACAGGGAGAAAAGTCACCTCGACTCTCCGGGCTGCTCCCCCCGTGGGACCCCGCGCCGAGGCGACGTTACCTGCAGCTGCTCGGCGGTGAAGGACGTCCGCGCTCTCTTGGCTGGCTTCGGCTGGCTGTCCTGCTCAGACGGCACGGCTCCCTCTAGCGTGATCCCGTTGCCTACAGAGAGAGGGGACAGTTCTGAGCACCCCTCTCCCACGCTTTGAGGCTCACTCGGGGGTTGCCCATTGGGTTCCTGTAGACCCAGGGTGAGGAACCTTTTTGGGGGTCAGATGCCGCTGACCCACAAAAAAATCAGTCAGGAGCTGCCCACAAGTGAGAAGCAAAAAAATAAAAACCCCATAAAACAAACAAAAAAAAACCCCTCTCTGATGTGGCCCTCAACTGAGAAGGAAAAAGACTCTTCCCCACATTTCCCTCCCACATCAGAGCCTGGGCGGACCATGCTAGTAGATTTTTTGTGCTCCAGCCCTGGAGGGAGGCAGCACTGAAGCTGGAGTCCACTGTGGCCTTCCCAATGCTGGGAGGGGAGCCCTGAGCCTCAGGGGCTGGATCCAGGTAAGCCCCTAAGGTTCCCTGCCTCTGCTTTATAGTGAAATGCCAGTTAGATCCCATGCATGGGAGCCCAGAACCAATCCTCTAAAGCAGTGTTTCTTAAACTTTTTAAGACTGAGGAACACCAAACAATAATTTTTTTTTATAAAGAACACCAAGGACTTTGTTGAGCAAAAAAAAAAAAAAAAAAAAATTCGGAGGGAAAATTATTGAGGGAAAAAAAGGGTTGGCGGGAAGTTATTGAGGAAAAAAAAGGTCACCTGCCCCTTTAAGGGTGGCCATTTTGAATTCTGTTGTTCTCCGCGGCACACCTCCGACTGCCTCGCTGCACACCGGTGTGCCACGGAACACAGTTTAAGAAACACTGCTCTAAAGAAAGGGGAGTTTTTCGTACCACTGAAGCAGAAATAATCCCCTCCCCATAAGGCTGTCTAGGGAGTAGGGTTGTACAGTAAAACTCCAATAGTCCGGCATCCAATAGTCCGGCACGCCTGATAATCTGGCATCAAAACGGCAAGAGCCTAGTGAGTGAGCTTTGGCAAAAAATGAGTCACAAGGTAACAGCGGCAGCAGCTGAACTGAGCAAAAGGGTAAAAAAGGCTTAAAAAAGCGAAAACATTACAGTATACTGTATTCAGTATGTACAATAAAAAGGGTTAAGAACACTTTATATACAGTATATAATGTATACAGTATATATATATAACCAGCTTATAGTACCTCCTGATAGTCCGGCATATCTGATAATCTGGCACCACCTATGTCCCATAGGTTCTGAATTATCGGAAGTCTACTGTAATAGTGTAGCTGGTTAAATGATTAACTGATAAGCATCTGCTCCATGAAAAGACACACACACACACACACACACACACACACACCTCGTGACTCTGTATTTCAAGTGTTTTGGGGGCTGGCTCTGTCCTGGCTCGCGGATTTACTTTAAAAGCAGAGTCGCAGCGGGGGGAGCTGCTGGACATGGCATGAGCCGGATCTGAGCCAACCTGAGAGCCCGCCAGCTCCCAAGCGCCTTTCAATGTGGAGCCACAGCGGTTAATCACGTATCAGACAAAATTTGTGTCAGCTACACGATGACCAGATTACACATTGCCTAACTTCCCTCCGAGGAGGTCACCCAGAACAGGAGATGGCCAGGAAGGGAGTGCTGGGGATTGACAGGGTTCGGGCTACTAGTCCTTTTAGGTCACACGAAGTGACGCTACGCTGCAGGACCTGACCCAGGGCCCCATTATTAAGCCAGCTCCCACCCCAGAGAATTGGCGTTTTGCCTGCCTGCAGCATCAGGCACCAGGGGCCCAAACCGGACCTCAAGGCACAGCCCCGCTGGGGAATTCAGATGGCATACAGGGGGAGACAGCAAACAGAGCTGAGCAGTCACCGCGCCTCTAAAAGACCTGCCCCAAGCAACCCGGACCCTGCTGCCCAGCCTTGCACCGGGAGCCCCCAAAATGTCAGGTTCCCTGCCACTCCAGGGACAGGCGTGTCCTTCCTGCTCTCATGCCCCCCACATTAGGCTGTGAACCCCCTGCAAAGCCTCACAAGGGATGGGATTTGCCCCCCGGGGTGTTGCAAAAGTGCAGAAATCTGGGGAATGCAAAGCTGAGTCCTGCCTGAGCGACAGGCCATTGCTGGCACTTCACACCCGCCCCAGCTGCGGGCTCCCCGAAAGGTGGCGCGTCCCTTCCCGCAGGTGCAGAACGCTCCGTTTTGAGGAACTCAGAGTTCCGGGGCTCATGCGGGTCTCGGAGCAGCCTCCTGCCCAGGGGTGGTAGCAACGTCTGCCCCCTCCTCCGCCAGGAACAAAAAGACGCGCACGAACCTCCATCTGGAGACGGACCCCTATTCCCTTGCACCGCTGAGGATTTATTCCCCCAACACCACGCCAGGGCTTAGCCCCGCCCTCCAGACGGGGATGGGCAGCACTGCGACATGAAGTTACCTGCCCGAGGCCGCACACAGTCTGTGCAGGAGCTAGGCACTGGGCCTCAGTCCCCTAAGAACGGCAGAACGGGTCCGAGCAACCGTCTGCTGAGCTCCGTACCCTGCCTTCCCGCAGCGACTGATGCCAAGCCAGGGCTTCGGCGGGAATGAACAAAGCAGGGCTCCTGCATCCGGCAGTCAGAGGCTTCGGGACACGCTGTGCATGGGATTGTGTCTCTGACCATCGTGGCTAACAGCCCCAGAGGGAACTTTCCTTCAGGAACTCATCTAGCTCCTCTGGGAACCCTGCGAGACTTTTGGCCCTTCCTAACAGCAAGGAATTCCCCAGGGTGAGGTTGCGCCGCACGAAGAAGTGCTTCCAGATATCTGGTTTAAACCCTCGGCCTTTCTATTGTAGCCGCTCGCCCGGGGGCCTTATGTTGCATGCAGGGGTAAAGAACCCTTCCTATTCCCTTTCCCCACACCAGCCATGATGTTACAGGCCCCTGATATCTCCTGCCATGTAGCCAGCCTCCACCAGGAAGGCTGGCACTCAATAGTTTAAATAACTCCTGCACCAGCTTCGTGTGGGCTGGCAATCCCTAGCAGAGCACTGATGATCTCAAACTTATGTCCCCGCTGGCCGCTTTGCCCCCAACTCCCCTAGCCCCAGGTACAGTTGTGATTGACAAAGTGCGAGAGCCTAGGAACGCCAGCCGGGATCCGTCACGCGAGGTGCTGTAGAAATACAACGTCAAAGGCAGGCCCTGCCCTAAGGAGATCACAGTGTGATTAAGACACAGCACAATAAGTGGGTGTAGCAGGTAACTGGAGGGAAGGGGGAAATGCAGGACGAGGGGAACAGTGACAGGGACGGGCATTTAGACAGGTCCCTCCTGGCCATCTACCCGGCCGTTATCGGTAGCACAGCAGAAGTAGGGCTCTGCCTTCTGAAACTCCTCACTCTGAGCACTGAATCCAGGCCACATGTAACCCCGTTGAAGTCCTTGAGTTGGTTCCCCAGCCTCAGACTGCATCTGCCATGTAAGCGGCACAGAAGTAAGGGTGACCGCACCCTACCGGTGTCGCCCTTACTGCTGTCCTGCCGCTTTCACAGCTGGGTGGCCAGAGAGTGGCAGCTGCTAAGGGCCCAGCTCTGCAAGCAGCAGTGCAGAAGAAAGGATGGTAACACCGTACCAGGCCATCCTTACAACTGTGCTGCTGCTGGCAGTAGCTCTGCCTCCAGAACTGGGCTCCGGGACAGCAGCCACTGCTCTCCAGCTACCCAGCTCTGAAGGCAGCGCTGCTGCCAGCAGCCGTGTAGAAGAAAAGGTAGCTACACTGCAGCCCTCCTACAATAACCATACAACTTCCCAACACAAACACACACACACAAACACACACAACTCCTTTGTGGGGCAGAACCCCTGCTATTACAACCCCAAGACATCTCCGATGTAAACAGCTGCAATCATGAAATACACCGTTTTTAAAATCCTATGCCCATGAAATTGACTCAAATGGACCATGGATTTGGTAGGGCCCTAGGTATATTTCCAAGGGCATGGGCAGCTAATCCACTGCAAAAGGGAAAGCGGGAGAGGAAAAGGACTTTGTGCCAGTGCCCACATGAACACCAAACATGTTAGGGAGCAGGGCTGGGGTGAAAGGTCACATCAGGCTCCCTGGGAATATTAAAACCTTTCACAAAGGCGTGGAAAGCACATCCACTATAAGACCTGCATCCACTGCGTGATTCCGGCGCACAGGGCTCCTTCCAGATCCTCGGCCATGCTCGGACCGGCTGGTGGGTGCCACTAAGGGTGGGGGCCTGACACAGGGTTCAGCAGCTCCCTGTTCCTTGCTCCGGGAGCCGTTTGCTTGGGAGGCTGGACTGGGCTGGGGTTGCCTTGGCCCACGCTGGAGGGCTTTCTCAGCCAGCTTGACTGGTTCCTGTAGGATGATGAATGGGATTCAGGCGGCAGCAACAGCTGTTTGTTTTTCTTAGGCATGAAACTTCATGAGCAGAAGAAATCGCTTTGTAATTGCTGGGGGCGGAGGGGGGACCCCTGTGGCTCTCTGCAGTTCTCCAGAAACTGCCCCTCTCCGCACTCTCCTCCGAGCCGACAGTGCCCCAGAGTGAGCGTTCAGGGGCAAGGTTTCCTTTGCTTCCAGGGCAGGAAACGCTGGCCTTAAGTTGCAGAATCCTGCGGCACAACCGGTCCATCCAGCTGTCACCAGGCTTCCTCCGGCCACTTGCCCCCTATAACTGGTATGATCGCCCTTTGGGCACAGCCTAAGCAGCAGGAGAGACCCAGCATCTCGAACGGAGGAAGCACCAACAACTCCGCTAGGGCTTCCCCCGTTGACACTAGCCTGGGTACCAACCCATTCACGCCAGCTGGAGATCTGTCTCCCCCCAGTCGAGGTCGCCACGTCAGGACAAGTGGCACCGTCCCCCGGTCGTCCCCTTCCCGCCACGGGCTAGTCCTAGCCGCCCCGGCAAAGCCCCCGCAACGCCATACTCCAGGCATCGGCCTGCCATATGGACTGACGTCCTGCAACCAAGCATCCCAGAGTCAGGACCCTCCCAGGCGGATTTGACATTTTGTTTGCCTCTCGCTGCTGGAACCGTGTAAACACCGGCTGATTCTTCTCATGTCGTCGCTGCTAATCGTTTCCACATGCGGCTGAGGATGGCGCATCCACCTCCCCATTCCGTGTCGGCACATCCGCCCCGGGAGCAGACACACGCCGGCCTCCCCGGCAAACACAGATAAGAACACTACCCGCTGTTGCGCCAGCAGGCAGGACTGAACCTGGGCCCTCTGGACCTTAGTGCAGGAGCCTCTACGGCTTGAGCTAAAAGCCAGTAGGCTGTAGAGCAGGGCTACTCAACACGCGGCCTGTTCATTTGCGGCGTACAGTGAGGTTTGGGCAACACGTAGCCCATGGGTGGGGTCCTTTGAACACGGCCTCCACTGGGAACACGCTCCACAATGGCGAGGCATCTCCCAGGTAGAGTGAGCACTGAAAGACGCAAGCGGACGGGCTGGCTGGAACAGACGGGTACAGGGTGTCGGCATTTCTAGCCCTCAGGGAGGAAGTGCCGGGGCATTATGGGATATGCTTTGTAGTCAGTATGAAAAAAGCTATTTGCATATATTTGCATACATATTTACACGTCTATGCAACCACATTGAAGTTGCAGCCCTCGGCATGTGCTGTGAGTATCACTCTGGGCCCCGGGGCCTCCAAAGTTGAGTAGCCCTGGTGTGGAGCAAACTCCTTCTCTCTCTCTGTACGTGGTCTCATTGGCACTCCATGGGACAGTGCCCCCCACCTTAGCGCCTGGGCTGTGCTTTCATCCGCAGAGAGCTCGGACATCCCTGAGAGGGCACTAAACAGCAGGGGAAGGCCCGGGGGACAAGACAGCTCCCCCGTGTGAAATTCTCTTATCTAACGTCTCCCCCTCTCCTCCCCCCGCCTCTTCTTCCTCAGCCTCTTTTGCACGCCAAGGTTTGACAGCAAGATCGGAGACTCAAGGCAAGAAACACGCACGCCAGGACCTTTCCTTCCCAATCACTCCTATTCCCGTCTAGTAACGCTCTGTGCACACCCCTCCCCCCCCCCCAGTTTCCTTAGTACTAGCCCATTGGCCTCCTGCCTAATTGCAGCCCACGGAATCGCCTTTGTCTCTGCAGCACGGGAGAGGCCCCTGGGTTCTGCCCATACAAGGAGAAACGGTCTCCCTAGGACAGAGGTTCTCAAACTTTTTGGCCCATGGCCCACCCTGCTCAACCCAGACCTTTCTGCAGACCACCAGCCAACCATGATGACAAAATGGGTGCAGGAACGGGCTAGGGGAGGAGGGGTGTTGGCAGGAGGGAGGGTGCACAAGAGGGGCCTCCCATGACAACAAAATGGGTGGACGAGTGGGCTGGGGGCTCTATTAGGGAAGGAGGGACCAGGAGCCAGCTAAGGCTACATCTACAGGCTTCTTTCGCAAGAAGCTTTTTTCGGAAGAGCTCTTCTGCAAAAATGTCTTCCGAAAGAGCGCGGCCACACTGCCAAAGCGCAACGAAAAAACGATCTGCTTTTTTGAAAGAGAGCGTCTACACTGAAGGGACGCTCTCTTGCACGTAAGCGTGGTTGCTATGGACGGAGCGGCCACCAGGGCACCTGTGCTTTTTCCTCTTTCCTCTTCTTCCGAAAGAACTCCCTCTTCCCCGTCCACACTGTCCACACACGCCTTTTTCCGAAAGAGCCCTTTCGCCAAAAGGCGTCTTCCTCGTAGAAAGAGGATTCCCAATGCCGGAAAAACCGCTCTGTTCTTTCGATTTGCTTGTGGAAGAACACAATTGCAGTGTGGGGGCCGTTTTTCCGACAAAACTCTGTAGTGTCGACATACCCTAAGCGTGGGGGGTCTTGGCAGGAGGGGATGCATGAGAGGGGCCTCTCACCACTCCCAGGCACCACCTCCTGCTGCTCCCATTGGTCATGATTCCGGCCAATAGGAGCAGCGGGGAAAGCCTCCAGGTGAGCTGTTTCCTCCCGCAGCTGGGAAGGAGAGAGGCAGCGTATGGAGCCGCTTCCTCCCCCAGCAAGCTGGATCTGAACCACGAGGCTCCCCTGCCCCCCGCAGCAGGAAGCCAGCGCTGGAGCGCCAATCTCGTGGGGAGAGGCCCAGGTCTGGAGCGCCAACACAGGCTCCCCGCTGCGGGGGAGGGACAAGCCCTGAGCCCGCAGCCCACTGGCAAGACAGTCGCAGACCACTAGCGGCCCACGGCCCACACGTGGAGAACCGCTGCCCTAGGAGAAAGTGGGGCTTCATTCAAAACCACCAGGCCGCATGAATCACAGAACTGGGCTAATTCGACTGGCTGGGATAAGCCGGCAGGAATCCCAACGGCGTCCCTCGGAGATGCAGCCTGGCTGCACGAGGGGGCGTGTGGAAACAGGGGTAAGGTGAGGCCATGATTCCCACCTCCCCTGTGCCATGGGAAGGGATCTCACGGAGGGAGGCTGGGAAGCGTTTTCCTAGGCAGACAGACCAGCCAGACAGAGCTAGGACAGACAACCCCCCCGGGCCAGACCCTCTACTGGAGTCGGTCTCCACTGAAGCCCAGGGGCCGTGCCTGTTTAAACAGCGGGGGGGGGGGGGGGGGAGTGGCCCATGCCCACCGGAAAGCGGAGCAGGAGCGTTCTCACGGCCCGTCTCTGGGGTCAGAAGGAGACACGCCACAAGCGCTGGCTCTTTGCCCGCTGCTGTGCCCTGCCAGACTGACCCACCCGCTTTCACGGCCAGCTTTTCTCACCCCCAAACCGGCCCGCCGTGTCCAGGGTCGCCCTGGCAGGGCTCACGTGGAGTTTTGAAAACCTTCCGGTGCCTCCCTGCACCTCGGAGCCAGCCATGGGGGGAGAAAGTTCCGGGGGGCTTAGCTTCAAATGAGCACTTAGACCACATACCTCCATCTGTGCCCAGGTGACCCCTGGGACCATCCCTGCCCCCCTTTCAGGAGACCATCGTCAGAGGCGCTAGGCCTTCTCCGCTGAGAATTCCGCCTACGCCTCCCTCCACAGGAGCCGGCAAACATTGGGCGTGCGCCAGGGCCACGTCTCGGTTTGCGCCGCTCTCCTGCTGGGGCCAGGGGAGATGGCAGGGCCAGATTCAGCGTCAGAAACAGCAGCTGGTGGAATTGGCCGTGGCTCCCCGGGGGCATGGGGCCCTGGGGGAGATGCTGCCTCTGTGGTGGATCCTCTAAAGCCAAATCCCTTGTCAGGGCGGGAGCACTCGACCACTTCCATCCGTTGTCCTTGCCAGGGACACCGTAAGGCTCATGATCTGGACCTCACATCTGGCGAGCTTTTCCCGGGCCTTCCCACCTGCCCTTCTCCACCAGGCCATTGCAATACACCTGGGTCCCGCCTGACCTGAACACCTCTGGCGTATTTGTGAGAACCACCACGTGCGACTCTGCGGGCAGTTCTGCTCCCCAGCCAGCCACGCAGGATGGGAAATGCTGACTGTTCGCACAGGCTCCTGTGTTCCCACACTGCTGCGGTACCGCCTACCCCCTGCCGTGTCGTGGAGCTCCAGCGTGTCTAGACTGGATTCCTTTGCACACGTACCGTACAGCTTCCTGGGCTTAGCACTAGCAGTGCCCAGCTCGGCCCCCTCCACTTCGACGTGCCCAGCCATGGGACAGGGCGGCAGGGCGTACGGAGCCGTGGGGGGAGGCAGAGGGAAAAAAGCAACACAACACTAGGGTTGCCAGATACTTCCACAAAAACTACCGAACACGGCAGGAAAAAACTTGGTTGAGCCAAAAAAAAAAAAAGAGGAGGGAGGGGAACCAAAATTGTTGAGCAAATAAATAAATAACTAAATAAAAGAGTTGCACACAATAAAAGAGTCGCCGTGCCTTTAAATCCCCATGCTTTGTTCCTCCCGCCCCCACCAGACACGGCAGTGGAAGAATGTCCCAAGTGATCCTTCCACCCGAGAAAAACAGAAAATACCGGACATTTGACATGTCTGGTATTTTCTGGTTTTTTTTGACCGGACAGAGGCCGTAAACACCAGACTGTCCAGGCCAATACCGGACACCTGGCAACCCTACACAGCGTCCGTGAGCTCGTGTGGTCTCATAAGCTCCCTAAAGCCTTCCCCACAAAGGTCCGAGTGAAAGCACCTTTGCTGGCTTAACCAGCCCAAGGGTTAGGAGCAGCCGCCTGTAAAGTAGCTACAGGATCAAAGATGCGGACACCTGGCCAGCATCAGCCCCAAACCCCGTGCCTGGGTGCATGTAAAATAGTTGCAAATCTAGGCTATGCCACCCCCAGCAGCTCGCCCCACGGCGCAGTCCCAATGCAGCCTCCCCCCTTCTCCGGGATGCACAAACAACGCTTGCAAACACCAGGGTGAACTCACCAGGGACCTAGACCCTAACGTGGAGGTGGGCTCCCCGTGTATCACCCCACTCCACGCCCCCGGAGTCACCCACCAGCTGCGCATGACGCAGGAGAGCCAGGGTCTGGGCTCACGCAATCCCCCAACTCAACCTTGGGGGCCTTTCACAGAATCGGAGAACACTAGAACTGGAAGGGACCTCGCAAGTCCAGTCCCCTGCCCTCACGGCAGGACCAAGCACCATCTAGATCAGTGTTTCTCAATCTGTGGTCAATAACTTTCCCCCAGCCCTTTTTCTTTCCCCTCAACCAAAAATCCTTGGTGTTTGGTGTTCCTCGGTCTTAAAAAGTTTTAAGAAACATTGATCTAGATCATCCCTGAGTCATTTGACTCCCCACCTAGCCAGCTCCTCCACGTCATCCACGGCCTGTCCCTAACTCCCCCATGCCCACGACAGCCTCTTCCCCACCCCAGCCTGGCCTCCTTGTTAATTTCCAGCGGCCAGTTCTTACTGCCTTGTATGGACATCTAACGCAGCAGGACACCTGCTCACTGCCCCGGGTGCGCCGAGCGTGGCCGCAGAGGGGTTTCCGCATCCCCGTGAATGTTGCCACTCAGGAAGAGGCAGCTGGAACGCGTTCAAGGGGAAGGGAGCTGCTCCGTTCTGCATTTGACCTCCGCTGCCCCCTGAGAGGTGTGGGACTTGATTGAGAAACCATGTTCCTCTTGTCTCGCTCTCCCATTGTGCTTCCAGTAAGGGGCAGGCCGATGGGCAGCCCAGCCCGGCTGGGAAGCGGGCGGATCCGAGGGAGGGCAGGGCCGGTGGAAAATGAGGGGAATGTTTGGCCGGCCTGCCAGCTTTCCCACCTTCGAGATTTATGACTCACGGACACAGAATCCCGCCTGTTTCCTGCCCCGTGGGCTGCGGAGGCAGAGCAGCAAAACCCCAAGCAACAAAGGAGCTGGTCAAAGCCATGTTGGGGGCATCGTTTCCTCAAGACATAGAATCATAGAATACTAGGACTGGAAGGGACCTCGAGAGGTCATCGAGTCCAGTCCCCTGCCCTCATGGCAGGACCCAGTACTGTCTAGACCATCCCTGATAGACATTTATCTAACCTGCTCTTAAATATCTCCACAGATGGAGATTCCACAACCTCTCTGGGCAATTTATTCCAGTGTTTGACCACCCTGACAGTTAGGAACTTTTTCCTAATGTCCAACCTAAACCTCCCTTGCTGCAGTTTAAGCCCATTGCTTCTTGTTCTATCCTCAGAGGTCAAGATGAACACGTTTTCTCCCTCCTCCTTAGGACACCCTTTTAGATACCTGAAAACTGCTGTCATGTCCCCCCTCAGTCTTCTCTTTTCTAAACTAAACAAACCCAATTCTTTCAGCCTTCCTTCATAGGTCATGTTCTCTAGACCTTTCATCATTCTTGTTGCTCTTCTCTGGACCCTCTCCAATTTCTCCACATCTTTCTTGAAATGCGGTGCCCAGAACTGGACACAATACTCCAACTGAGGCCTAATCAGCGCAGAGTAGAGCGGAAGAATGACTTCTCGTGTCTTACTCACAACACACCTGTTAATGCCTCCCAGAATCATGTTTGCTTTTTTTGCAACAGCATCACACTGCTGACTCATATTCAGCTTGTGGTCCGCTCTGACCCCTAGATCCCTTTCTGCCGTACCCCTTCCTAGACAGTCGCTTCCCATTCTGTATGTGTGAAACTGATGGTTCCTTCCTAAGTGGAGCACTTTGCATTTGTCTTTATTAAACTTCATCCTATTTACCTCATCCTGCTTGCCAGCCCTGTTCTGCTTCATCCTATTTACCTCATTTCTCCAATTTGTCCAGATCATTTTGAATTGTGACCCTATCCTCCAGAGCAGTCGCAACCCCTCCCAGCTTGGGATCATCTGCAAACTTAGGTCAGTGCCCAGCCCGCCTGTGTATTGTGGGGCAGCTGTGACCAGACAGCCCCTCCCCCGCTGCCTTGCGGGGCCACCAGCTCTTCCCCAGATTAGGCTCCTCGCTGTTCTTCCAGGACCTCAGCCAACACTTTGGAGCCTGCTGGAACCTCGGCAGCCCAGCGGCTCTAGGGGAACCATCTGCCTCAGGTCTCCTATGGGACAGCCAGGGGGGAGGAGAATCAAAAGCCTGTTTTGTGCCCGCTACATGCAGACAGAGCCCCGGGGCAGTCGGAAAAAGTGGCGCCCGCAGGAGGTGCCTGTGAGCAAGGTGCCTCCTGTCACACGGCACAGCGGCCGCCCTGAGTGCAGCACTGCCGGGGGGCCAGGGGCGAGCAAGGGAAACAGGGAAAGGCCAGGCCAGCCCAGTGGGAGGGTGAACCCTTTGGAGGGGGCGGGCAGGTCCCTGCAGGTCCTGAAAATGCCAGGGCCCTAAATTAAAGGCTCAGACGCTGCCCTGGAGCCCGCAGAGGCCCCGACCCGCTCTGGCTGCATCCGAGAGGGGAATTTTGCCCCCAGAGAACTTGCTCATGGGGATGGTGACGAGGTTCTTGGTTGCTGCCCTCTGGGCCACCCCGCCGTCCAGGAAAGCATCCGCGCAGGACATGGGCGGTGGATGAGACAACTCCCCCAGCCCCGCCTCTTCCACCCAAGGCCCCACCCCCTGCAGAAGCCAAGCCCCTCCCATTGTAAAGACAGGTTTCCAGCTCCTCCTCCTTCCCACCACAAGCCACCTCCCACTTCCGAGGCAGGTCCCCAGTCTCCGCTCATGAACCCCCCCCCCCGGAGAACAGAGAGGATGGGTGGCACGTGGTCCCCACCTGGCTGAAGCCCAGAGGCAGCCCTGGCACAGGGAGCGGCGTGTGGGCAGGCTCACGCCTTCCCCTGCCTCTTAGAGTCCAGCCGGGGGGCTGGAACAACGTGCATGGCGGTGCGCTGAGAACCAGGGAAGCAAACTGCAAACTCTCTCTGCAGTGGAAACCACCTCAAGCCAGGGGGTGCATGAGGCAGCCCCCCCCCCCAGTTCCAGCCCCCCGGGTCCAGCCGCAGGCTGTTTGCGCGGGCCCGAGCACCAACGCACAGAGACGGGCTCGCACGAGGGCGTAGTTACCTAGGAAAGGAACAGGAGGGGAAGGTGGGGGGAATCCGCTTATTCGGCCATTCTACTACCGCGGAGGGTGGCATTCTGAGGAGGGCGCGGTGCCAGTGGGTCTCCCGGAGGGTCTGCGTACCATTTTCCGCCGCTCGCTTGAGGTTCTCTATCATTGTGTCATAGTGAATCCGGCACAGCACTTTCTCTTCCACCAGGCCAAACTCCTCGCCCGTCGACAGCTGCCTTTTACAGGAGAAGCAGGCGAAGCAGGCGAGATGGTAGGCGTTGCCGCGGGCTCTCCTGACCCAGTCGCTGGCATAGATCTGCCTGCCGCAGCGGGCACACTTTGTACCAAAGCGACTGGAAGGGGGGAAAAAAGAAAGACACACAGAGAGAAAGGGTGAGCACCGAGGCAGGCCGCCGCGCCGCGCCACGACAGCCGTTCCTCTGTATGACGGCAGGGCCCAGGCGCCCACCCCCATGCGCGGACACAGCAGAGATGCCTCAGAGAGCTGCCTAGGAGGGGAAAGCAATGCTGAGGGAGGCCAGATGTCTGGCACCGGCGAGGGGCAGGTCGCTGACGCCTGGTCAAGGTCACTTCTCCGCGCCGCCCTGGGTTCATGTGAAGAGAGGGCTCTAAACACAGGCCGGCCTCACCGGGACCAGAGTAAACACCTCTTCCCTTGCTGGACGCAGCATTTCTGTTGCTGCGGGTAGGCGAGAGACAAGGGGCGGGAGGTGAACTATCTGTTAGTGACCCCCCTTCTGTGAGGGAGAAGGGAACGCCTCCAGGCGCGCCCAGGTGCAGGGCCACATTCTGACTTCCGTGGGCCCCTTCCTCCATAAAAAAAAAAATATTAAAAATTATTTTTGAAATAACTTTAAATACTTCAACATTTTTTTTTCTGTGTTAGGCAAAATTGAACAGATTTTCCTAAAAGTTTCATTTTTTTCTGACGTGAGAAGAAAATGAAAACCTTTTCTTCGACCCTTAAAGTTCATTTTTTTCCTTCTGATTTGAAAAGAAATTAAAACATTTTCGTGGGCCCCTAAAAGTAGCGTGGGCCCTAGGCACGGTGCCGACTGTGCCTAATGGAGAAGTCGGCCCTGCCCGGGTGAGTCTTGAAGCAGCTCAGAGGCTTCTCTCTCTCCCTCCCACCAGTGAGTCTGATAAAAACGATTCCCTCCCCCACGCTGTCTCACTATTGACGCAGGCCTTATCGCAGTGAGGGGCGACCCGAGGCGAAGGCTGCATACGGCTCACCGGGGTTCTCTGTGTGGCCCGCGTGTCATTTTGTTTCCTGTGGCCCGTGCACAGGGTCGCCAGATTCCCCATTTCCACCCGCATGGTTTTTTTCCTGTCAGTATGACTACAGTGACCGGCACATAAAGCCAGGGCAGCTGCAGTGACGGGCTGGTGGCACACGGCACGGGCTGTGAGAAAGCCAGGCGCCCCCTCTGCAGCCACTCAAAATGCAGCTACGGTCCCATCGACCCAGCCCGCATATTCTAGGGACGCCAGCGCAGGTAACAAAACCACCCTGTCCTGGGGAAACCGTCTCGGTTACAACAATCTTACGGCCCCCTGAGAGGAAAGAGGCCCACTCCTGCAGCCTGCTCACTAGCCTCATGGTTTATCGCCTGCTCAGCACTGTGTCACCAGAGGGCCCAAGCTTTCTCAAGTGTTTCTCAAGCTTTTTTTTTTTTTATAAAGTACCCCTTTAAAAAAAATGTATACATATCCCCAGTCCCTACAGTTTTCAGACACACAACCATTTCTTCTACTATTGAAACACGTTTGTTTAAACAACTTATTCGTAGCCAGGTGAGTGATGAAATTTTGGGGTATAAAAAGAACAAAAATAATAAAGCGCTTTAAAATTTAAAACAAAAATTCAGTTTTCTCCAAATTTCAGTTGTGTTGACATCCCTTCCCCCCCCCCCCCCCAGAATTCTCTCAAGTACCCCTAAAGGGGTTGAAAAACACTGGCCCAAAAGACACGGGCAACACTGCAAGACAGAACCTTGAGCTAGTAACTGTTCACAGGGCACTAAGCTGGCAAAGCAAAGCAGGGGTCCAGGAGACAGATTTGTTTCAGGGTCCTTCAGCCTTTAGCAGAGATCGGAGAAGCTCACGTGTATTAATCTATTAAGAGTTCCAGAGACATCTCAGCCCCTCCCCAGGAGTCTAGGTCCATGCCAGAAATCCACCATAGATGCTGGCCATCTCAGCTGACAGGCTAGGAATGGGCCAGAGAGACTCAGTCTCCCCTGCCACACACACACACACGCCCAGGGATAGGTGCCTTCCCAGAAAGGGGCAACATTTATGGTGCTACCTGGGCTGGGCCATTTCTTCCCGGAGGCTTGTTCACTCCAAAAAACAATCTGCTCTCAAAGAAATCAATGCGCCCCCTCCGCCTGATGAAATGCTGACCCATGGTTGGTTGCTGTTGACTTCAGTGGGGGCCAGATGTCACCCGTACCATCCCACGGGGCTCTGGTGAGAGGCTGTGATAGCGCGTTGGGGTTTTCCCATTTCCTGCACCCCCATAATGGCACGGACAGACTCCACCAGCCAGTAGAACAGAGGGTGTTTATTGCATCTCCAGGATAGCACAGCACAGCACAGATGTAATCTGATTACAGGGCAGGCCTAGGATACCTCAGCCCCCCTTGAGATGGGGGAGACTGGGCCCCTAAATTCCAGCCCCTTTCCCTAGGCTGTCTCCTCCATGATACCAGACAGAAACTAACTCCCTCACTTCCAGCCCTGCCTCCAGCCAGGGCTCCACTTCCCCTCTTCCCATTGTTTCGCTCCCTTGGAGATAACTGGTCAGACAGGTTTGAAGCCCCCTTGCATAATGACTCATCCCCTGCCTTGCGGGGCCATGCTGCACACAGCAGCCAGTGGAGGTCACTCACAACCCACTGCCCAGCATAGCAACCAGCAAGGTACCCCCCACTACGTCACAAAGGCCAACTCCAGAAACACTTAAAATGATTAGATCCAAACAGTTCAATGAGAATCGGAAAGGTCCTGCCGTTCAAAGCCGAGCAAAATGGCCAGGCAAGATAGTGACCTCCATAGCTTTCTCAGGGTCAGAGACTCAGGCTATGTCTAGACTACATAAAATTAGACTACCCGACATAGTCAATGAAGCGGGGATTTAAATATCCCCGGCTTCATTAAAATAAAAATGGCCGCCGCACTGTGCCGGCTCAGCTGATCATCGGCACAACGCGGCAGTCAAGACACGGATCGGTCGACGAGAGAAGCCTTTGCCGACCGATCCCTTATGCCTCGTGAAACGAGGTTTACAGGATCGGTTGGCAAACGCTTTCCTTGCTGACTGATCCGTGTCTTGACTACCGCGTTGTGCCGACGATCAGCTGAGCCGGCCCAGCGCGGCGCCCATTTTTATTTTAATGAAGCGGAAGATATTTAAATCCCCACTTCATTGACTATGTTGGGTAGTCTAATTTACATGCCTCTGCCGGCAGAGGCATGTAGTCTAGACATACCCTCAGAAGTGGAAGGAGAAAGAGGCCAATGAAATCAACTGAATCCCCCCCCGCAACTTTCGGATCAGGCACTTGGATTAGAGATGAAAAGTCAATCTGGAGCAATTGCCTAATGGATGATAAATTTGCAGTTGAGATAATGCGGTTAAATGAATCATATTTCAAGGCTGTGGGCTTTTTATTTAGGTCTTTGTCAATGCGCCACTAGGATAGGAAATGTGTAATGCTGGTCAAAAAGTAGATGACGAAACTTTTTGCTTTTGAAATAAGCCAGTTGTATTTAATCTGAATTTTAAAAATGTATCAGTTTCCCAAGTCCAAGATGGAATTGCTGGGGGGGGGGGGGGGGGGGGGGGGGAAGAGACCCCAGAACAGCCAAATTATTAGAATAGCTGAGTGTCCTGACACTCGTGGGTGATGTGGGAGAATTAAATCTCGATCTCCCACATCCTAGTTGAGTGCCCAGTTACTGGCTGTTCTGGAGTCTGTCTGGCTCTCTCTGAAAAAAATTCAGAAGGTCTGCATTAAACCAACAAATTTTTTAAATCTCAAGATTTATAGTTATATAGAATTGTTGTTTTCCTGCCAGCCCTAGAAATTTGTTAGGAATATCTTTCCCCGTTCCAGTGAACTGAATGATGGGGTTTTTTTTTTTCAAATATTATATACATAATTTGTTTTTTTAATAAATAAAAGTCATTTCACTGATAGAGGAAGAAAGTCTTGGTTGATTAATTTATGCCGAAAATGTTGTTTAATGGTATATCCTTGAAAAATCAACAAAAGTTCCAAAAGCACTGTCTTTTGCATTGTACATATCTGACTATTCTTAGGTTAATGCAGCACCCAAAACACAAATGGATGTATGTAATATCTGACTGTTGCAAGTCTAGGTTGCTTGTAAAAATGTCTAGAGTTTACAAGAGAGAATTACTGTGAAATCCTTAATAAACAAATATCCCATTTGTATCCCCACAGAACTGTAGCCTTTTGGGAAATCATTAAATCCATCTCTGTGTTGTCTAGTTTGCATTCTCCTTCTGATTTTTTCCCCTTCTTTTAAATGCATGTTTATTGTTCTTTTAACAAAGTACATAAACCCCCGACCACCAGCAGCAACAAAGCAACAAAACAGACCATATTTTCTTTGTGGCAACAGAGTTCATGTCAGTCCTGAAATTATTATAATATCTGATAACAATGTTCCCTTCGCATACGATCTGGAGATATTATGGAGGTGATATTTGTTGTCTTTGTCTAAAGCATCAGCAGGAAACAATAGATACAAGACTAGATAGGCCCTGTAATCCCTCTACCCTGGTCTACACTAGGACTTTGGTCCAAAATAACCCCCTCAAGGTTGAATTAGTAAGCGGCACGTCCACACTACCAAGCCTGTTATTTAAGAATAACGGGCTGCAGAATTCAAACTCTGTAGTCCTGCTTTTCATGAGGAATAACGCTAATACCGAACCTGTACATTCAAAATAATGTTCAGTGTGGGTGTGCCGATGCCACTGATTCAAACTAATTGGCCTCGTGTAGCTTCCCAGAGAGCGTCCTGGGTGCTGAGTCCGAGGTAGTGCGTCCACGTTAATGGAGCCTGCATCATTTCGATGCTTCCCTGTAGTGAGGACACACAAGTTCGAATTTGTTACACTGGGAGTTCTTAAGTCGGATTTAGTAATTTTGAAATAATTTCATAGTGTAGACATGTGTTGTCACCCCAGGGGAGATCTGGGAATCAGATGAACGACTTTTATGTTGCCATTTTTTGATATTCAAATGTGGCAGGTTGGCCATGGCTGAGCAGAGCCAACCCCTTTTGCCACTGGTCTTGCATTTAGAAAGGGAAGAACAGGCAGAATACAGCATGTCATGTGTATGTCAATTCTCAGTGTCTTAAGTCTGCATAGCTCAAACTTTTGTTCGACAATCTGAAAACACCTGTTCAGGGTGCAGACTCAGAAACACTCAGTCTTAGGACCTATTAGGAAAGTGCTAGATAATAAACCAGAAACTATCATAATGCCACTGTGTAAATCCATACTATGCCCACCAATGTTGCCTCTAATTTTTTTCTATTTGTGTGCAGAATAAATTGTGTTATGTGCACTGAGGCATGTGCTGATGTGCACCACCCATAGAAACAAGCTGCCGGCTGTGGGGGCTCTGCTTATCAGCTGGGCAGCATTTGAATCTCTCCTGGGTGGCTGCCCAAGCACTCAGCTTACAGAGAACACTGATGCCCACACCTTGAAAACTGCATGCAGTTCTGGTCACCTCCTCTCAAAAGAGAGAGATAAGAATTGGGAAAAGTTCAGAGAAGGGCAGCAGTACAGAGAAGGGCAGCAAAAAATGATGAGAGGTGTGGAACAGCTCCCATGTGAGGAGAGATGAAAAAGACTGGGATTGTTCAGCTTAGAAAAGAGATGGCAAAAAGACATATAATAGGGGTTCCTAAGATAACAAATGATGTGGCAAAAGTGAATAAGGGAGTGTTATTTACCTCGGAAAGCACAAGAGCATGGGTCCCTGGATGAAATGGAAACATAGCAGGTTTAAAACAAACAGAAGGGAGGTTTTTTTTCATGCCACACACAACCTGTGGAACTCATCGCCAGGCAGTATAAAGTTGTGAAGGCCAAAAGCATAACTGGGCTCAAAAAAGAATTAGATAAGTTCACGGAGGGCTTGTCTCAGAGGGGTAGCCGTGGTCCTCTGGATCTGCAGAAACAATGAGGAGTCCTGAGGCACCTTAGAGACTGAGAGTATGTCTACACAGCAAAGTTATTTTGAAATACCTTTCCTAGCATCTACACAAGCCAACTGCTATTTCAAAATTAATTTGAAATAGCGGAGGGCTTATTTTGAAATAGCAATTTCGAAATAAGCACTGTGTAGACACTTATTTCAAAATAGGGGGCCTCTAGTTCCTTTCAGGGTGCCCTGCTGGCTGCCTTGGCCACAAGGTAACTTCTGACCTGATGCCCTGCTGGCACTGGTTCCAACCAGCCTTAAATGCAATTCAACGTCCACTCAGTGTGAATGTGCTATTTCGAAGTAGAGAAACACTATTTCAAAATGAATTTTGTGTGTCGATGCATTATTTTGAAATGAGCTATTTCAAATTAACTATTTTGAAATAATGCTGTAGTGTAGCCACATGCTGAAGACGTGGTTATTTCGAGAAAAAACTCTTCTCTCGAAATAACCCTTATTCCTCCTAAAATGAGGTTTAACAGTTATTTCAGGAGAAGAGTTTTCTCTTGAAATACTGCATCTACACAGCGTGTTTTATTTTGAAATAGTGCTATTTCGAAATAGCGCCATAACGCGATTATGCAAATGAAGCACCGGATATTTAAATCCCGGCTTCATTTGCAATTTCAAATGTCTTCATTTGCATCCTTCTCTCGAAAGAGGGTGCAAGTGTACACATACCCTTAGGCTGTGTCTAAACTGCAGGGTTTTTTCAAAAAAACTTCACCTGCATCTAGACTACAGCCGCGTTCTTTCGAAATTAAATCGAAAGAACGCGGCTTTTCTTTCGACGGCGGTACTCCTCATTTCACGAGGAAGAACGCCTTTTTTCGAAAGGGCTCTTTCGAAAAAAGGCGTTCTTGAATGCAAACAGGGCTTTTTCGAAAGAGAGCATCCAGACTGCCTGGGTGCTCTCTTTTGGAAAAGCGGCTTGCTTTTTCGAAAGTACTGCTTGCAGTCTAGATGCTCTTTTCCGAAAGAGGCTTTTTCGAAAGTATCTTTCGAAAAAGCCTCTTTCGAAAGAGGCTTGCAGTCTAGATTGTAGACTTAGAGACTAATGGATTTATCATGGACTCATAGACTCATAGACTTTAAGGTCAGAAGGGACCATTATGATCATCTAGTCTGACCCCCTGCACAGTGCAGGCCACAAAATCTCACCCACCCCTCCTAGAATAATCCTCTCACCTATATCTCAGATATTGAAGCCTTCAAATACTTTGAAGACCCCAAGATGCAGAGAATCCTCTAGCTGTGATCTGTACCCCATGCTACAGAGGAAGGCAAAAAACCTCCAGGGCCTCTGCCAATCTACCCTGGAGGAAAATTCCTTCCCGACCCCAAACATGGCGATCAGCTAAACCCTGAGCATGTGGGCAAGACTCATCAGCCAGACACCCAGAAAGTTCTGGGTATGGAGGATATGTCTATCAATGCTGTGAGCCAAGATGGTCAGGATCCAGCCACATGTCTGGGGTGTCGCCAAACCTCTGTTGGCCACAGGAAGCATATCATTCAATATTGCTCTGTTGTATTCATTCCCTCTGAAGCATCTAGCACTGCCCACAGCAAGAAGACAAGATACAGGGCCAGATGGACCATTGGTCTGACCCAGCATGGTCATTCTTATGCTTTTACCACATCATAGAATCTTAGAACTGGAAGGGACCTTGAGAGGTCGCCACGTCCAGTCCCCTGCCCTCACGGTGGGACCAAGCACCATCTACTTCATCCCTGTTAGATGGTTATCTAACCTGTTTTTAAATATCTCCAGTGATGGAGATTCCACAACCTCCCTAGGCAATTTATTCCAGTGTTTAACCACCCTGATAGTCTGGAAGCTTTTTCTAATGTCCAACCTCAACCACCCTTACTGCAATTTAAGCCCATTGCGTCTTGTCCTATCCTCAGAGATCGAGATCAATTTTTTCCCCTCTTCCTTGTAACACCCTTTTAGATACTTGAAAGCTGCTCTCATGTCCCATCTTAGTCTCTCTTTTCTAAACTAAATACACCTAAATCTTTCAGTCTTCCCTCATCGCTCAAGTTTTCTAGAGCTGTGTCTCTCAATCAGTGGTACGAATACCCTTGGGGTACTCAAGAGAAGTCTGGGGGATACGTCAACACAACTGAAATTTGGAAAAAACTTAATTTTTGTTTTAACTTTTATTGCACTTAATTATTTTTGCACTTTTTACACCCACAAATTTAATTGCATGCCCAGCTACAATTAAGTTGTTTAAACAAATGTGTTGCAATGGTAGAGAAAAAAATGGTGTGTCTGAAAAACTGTAGGTACTGGGGGTACTTATAATTTTTGTAAAGGGGTACTTTATTAAAAAAAAGATTGAGAAACGCTGTTCTTTAATCATTTGTGGTGCTTTCTCTGGACCCTCTCCAATTTCTCCACGTCTTTCTTGAAATGTGGGGCCCAGAACTGGACACAATACTCCAACTGAGGCCTAATCAGCACAGAGTAGAACGGAAGAATGACTTCTCCTGTCTTGCTTATGTTTATAATTATGTTTTTATTCTGGGATCTTTTTTTATTATTGGGTCTTGTTTTATGCCCAAAGGTTTTTGAAAAGCAACCTGCCCAAGACACTCTTGACTTGCAAATCCTTCATGTTTCTGGATTCATCTTCTGACTCAAAGCAATTTCAACCATACAAGATAAACCACCAGTTAATTAAACTACAAACTCCACCTAGCTGCCTGAGCACTGCAAAACTAACCTGCCAAAGTAAGCCTCCACTATCTGTACCATCTCCTGCATTTTCCCCTGGAGCAACTCCATCTACTTTTGCAGTGTTATTTCCAATTTCCACCAGCATTAGCAAAAGGAGATGCAGGATCTCAGGGCACGTTTATACTACAGGGAAGATCCACACTGCTGCGATCGATCTTTCAGGTTTGATTTAGTGGGTCTAGTGAAGACATGCTAAATCGAACTCCGAATGCACCCGTCGACGCCGGTACTCTGCCAGTACTCCTACTCCTGATTTACTATCATCTACCTCCCGCTGTGTGAACAACGATTTAAGATACGTTGGCTCCAGCTATGCAATTAACGTAGCTGGAGTTGCACATCTTAAGTTGACCTTCTGCTCCAGTGTAGACCAGGACTCGGTATATGAATACCTACAGATCTAGTGTTGAGGCACTGGTATAGATGGGGCAAGATGGGCATCTATTCAAATGACTAATTACAAAACTATATGGGAGGGATAGAAATGTCTACATTTCAAAGTCTGACCATAGCTGATCCGGAAAAAAAAAGTAAGTTGCAAAGAGAGGACATTTTTCTACTGAAGTTATTCAGAGAGCTAGCTAATGTACTTCAGATGGGAACATTGTAAACTGACATCTTGCCAGTCCGTTTGGATAAAAACACAAACAAGAGAACAGTATTAATTCCTTTTTTATTTAGAGCTAACGACCATTCCTGCCGCTCAGAACAATGTGCTATGTAAACAAGCGGACACACTACACTGTGGAGAAATAAGGGGAAGAGTCAGGCATCAGCTGACTAATAATGCTCTATATACAATGCTGCATGTCTCATCGCCCGTCTCCTCCAGAGAGCGCTGAGCCAGGAAAGCGTCCTTACTCCACTTCACACATGGGAAACTGAGTCACGGGCACTAAAGGGAGCCTGAATTCCCTAGGCATGGGGGAGGCACTGCCATTAGAAAGTCAGGCAGCTATTCCATCAATTCCTTCCTCTGCTCTGCCCAACAGCTGCAGCTTTCAGCCCGCCTGGTGTAAGGGTGCCAGCCTTAACTCTGCTCTCACTAAACTCATGGAGAATTTTCCCCTGATTTCAGGAACACCAGGATCGGGCAAGGGCAGAAAAGTCCAGTTTTTATTTGCCCCCGCACCTGACGCACTCTTTCTGTGATTTAATGCAGTGGGCAAGCCCAGCCTCATTTCCACCAAGATGGATGGCGGAGCGTATGGGAACAGGGTGGCATCCCTTTGAAGGGTCTGTGAGCCTCAGCGGGGCTCACTGTTCTGCGTTTGCGTAGAAGCCTGCCAGCACGGTGGTGTCTAGTCACAGCCAAGCTTTGCGTGTTGCGTACAGTTGTTGCTGGGGCGATTCAGAGCCCACAAAGCCCGTGCCTCACCTCGTGGCATATTTGTCATGCAAAGTGACATGACAGAGGCCAAAGCTTCCTGACACTTCAGTGGTGAGGGAACAGGGTACAGAAGTTTAACTCGATTTTCCATACTTGGCTCCAGCGCTCTCCCCAGCACATGGTGAGGGGCACTACTCAGCACACCTCATACCTTCAAAGGGCCAGTTCATTACAGCCGCCCCTTCCGGGGCATTTAATTCCAGGAGTGGCAGTGCTAAGTCCATACACCAGCATACCCCTCTGCAAAGGCCAGACAGCTTCACAGCTAACCCAAACCAGCACTTTTTAAAAACACCAAAAGGTGGAGAGGGGGAAGTTTTCATAATGCCCCAAAACCCCTGTAAAAATTGAGCCGAACTCCCTAACCTTGGGGAAGCTGCATTCCTGGAATGTGAATGGGAAAACCTGTTTGGGTTTCTTTTGCCTGCTCTTAGAAATCCAACGCCCTTGGGAACTAGAAGGCTCCGGAAATTAGTAATAGGATAGGAAGCCTTTCACCTCCCCGTCACCAGCCCCGGCTGTGGTCAGCAGTAACCAGAAATGACTGATGTTCAGTCGCCTACGTGGAATGAGGTGGCGGCTTCAGTTTAGATCCCGAAAAGGGGGCTCGTGCCACACGCAGCATGGCCCTGCTGGGCAAACTCAGCAAAAAGGGGCAAAAACGAGTACACCGTGAGTATTCCCCTCCTTTGCTGTGGGCTGGGGCCAGTGTTCCCTGTAAGCCGAGTTCTTGGGCCGCCACCCAAGAGAGATTCAAATGCCACTCAGCTGATAGGCAGAGTGGTCACAGGGCCCACAGCCAGCAATGTGTGTGTCTACTGGTGGTGCACAACTGCCCATACTTCGGTGCAGAGAACAAAATGTATTCCACATTGTGACGTAGTGGAGGGGTAACTTGCTGGTTGCTATGCTGGGCAATGGGTTGTGAGTGACCTCCACTGGCTGCAGCACGACCCAGCAGGGCAGGGGATGAGTCATTATGCAAGGGGGCTTCGAACCTGTCTGATGAGTTATCTCCCAGGGAGCGGAACAATGGGAAGAAGGGGAGTGGAGCTCTGGCGGGGGGCAGGGCTGGAAGTGAGGGAGTTATGTTTCTGTCTGGGAGCATGGAGGAGACAGCCTAGGGAAAGGGGCTGGAATTTAGGGGCCCAGTCTCCCCCATCTCAAGGGGGGCTGAGGCATCCTAGGCCTGCCTTGTAACCAGATTACATCTGTGCTGTGCTGTATCCTGGAGAAGCAATAAACTCCCTCTATTCTACTGGCTGGTGGAGTCTGTCCATGCCATTACAGGGGTGCAGGAGATGGGAAAACCCCAACACGCCGTCACACACGTGCAGAGAAAAAGAGAGGGGGGGGGGAGATTGGCTGAGTCCCCCAAGACCAGGGCTGTTGTATGATGATGGGTGGGAAACACACGGTCCCTCTCTGTGCTGCAGCCACTGGACTTGGAGTCCAGCACCAGTGCTGAGTTGTGTGTGTGTCAATTACCCCCTACTGCAGCTGAGGCCAAGTCACCAAGTCTCACTCCAAGTGGATTTATCAGCCAGCCAAAGGAGCTGCACTGGGAAATGGATCTCCGACACCAAGGCCCTTTGTGAGATGTTCTGCCAGCACCCTTGCTTAAACCGTGGAATGAAAAGAAGAGAGAACGAACTCCTCAGGGCACTGTCCTGTTACCGGCAGAGCCAGGAAAACAAACCTGGCTGCAATCACTGCTCCAGGGATGGTCCGTCCGGTTGTCTACCCGCGGCTGTGTGGGATTAGAGCCGGCCGCTTGGCGAGGAGATGGGCAGCGTGAACACGTGGCTAGAGGAGAGGAAAGACGGAAAGCCAGAGGCTTTCCCGGACAAACCCTCAGCTTCTCTTGGTTACAGGCTCAGTTCTGCTTCTCCTCAACCCTTGCCAAGTAGAAGCCCTGGCTTTGCTGGTCTCTTACTATGTGCAAGAGCTGCAGGGATGGGCACAAGAGGGCATGGCCACTGGCAGGCTAACCGAGAGCTGCAGGGACTCCGACCCAGGTGACAAGCGGAGAGAGACAGCAGGGGTGCCTTTGTCACTGTTCATCTTGTGCTCTGCCAAGGTGGACATTAACACCTGGCAATGGGTAACTGCAGGCTCTCTGCACTGTTACCCACCCTGCCATGTTGCCAGAGGACAGGGCCAGGATCTCTCACTGCCGCCTTGTTTACTCACTCTACCCCTTTACCTCCTCCGCGCCTGCTTCATTGTGCAGTTAGGAATCCAGAGATTAAAGAGATTTGCCCAGACCAGTGGGCAGCGCCAGCTGAGAACACAACGTTCCTGGCTGCCCCATCCATTCCAGGACCAGTCCCGCCCACTACTGCTAGTGTAACCACCGAACCTGGCACCTCTGGAGCTCAGTGCAGGAGCCTCTATCGCTTGAGCTAAACAGCAGCTGGCTCTCAGCCAAGGTGGTAGAGCAAACTCCTTCTTTCTCTCTCTCTAAAAACAATGTGTGGTCCTGTGACACCGTGGAGACAAAGCAAAACATACATAATCACGAGCTTTTGTGGGCAAAACCCACTTCCTCAGATGGGTCGGAGTGGAAATAACAGAAACCAAGAGAGAGAGATACCAGCAGAAGGAGTGCCTGTCCATTGTAGGACCTGTGTTAATGAGGCTAATTAAGTAGGCTGGATGTATCTCATGCATAGCTTTTGGTGTGAAAATGTGCATGTTAAAAGCAGGGGAAATTGGCTTTGTAGTGCCAACCAGTTAATGTCATTGTTTAGGCCCAGGTTAAACTCCAGTTCTGCAGACTCTCTCTGTAATTGAGTAATGACATTCTTTTGTTGAAGAAAAATGGCTACTTTTAAATCCATGAGTGAGTGTCCAGGCAGGTTGAAATGTCCCCCTACAGGTTTCTCCGTGACCATGTCTGATTGGTGTCCAGTCTGGCCAATACCCATGGCAGAGGGGCACTGCTGGTACTTGATGGCATAGACCACATTGGAGGATGTGCAGTTTCTCTCTCTCCGCAAGTGGTCTAGTGCCACCACATGGGACAGTGCACCCCAGCCAGCAGGTGGGTGGGTTACACCTAAAGGCACCTCAATCCCAACCTACAAAATCTCTGGTCCTAGCCCAGCCATTTGCCTCAGACCAGGTATTTCTAGCCCACCCTGCAACCGAAGCTGGCAATGCTCTTGGATCCCACCGCTAGTTCTGGCCTCTCTCACCCCCTACAGGCTCTGGACTGTCATTCATCGCTCCTGAGAGCCAGTCAACCCCTCCTCCCCCACGCAGGATGAGATGCCCCAAGGTCTGCCTAGGAAAGCTCCTGCCCCCCGGATGCTCACCAGGGATGCTCATGGACAGGCTCCTGGCTGCTCTGTTCCCGTTGGCTGCTGCATGGCGCTATGCCCCTGGGGAAGGCAGGCTGCCAGCTGCAGCACTGTGGGGTGTGTATAAAGTGGTGGCTGACGGACGCAGGCCCCGCCTGGGCATTGTGCCCTGGCCCAACAGGACTTTCTGCTCAGGGTCCTCCACATCCAGTTTTGCTCCTTCACAATTAGCCCCGCTCCCGGAAGGCAGCTGACCAACTAGCTATGCAGGAATGGAGAGCAGGTCTTCAGCTGGAGGACTGTGTCCAGTTCAGGGCACCACGTTTCAGGAAAGGGGTGGAGAAACTGGAGACGGTCAGAGAAGAGCAACAAAAAGTATGAAAGGTCTAGAAAACAGGACTTGTGAGGGAAGGCAGAACAAAGCGGATTTGGTTCATTGAGAAAAGAGAAGACTGAGGGGGGACAGGAGAGCAGCTTTCAAGTATCTAAAAGGGGGTTACAAGGAGGAGGGAGACACATTGTTCTCCTTGGCCTCTGAGGATAGGACAAGAAGCAATGGGCTTAAATTGCAGCAAGGGAGATTGAGGTTGGACATTAAGAAAAACTTCCTGCCTGTCTGGGTGGTTAAACACTGGAATAAATTGCCCAGGGAGTTATGGAATCTTCACCGCTAAGGATGTTTAAGAGCAGGTTACACAGACACCTGTCCAGGATGATCTAGATGGTGCTTGGTCCTGCCGTGAGGGCAGGGGACTGGACTTGATGCCTTCATGGGGTCCCTTCCAGTTCTCACATTCTCTGACCCTCCCACACTGGGAGAAAGGAACAGACCCAGACGGAGGCAGAGAGTCGGGCTACATCCCCAAACAAGGCTGATTTTGTCTCCCTCTGCTTCCCTCCTACGGGAACTGCTTCTAGTTTGAGAAAGGCCAACAGGGACATGCCTCGCTCGGCCATTTCCCACCTGCCTTGGCTTCACCACCCATCCTGCCTTTATGTAAATGCCCTTTCTCTGGGGCAAAGCATGGAACTGCCCCATGCAAAGCCCTGTGGGTAAAGGAGACCGCTGGAGGAGCAGCAACATGCCCGTGGGGACCCTGCAATCTCACACCAGGGACAGAGAGACCCAGGTGCTGCCCGATATGTGGCACCTCCCAGAACAGGGCTGCTCAGGGGGACACACACGGGTGCAACATAGTATTAAAACACGGTATTGAAAACAGGCCAGCGGAGAGGTGTTACCACCACCACCTCTGGTCTTAGTCTAGAAAAACCCAAACCTTAGCCAGCCTTTGCCAGCTCAAACACGGTCAGGGAATATGAAACCACTAAGATGAAATTGGTTTTTAAAAAAACCCTAATAATACAACCAATAGTCCAGTAGCACTTTAAAGACTCACAAAATATGTAGATGGCATCATGACCTTTCGCGGGCACAGCCCACTTCTTCAGAGGGCTGTGCCCACGAAAGCTCATGATGCCATCTGCATGCTTTGTGAGTCTTTAAAGTGCTACCAGATCATTGGTTGTTTTTCAAGTTTATCCTGTAGAGACTAACTCACAGACACTAACCTTCCCCCCTCACCGCCACTCTGTTCTAAAATTTGATTTTGTCAATTTCACATGCCTTCATTTTTTTGATGTATCGCTTTGGTATATATGGTCATGCCAATTTTCTTCCACAATTTGATCTGAGGAAGTGGGTCTGGCCCAGCAAGCTCATCACCTAATAAACCATCTTGTTAGTCTTTAAAGTGCTACACAGTCTTGTCTTTTGTTTCAGCTACACCAGACTAACAGGGCTGCCTCTCTGTCACTGGGCTCCCTCTTGAACCTAATCATACAGATGCTTTGTTCAGTGGAAGAACAAGGGGAGGGGTGGGACTCCCCACACTTAAACCCCCCAAAGTTACTGGTAAAAATGTAACAAAGATACAAGGGCTATTGTGTTGCCGGCAAGTCACCCAAAATCCGCCTCCTTGCTCGGTAACCTTCCCCCTCGGCCAAAACAAAATCATAATTATCTATTAAAATGACGCTGTCGTCGATGATTCAGTTTTGGGGGGTCTGGGGCGCGCTGATTTGAGGACGTGGAAACACACGGCACACACTGCGCGCACACATACACGCACTGCGGGCGCACAGAAGCACTGCGCGCCCTATCCATACGCTCCTTGCCTACACACGGGAAGAGCCAAAAACCGCCGGCTTACAACGCTAACCCCGGGGAATCCGTGTGTGTGTGTTAAAACCTCCCCGCCATCAACAGAAAACTCCTGCTTAATGAGGTAATTCTCGCCTCTGCTAAAAGATCAGCGATTATCGCTTATTTAGAGGTTTCAAATCACCGCGGAGCTGCCTATCCAAAGCGCTAGGCAGCCTCGCAGACACTCCCAACACAATTCACATCCCAGCGGCGCTGAAGCGATTAATCCAGCAGGTCTCCAGCCACCCACAGAAACTCTTTTCCGCCCCTTCCCGGGATAGGCGCAGCCAAAGCCCCGACACACAGACCCGGCGAGCCACACGCGCGTGGTAACCCGTTGGGTTAAGCGGAATTGCGCTCCGCCGGGAGCAACGAAACCGGATCGGATCGGTGCCTTTTGGCTTTACTGTCTGGGCCCAAGGGTCTGGCTGGACCTAGCGGAGCCGTGAACTGGCCACGGGACTGTAGGGGGACGTGGCGTTCGTTCCCCAAACCAAACGAGCATCCCTCCGGCCCCCAGAAATACAGAAAACGTGCCCATGAATGTGCCAGGTTGTAAACTAAACAAACAAAAAAACCTTTCCGCAAGCGCCAGCTGAAAAGTTTTTTTTACCAAAAATGGGCAGCGTGTTTTCAATCGAAAACAATGGCATTGTGAACACGTTATTTTCTACGAAAATATCCCGCGCCTTGTCAAAAAACAAAACCAAACCCCAAACTCATACCCCTCTTCCCCGACAATCGGGGTTTTTTTTTTCAGCCACTGGAAGCCAAACGTTTTCCGATTGAAAAGAAAAATCACGATGTTTGATTTTAAAAACGAAAAACCGTTTCCGGTGTCCAGCGCCAAGCAACAGATGGTTTTGGTTTAAAAAAAAAAATAAAAATCCAGGATCGGCCAATTAAAAAAAAAATGAAAACGACACTTTTTAAATAAAAATTCTGACCTTGGAAACGCGCGTTCCCAGCTAATTCTACTTTCACCTCCCTCCTGCCGCTGTCTGTATTTAATGGTTAAACAAAACTAGCCGAAATCTTTGGCCTCCAGGGCTACTGATTTTTTTTTTAATTAAAGGAAAACGGGCAGAGAGGTGTAAGGAGCCCGAAAACCTCTTACGCGATGCCTGCTCCTCTACAGTGCACACGCTTGTGATCAAGCGTGCGATCACCACCGTGCGCCAGCGCCTAAATCCCCTCCAAGCTCCGGTCCTCGGGTCACCGAGCCTCTTTCTAGCACAGCGCCAGGAGCCGGTTCGAGGCCAGGAATCGTAGCCCCTTTGTCCGTTCCCTTTGTCCTTTGAACCACGCGCACGCCCAGGAATTCTGCGCGGGGATCGGCAGCCTGCGCCCCCAGCCCCGGGGTGAGAGACAGCACCGGGCCGGGAGGCTAACCCCTGAGGGAAGGGTGAGGCGGGTCTCCCGGCGCCGTGTGAACGGGCGCTGGAATCGGGCACCGTGCCACGTCAGACCACGCCAACGGCGAAACGCGGCTGCACCTGCCGGCTCCGGGTGCGCAAAGGTGCCTGGCTGCGGGCTCGGGCTCTGACCCGCCTTTCCCCGCAAACCCCGCAGGCGGGCCCACGCCCAGCCGCTGCCCTTGCGCCAGGCTCGGCCGAGCGGGGGCTGAATTAAAACGCGCCTGCGGCCAGTCACCGGCGCTGGGGTTGGCGAGGGGCGGGCCCCGCAGCCTCTGTGCCCAGGGAGGAGCCGGGAAACGGGCATTTGGCTATTTCCGGACACCCCTGGCGTTGACTTCCCGATTTGACCTGCCTGATCCCAGGGCCAGGCTGGCCCGCGTCGGGAGCTGTAAGCGGAGCTCAGGGGCGGCCGCTGCGCCCCGAGCCGGGTGCGGAGTGGCCAGGGGATTCCCACAGCTCTGCCGAGGCCACTAGGCCGGGCTGGCATTGCAGCTGGCCCGGGGATGGGCGAGGAGCGGTCAGGGCGCGCAGGCACCTGCTGAGCGGCATTTTTAAGCGGTTCGACAACGCGCACCGTCGGCCCGCTCCGCGCTCCAGCTCGGCTCCCTGTCTACACGGCAGAGAATCCGGCGCAGCGAATCCAGAGCGGGGCAGCGGCTGCCACCGCCGGCTGAAAGGCTTCGATCAGACCAGGGACCTTCTGTGCCCGTCTACACCCTCCCCCCCCAACTACGTCTGTGTCCGGCCGCGCACGGGCAGGTGTGACTCCGCATTGGCCACGCGTCCACGAACGGGAAGGTGTGTGACAAACACGCCGCAGGTGTGCAGAACACACGCGGCGGGGGGGGGGGGAGATACCCACCCAGTCACACCGCGTCACCCCCGCGCAACCCGCGCCCCCACCGAAACACAAGCCTGGCAGCGGGACAATCACACGCCTTTGGCTCCTGTTTCATGCTAATTGCGCAGCGACTGCCCATGTGGGCCGGTTGCGTGTGTGCGAGAAACCAGGCCAAGGGCACGTGCCCCTCCCCCACATACCACCGGGGAGCGTTACTCTGTTCACAGCCCCCCCCCCCCCCCGCCCGGCCTCCAGACCATGTTCCCTCCGTCCCTCGCCCCCCGCCAATGGGGGCACCAATCAGGGGCCGGCTGCAGGGGGACACAAGACCGAGGACCCTTCCCTCCCCTGCACAGCGGTTCGGGGGGCGGATACTGAGCGCAGCACAAAGTCCTCGGAGCGCAAAGGCGCGGGGGGCTGGGCCGCATCCCCTGCTCCCCCCGCCTCCTGAGAGCGCCGCCCGGGGACCCTCAGCAAACGCCGTGGCCCCGCCGCCACAGCCCCGCTCCCAGGGCGCTTGGGTGGGCCCGATCCAGAGCCAGCAGCGCCCCGTCCTTTCAATGCGCAGCGACGCCCAGGGGCCAGGAGAGGGAGAGGGGCTGGAAACACCTTTCCGAGCAGGTTCCGCGACTCCCTCGTCCTCAGCCCCACGCCACAACCACAGAGCCAGGGCACGGCCGCGCGGTTGGCCCCCTCTGCACGGTGCCTTCTGCCTCCCGGCGCCTCGCTCGCCCCCTCTATCTGCGCCAGTCCCGCAGCCTAGCACGAAAAGTCCATCTCTCGCTAAGTGCCTCTCCAGCGCCCGACACCCGGGCCCTGCTTTGGGGACGGGAGGGGGGGCTCAGCTGAGCGGATCGGCCGGCGTCAGGAGCTCCCCTCCCCAGCGCTCACCCCCACGCGCCGGATCGTGCGCCCCAGCCAGGTCTAATTATTGCGCAGCGCCGTGCACACGGCTTGTCCCGCTGCGGCCCTTCCCTCAGTTCCGGCAACCCTCTTCTGGGCGCAGCCCTTCTCGGAGAGGAAAAGAACCGAAGCCAGGAAGCCCTGGTGCCCACAAACCCTGCAACTTGCTGCACCAGGGTTTAGCTTCTCTGAGCTGCCTTCCCCTGGCCCTGGGAACAGCCCAGTTCCCAGCTACCGTCCAGTCAATATTGGGGGACTGGGCAACACACTGGCAGATGAAATTCCGTGTTGAGAAATGCCAAGTAATGCACAACGCAACAAACATGCTCCCAACTACAGGTCTGGAGTCTAAATTAGCTGTTCCCACTCAAGAGGAGAGAGCTTGGCGCCATTGTGGATAGCTCTCCGAAAACAGCCACTCAATGCGCAGCTGGCAGTCAAAAAAAGCAAACAATGTTGGGAGTCACTGAGAAAGGGATGGAGAAGACAGAAAATATATTGCCTCTATATAAACCCCTGGTCCGCCTGCATCTTATACCCTGCAGATGTGGCCGCCTCATCTCAAAAAAAAGGTATCTTGGCATTGGAGAAGGTTCAGAAAAGGGCAACAGAAATGATTAGGGGTTTGGAACAGCTGCCTTATGAGGAAAGATTAATAAGACTGGGACTTCTGAGTTTAGAAAAGAGGAGACAAAGGAGGATAGGACAGAGGCCTGTACAATCATGGAGCAAATGAATAAGGAAAAGTTATTAACTTGTTCCCATAACACAAGAACTAAAGGTCACCAAATGAAATGAATAGGCAGCAAGTTTAAAACAAACAAAAGGAAGTATTTCTTCACGCAGGGCACAGTCAACCTCTGGAACTCCTTGCCAGAGGATGTTGTGAAGGCCACAATACTAACAGGGTTCAAAAAACAACAGCTAGTCCTGTGTCATCTTAGAGACTAACAGAATATATTGAATATCGAATCAGATATTTGTTAGCCTCCAAGGGGCCACAGGACTTCTTGGTGTGTTTAAAGTTACAGCTTAACACCCCTCTGAGGGTTCAAAAAAGAGCCATTCCTGGAGGACAGGTTCTTCAGTGGCTGTGAGCCAGGCTGGGCCCGGATGGTGTCTTTGCCTCTGTGTGTCAGACGCTGGGAACAAGCGACAGAGGCGGGATCACTGGATGATTCTGTGTTCTGGGGCACCTGGCATGGGCGGAGGGGTTACCGGGCGAGATGGCCCTTTGATCTGAGCCAGTCTGGCCTTTCCTCCAGTGTCCTTTTGCGAGGTGGCTCTTCCCCTGTGTTACAAACTGCGGCCGCAGCTCCCCACCGGGCCGAAGGGACCTCCCGTTCTCGCCTTCCGCAGCGCCCATCCTGCTAGCCAGGGAGCCCAGCGCGCTCCACAGCCCGCCCGCCGCCCCGCAAAGGCAGGGACCCGGCGGGGTCAGCCCGCTGCGACGCGCTGCTGGACTCCTCAGCCAGCCATGGGGAGGACAGAGGTGACAGAGGTCGCGCGGCCAGAACGCAAGAGGCGCAAGTCCTGCCTGCGGGCGGCTCCGCGTGGCCTGGGCCTGCGCTTTGCGGCTCCCCGGGCAGGTGCCCCCGGGCGGGCAGGGGACCTCTGCGGACCTGGGGAGAACCGCGCTCAGCACCCGCCTCCCAGGACCCAGCGAGGAGGCGAGCGCACGAGGGCGGCGCCGCAGCCACTCGCCCCCGCGGGCCGCATTTGGGGAGGCGAAATGGAACCACGGGGACCGGGGCATTGCCAGGACCACGCCGCTAAGCCCCACGTGGCGCAGCCCCGACGCGTCTGGGCGCTGGCGAGAGCCAAGCAGGATAACAAGCCACTTGCCCGGGGCCCCTCCGGCCGAGCCTGGGCGAGGGCAGAGCAGGGCCCTCTCGGGGAAACAGGCCCAGGGCTCCTGCGCATTGCTGGGGGGGGGGGGCTCCCCGACCTGCACCAAGGGGACTAATTCTGCTCCTATTGAAGCTTGACCTCAGTGCGGGGGTCAGGCCAAGCGGAACAACTTGGAATCCCCCAGTGGGCTCCCGCATCCTGTGGCCCGGGTCCCCCAGAGCAGCAGGGGCGCTGCGAGCCAGGGGAGGGGACCCCCAATTTTCCGCAGGGTTTCCTGTGAAAACCACGGCGGCAGCGCTAAGTCCCGCACCTCTGCACAGCCGTGGGGCCCAGAGGCACGGCGCTAACAAAGCGCATTTGCCCGTGTTCTTAGCGCATCCGAAACCGCGGCGCGGATTTCCCTCGCCCTGCGCAAAGCATCGGGCCGGCAGAAATCACAGCACCGAGCCCCACGGGGCACCGCTGCCCTGACCCGGGAGGGCTGAGACCCAGGGACCGCTCAGGATACAAACACGTGTCGCCGGGCAGTTTGCGGCTTGTCCGGCCTCGCCTCTCCCAGCGGGCCAGCCCCCTGGAACTGTCAAACCACGGAGCCCGAGGGGGAACCTCTAGCACGAGGAGGCGGAATGAAACCAGAGGCTCCCCACGGGCACTCTGGAGCCCCTGCCCTCTACCCGGAAAGGGCCCCGCTCCTGCAGCTCTGGCCCACACGAATCGTACGGCCGGGAGCAAGGGGGTCGGACCCAGAGCCCTAAAACACCTTCCAACGCGCCAGACACGAGACCGCTGCGGGGAGCGCACAAAGGCCGAGCCAGGCTGAGATGCGCCGGGGGCATCCAGGTCCAGGTTACCCCCGCCACCTGAGCGGCAATGAGAGTCGCAAATGCCAGAAGAGTTTGTCTACGCGCCACTCACCCAGACCCCTCTCGGAGGAGACCTGGCGCACGGAGGGGGGTCTGGATGTGGACAGTATCACGCCCAGGCACCCCCCCAGGTCTCCGACCAAAACTGGTTTGGTCGTTGTCCTGCACTGTGTTGGTGCCCCCCTCCCTGCGGCTGCTCCCCAGAGGCGGCTGCATTTGCGTTCTCAATGACTGCATATTGAGAACCCAGAAACACCACCGGGTTCGAAGAAACGACTCCCTGCCGGATCGGGGCCACAGCGTACGACCCTCTCCGAGATGAGTGTGTGTGGGGAGGGGGAGCTCTTTGGGGCAATAAAACATCTCCACGTGGCCTCGGCTGCTCCAGAGCCAGCCCTGTTCCAAAGGTTCCCCGCCGAGAGAGGGAAAGCCAAAGGCAGCGGTGGTATCCGAGCCGTGCTCCCTGGCATCCTCCAGGGCCGGGTTAAGACCCGCCCAAGCCCCTAAGCTGGACCAAATTTCTAAGCGCCCCCTTCCCTCCCAGCATGGCCAAAAATGTGACTTAGTCCAACAGAAAGGACAATGCAAATAGAAAGAACCAAGTTTTCTATTTGCATCAGTCCCGGTCCATAGGCCAGGATGCAACTAAACACTAGCAATGTTCCGATTAATTAGTATTATTTTATTTAGAGGCCCCTCCACGCCGCTTCCTTAGCTTGTGCCCAAATCCGGCCGTGGGCCCCTCTCACATCAGGGGAGGGCCTGAGGCGGTTTTGCGTGCGGCTCTTGTACCGGGTCATTCTCATTTCCTGTCTCGGATTTCCCCTGCCTCCTGGGGCAACCAGCCCGGAGCTGGCCAAGCTGAGATGGGGAATTCGGGGCGAGATGTTTTCATCGAGACTCCCAACCCAGCTGAGGGGCTGGCAGCTGTCGCTGGCCGACCCTTCCTTCCATGGCTGGGGCACTTCGATTCAGTCCTATTGCGAAGAGCCCCCTGCTCGGGTCTCTCTGCGTGTAAACCGAGTCAGAGACTCCGGAGTGACTCCGGTCTTTCTCGGACCGGCTTTAAATCCCGATCCACGGCTAGGGGCTTGGCTTTTCGTTAGGAAACGAAACATCAGAGGAGTTTGGGGATGTCTGAGGACCCACGACGCCGCTTGCCTGCGTTGGAAACGCCGGGCCAGTAAATCCGGTTCTGACCCATTTCACACGCAACCGGAGAACAGAATCCTCAGGAACCGGGCTGACTCCTTGGGGGGTTGTTAAGGCCGCTCTCTCCCGCGGCAGCTCCGGGGTGGACAACGAAAGACAGAGAAGCCCGTGGAAACCAGGCTGCGCCAGTGGCTGGGGGAGAAAGGGGCGCTCCACGGGACGCCCCGGGAGTGAGACAAGCAAGGGACGGGGCCAGGGTTGCGCACGAGAGTTTATTCGCAATGCAGACGTTTGGGGGGAGGGAGGGGTTGCACGACCTGGCGCATAAACACGGGAGAGGGGGAGGGAGACCCCGAGGGAGTGCCAAGAGCCGAGCTGTCGCAAGTGGGACACAGAAGGCAGCAAACAGCCCCCCCCGCCCCCGCGCAAAGGGGTGGGCATGTGAGGCGCGCACAGGTTGCCAGGGGAGGAAGGCCCAGGAGCGAGAGGGGACAGGACATGCGCCCTCACGCCTCCACCGCGAGTCCACTGAGCTCAAGGCAGGGAAAGGTTCCGAGAGCCCCGCTACAGTCCTGCCCAGCCAGACTCCCGGTGCGCCCCGGGGGAGCTGCAGCCTCCAGTGTTTCAAAGCCCTCCCACCCCCCACCGCCGGCGCGCAGCGCAGGAGACCTGGGACACGCCAGGAGCGCTCCCTGCGCTCAGTTACGCCTCACCCGCCTGCTCCAGGAGCCGGGGCGTTCGGGAAGCACCAGGGCCCACCAAGGTGGCGGCGCCTCGGCCCCTCTGTGGGACTCTCCTGATCTCTCCTTCCCTCCAGCTGCTCCCCCCGGTCCCTGCCGCGGCTGCCCGAACGCCCCGGAGAGAGCGGAGCCAAGCGCGAAAAGCGTGAAGAGTAGCCCGAGTCTGACCCCCTGAGCCGGCCCCGGCCTGCTCTCCAGCCCGGCCTCCAGCGCGCCGGGCAGTTCACCTTGGCTGCAGCCAGAGGGAAATCGCGCCTGTCCCGATCTGCCCACCGCAGGGCCGCTCCTGGCGCGTCCCCAGCAGGGTGGCCTGACCCCGGCTGCGCTTGAACAGGGCATCCTGCTTTTACCGTCTGCCCTCGCTGCGCCCCGCGGCGCGCCGAGCCGAGCCAGCGCAGGGGACACGTTGCCCGGCGCAGCCGGCTCCCCTGCGGCGCTCGGCGTTTCCTCTCCAGTGCGCAGGGCTCAGGCGGTGTGAACGCGCCCTGGCCCACCCTGCAGCGGAGCCGAGGCCAAGACAGTCCCTGCGCCCGGCCTGCCTGGGGCAGAGGCAGGGGAGCTGAGTCAACCCAGCCTGCCTGGCATGTCCCACTCCCGGCTGGGGAGACACGCAGGGCCCCAGCCCGAGCCCTGGCAGCGGGAATTCCCTAGCCAGCCCCTAAGAGAGCCGGATCCAGTCTGCTCCAACGAAGGGCCGGGCCCTGCCCTCTGCCCCGCGAGGAAACGGCGGGTTGGTTGGAGGGAAGCGCGATTTTAGCAGGTTTCCGTTGGCATTTGCGCGGAGATTTGAGGCTATTTTCAGCGGCCAGCGCGCAGTGCTAGGCTGGGGGTGTCCCCCAGAGATATTTCTTAAGGATGAAACTAAGCGGCCTGGGCCCGTAGCGCGTAGGGAGCCGCCGCTCCAAGCCAGGCTAGGCGCACTGCCCGGAGCGCACGGCGGCTCTCTGCCGGCTGATCCGCCCCCTTGGGCCTGGCCAGACCTCGGGCTTGGGAACGGCAGGTTCTAACCAGGGAGCGGGGCTCCCCGCAGGGGGCAGATGCCCCGGACAGCTCGGGTACCCGCTGCCCTGCCTCCCCGCGCTGTGGCCAGGCTGGCGCCCGGGGTGGAGAGTTGCTCATGGCTGAGGGTGTCTGTTCTGACCGGGTTTCGCCTGGTTCTGCATCCGCCTGGGGGTGCCGGGCACCCGCCTCGGCGGCGACTGAGCGGGGGACCGGCAGATCCCGGCGCTCCGCGGCCTTTACACAGAGCCACCCGCAGCGCACCCCGGCCAGGCGCCCGAGCGCGGCGCTCAGGGACCAGCCTGGGGGAAATCCGTCCCGGCCCGCAGCAGGAAGCCGTGTGGTGGGGACGCGTCTGCGCCCACAGCCCCCTTCCACCACCCTCCTCAGGCGGAAGGGGGGGCACGGCTCGGCACCCATTTCCGCGGCCTGGCCGGAGCGCCTCGCCCGGCCCAGCGTCTCCGGCAGCCCACGGCCTGGCCCGGCCGTGGCAGCGGAAAGGAAGTGTCCCAGCTGCAGGCCCGGTGCCCAGACCTGCAGCTAAAGGGCCGAGGAGAGCCCGTTCACACCAAGGGGAATCCGGAGTCACTCCGGATTGACTCAGGTAGGAGCACTGAGATCACAATCGGCCGCGCCTCCCGCTTACAACGAAGGCTCCTGCGCTAGAGACCCTGCCGCCGCGCACCCTACGCCTCTAGGCTCACACGGGGGGCAAAGCCTCATTCTCCCCCCAGCCCTGGTGCCAGGAGCCTAGCTCCTTCCAGGGAAAGGGACATAAATCTTGGAGCGGGCCCTGTGCTAGTCCGGAAAAACCCAGCGCACCGGGCCCCGTTTACACTGCGAGTCTGCAAACCGAATCTGCCCTGGAAAGGCGCACGCTCCCCAGGTTCCGAGCTGGCCCGGGAGGGCCCCCCAGCCAGCCGGGCTCCTACCTGAAATAATCCATTTTACAGAAGATCTCCTTGTTCTTGATGTAGCAGCTGTTCTGCTGGCGCAGGGAGGTGCGGCAGACCGAGCACTCCAGGCAGCGCACGTGCCAGATCAGGTTGTTCACCTGGGACAGAGAAGGGGCCTCGGTGAGCTGGGCTCGGGGCCAGGCACCGACCCCCCACCCCTCCTCCCGGGGAGTCCCCTCGGCCCACGCCGCCCCGCCCGGCGCTCACCTTGAGGAGGTACCGGTCCAGGATCTCCAGGCCGCAGCTGGAGCAGACGTTCTTGCCAGCGGAGGGGATGGAGGACGAGGAGGAGGAGGAGGAAGGCGGGGAGCAGACGGACGGGGTGCTCGGGGTGCTGGGAGCCGAGCGCGCATCTTCCTTATCCAGGGCGCTGGGCAGCGTCTCCCCGTCAGCCTGGGATGCGGAAAGCGGACCCCGAAAGCGGTCAGCCGGGGCGTCCCCCGCGCCCCTCGAGGGTCCCCATTCCTGCCCAAAGCTGGGGGCCCCACCCGCGCGCCCAGCCCGTGCCCCGGGGGTCAGACCCCAGAGCCCGCCCCTGCGCGCTGTGTCTTTGCGCGGCCCCATCCCCCTACGCGCCGCAGGGCCCGTCCCAAAGCGCAGCGCGTCCCGGAGCCCGCTCCGCTGGAAACCAGCCGCAAAGTTTCCTCCGGAGCAGGAGGAAGCGAGGGCCGGCAGCTGCGCTCAGCCGCTTCGCCAGGTCCTGGGGCGCAGCGGCCCTGCGCAGCCCGCCGCTGCCGGCTGTCCGCGGGACACGCTCCCCAGCCTGGGCCAGGCCTGAGGCTGGTGCCTGCGCGCCCCGCTGTGCCCACCTCCCCGGGCTGCCAGCCGCTCGCTGCGTTCCCACCGCGCCCCCTCCCCAGCTGCCCTGCAGCCTTACCATGACCGGGGGGTGCTTGCTATCCAGGCAGCGGGTGCTTCCCTTGGAGAGGGGGCCGTCCTGGGCCATCACCTTGAAGGAGAGAGCGGGAGAGGTTGGCTGGGGGTCCGCCCGCCTCGGCTTTACCGCCTGGGCTTCATGGCCCCCTATATAAACCGGCTCCAAACAATAAATAAGAACTTTCTAGTGGCCATTTAAATCCTTCGCCACAAAAGCGGCGTCGCTTTAATGAAGCAATTTGAATGGGGATTGAATTCGCTCCCTGCCTGCACTTAACCCGGGGCTCTTGAAGTAATCGCTCGGTTCCCATGCGAGCCAAGGCGCTGGAAAACACGCGCGCGCACACACACACACACACAAACTACCTGCAATTAGAAATTGCCGTAAATGCCCGAGATAAGAGGTATCCAGAGTGTCAATTCCAGCTGTCAATCAGGGAATCCATCAGGCCACCCAAAGAATTGCAAATTTGATTTTTTTAATGGTAGTAATTAAAAATCGAAACTCTCCCCCCCCCCTCCCCGCGCTCGGAAGCGCCGAAGGCAGCAGAAAAGCGCCTGGATTGAAAAATCCTCCCCAGTCAAGTGCGGGGGAACAAACAAACCACCCCGCGTCCTGCTTCCCGAGCTGGCCGCTCCGCACCAGCCTGGCGGCAGCTGATATTTAACGCGCACCGAGGGCAGCAATTTTGGGATTCCTCGCCTCCTCTCCCGCCCAGCCCGGCCCATTGCCGGAGATTAAGCCCCTATTCAGGCAGACAATGCCCGGCGCTTCCTCCTCATCTGCCTCTGGCTCGGGCTACGGCGCTTTTTGAGAAAGTCCCGAGCCAGCTGCATAAACGCGCGGGTCGGGGCCCGCCCCGGCCGCTCGCCTTCCCGGGCGCGGAGCCCTCGGAAGGCAGCGCGCCTGCCCCGCTCACCTTCCCCGCTGGGGCGCCGGCGGCCCGGGGCTGGCTGGCCTGGCGGAGCGGGGCCACCGGCTCATTCTTCCAGTACATGGGCAGGGCGGCGCGCCCAGCGACTCGGCGGCTCCAGAGCGCGGCTCCTGCTGCGCTGGCCCCGGGGCCGGGGGAGGCCGGAGGCGGGCGCGGGGCTGGAGGCGGCGGCGCTGGCCGGGCTGGAGCTGCCGGGAGAAGTTTCTCCAAATTCTTCCTTCCCGGGGCCGGGGCGCGCAGGACGCGCGGCGGGACGAGGGCAGGGGCCGCCCCGCGCCTTCTTCAGCGCGGCCTGGCGGGGGGCGAGCGGGGAACACTGACCCTGGGGCCCGGGGAGGCGCCCCGCGGCCAGGCAGAGCGGCGAGCCGGCGGAAGCTGCTGCCTGGGGCCGCGGAGCCGAGCTCCGGCCCCACCTTCGCTCGCCCTCTGCGCACGGGGCGGGGCAGCCACCTGCGGGGGCCTCGAGCCGGGCCCGGACACGTGGCGCCGGCTCAGGCTCGGGAAGGGGGCCGCTGGCGGAGCCGGGGCCCCGAGGACCTGCCGGGCTCCGGCCCGGGGCCAGCTCAGCCGGGGGGGCACCGCCGCCCCTGGGAACTCGGAGCGCACTGCGCGCTCCCCGGCGTCTCCTCGGCCTTAGAGGAGGCGAGGGCTGGAGGGGACGGGGAGGGGCCCTGGGCTCGGCTCCTCTCCCCTCCTAGCGCGCAGGGAGCCGGCGCAGAGGCGGGGGAGCGACCGTAGCTCTGTGCCCAGGGCCTGGGGTTCCCTTCTGGGGCCTTGGCAAGTCCTTGCGCGCCCCCCGTCCCGCCCCCCGGCTAAGGCAGCCAGGCCGGCCAGGGAGCAAGCGGGCCTCTCATTACCGAGGCGCGGGCAGGGGAGGGGCCTGGGAGAAAGGTGCGGGGCTGCCCCCGCCTATGGAGGGAAAGAGCCGGCAAGGCGCTGGCCGAAGACCAATCCCCCTCCCCGTCAGCGCTTCGGTTCCCGCTGCGGGTTAAAAAGGTCCCTGGCCCCGCAGGGGAAACACCTTCCTGCGCCGTCCAACGCGCCCCGGGGCCTGGCCACGGTCCGAGCGCAAAGCGGCGCCGCGGGCCGCCTGGTGATCAGCGCCGGTGGGGAAGCGTTCGGAGCCAGTTCCCGAGGGAACTGCCTCCCCCACCCCCGCTCGCACTGCGGGGCCGAGATTTACCGGAGCCTTTTCTGGACTCCAAAGTGGCACCAGTTGATCTCAGAGCCGGGTCCTGCATGGATCCAGTTTCACCAGGGCAGATCAAAGGTCCCTCTAGCCCAGTGTCCTGTCTACCACCAGTGCCAGGTGCCCCAGAGGGAATGAACACAACAGGAATCATCAGCTGATCCCTCCCTCTCACCCATTCCCAGCTCCTGGCAAAAAGAGGCTACCGACGCCATCCCTACCCAGCCCGGCTCTCAAGGTGTCCCATAGAGCTGGATGAGTCTGAGGCCCTCAAAGACCAAAGGAAGAGCATCCATGTGGTTGCCTCAGTGCAACAATGAACCCTCCTCCAGTGTGAAGGGTGTTAATACAGTTCTCCAGTGTAGACAAGGCCCCTTGAGTTACACAGGTATCCCCACTGCCATTCCCTGCCTCCTGAATGAGACTTATCGCCACAAGCAAGGCGCCCGTTGCCCTGCAATGGTTTTGAAAGCAGTTTGGTTGCACAGGTGCAGCTAGTCCACGTGCACCCGCTTATTTCAGCTGAAGCCGTTTACTGCAGCTTCATTCCAAGCTTTACATACCGGTGTGACACTGCAATCAGCCTGGTGTCAATCCAAACCAGAGTGGGAACCAGAGTGGGCACAGGGGCCTGGTAGCAATGGAATGACTTTGGTTTCACATCACACCTTTACTTACACCACTGGCAGTTAAGACGCCCAAGGATGGGGCCTGCTTTTCAAAGTTGTCACTGAACTCGAAGAGACTTTTCTTAGAGGCAAAGAACATGCCTCCACGTCTGTTTTGTTGTCAGCTGGGGGTGCACAGCTCCTCGGAGGGGACAAATATGGGGACAGAGCCCCCCCCCCATCCTTCAAAACACTTCAATTTGCATCTATTTAACCTTAAACCCCTGTCTACTCCTAGGAAGACATTTTGAAATTAGTAAATTCGACTTATTTAACAAATCACGATCAACAGATTCGACCATTTAACAAATTTGAACTAGTGTGTCCACACTACAAGGAAGCCTCGAAATTAATCAGAGGCAGGCTCCATTCGTGTGGATACGCTGCTACCTCAACTAAGGCTACATCTAGACTATGGGGATTTTGAGAGATACTGGAGGTGTCCCACCAAAACCCCGCTGCATCCAAGGAACGTGTTTGCTCTTCCGCTTTTTTTCCACGGAAGAGCAAACACACTCTTTCGGGGAGCCCTGTATACCTCATTTCACGAGGCATAAGGGCTCTGCTGAAAGAGGCGGCTTTTCTGCCATTTGGCCCTGTCATTTCCAAATGGTGGAAAAGCCCTTCCCGAAAAGAAAAAAACCAGCAAAAGCTATACAAAATGTGGAGCACATTTTGCATAGCTTTTCCCACAAAAACCCAGTCTAGACCTAGCCTGAGAGTCCCAGGAAGCACTGGGGAGTAATTGGTTAGAATTACTCTGGGGAGTAATTATTTCAAAATAGCAGCACTGGCACATCCACACCACTGCTATTTCAACATAACTATTTTGGAATTAGCGTTACTCCTGATGAAAAGCAGGAGTACAGATGTCAAATTCCGTGGCCTATTATTTCAATATAACGGGCTTGGTAGCGTGGCCATGCCACTTATAAATTCGACCCAGGGGAGGCGGGAGGAGGTTTTTTTCAAAATGAAGTCCTAGTGCAGGGCTAAGTGTTAAAACAGCACCATTGACCTGCCTCACTGCTTTGTGGACAGGCCTGAGTTTGCTACTGGGCTAGTTACCTAACTGCAGGCAGCCCAGTTAGAGGACTATGGATTTTGCTGGTTTCTTCTAGGAGAACTCTCCCGTTGGAAGTGAGACAGCCCCAGCTTGGCAACACAACCCGGAGCTTTTCCATTGCCTTTGTATCTAGCAATCTTGGTTTCAAAGGGGTTCATTAGTAACCTGATAATTCTAGAGCAGTGAACCAGCGGCAGCTCCACCATGAAGTAATTCTAGGAAAGAAAGTAACATGAGCTGGTGGACGCTCGAGATGGATACGTGCGGTTATTGCTGGTGACAGCTAAATTGGTAAGCAAGAGGGAAATCAGATGAAAGTCGTTTTGGAATAAATACGAGACATCGCATTGCAGCGTGCGGGTTGTGACAACAATGGCAGGCAACCCAGGAAATTCAAAGGTAAGACGAATAGTCCAGCCTCTCCACGACAACCCGACTCAAGGCTTGTGAGTACCAAAGTAGCTGGGAATGAGCAAACATGGAGAAAACAAACAGCTCGGTCCACAGCAAGGAGGCAGCGAGCTGCGGTAAGGATAATGTAGGATTAAAATGGCCCTCGCGGGAATGCAGGGGCTAGCAAGCTGGTGCTTTTCTGTATCCTCTGTTGCTGCTTCTGGGGATCAGGCGTAGGCTCAGTGCAGAGGCAAGCGCTCTCCAGTATCAGCCCATCTTCCACTACCAAGTCAAGTCAATGCACATCACCAGGCAGAGGGGAAAGGAAGCGGATGCGCCCCGGTGTGACACTCGGGCAAGAGCTGCGGCAAAAGCCAGCGGGGAGCTATTTAAAGAGCTAGCAGGGACCTGTAAGAAATTTTCAGTGACTTTCACCCCTGGGCAGGCTGTGACGGCGCGTTGGGGTTTTCCCGTCTCCTGCACCCCCGTAATGGCACAGACAGACTCCACCAGCCAGTAGAATAGAGGGAATTTATTGCTTCTCCAGGATACAGCACAGCACAGATGTAATCTGGTTACTGGGCAGGCCTGGGATGCCCCAGCCCCCCTTGAGACGGGGGAGACTTGGCCCCTAAATCCCAGCCCGTTGCCTAGGCTGCTTCCTCCATGATACCAGCCAGAAACCTAACTACCTCACTTCCAGCCCTGCCCCCAGCCAGGGCTCCACTCCCCTTCTTCCCATTGTTCCGCTCCCTGGGAGATAACGGGTCAGACAGGTTCAAAGCCCCCTTGCGTAATGACTCATCCCCTGCCTTGCTGGGCCGTGCTGCAGCCAGCAGCCAGTGGAGGTCACTCACAACCCACTGCCCAGCATAGCAACCAGCAAGGTACCCCCCCACTACGTCACACGGGCATCAATCTATTTATGCACCTCTGCACTCCGATGCATCTCCCATTGGTGTAAGTGTCCCATGATGGCCCGGCAGTAACACTGTCTCCCTGAAGAGTGTTGAACCGTCACCCATGTACTGCAGTCACTGCAGGGTGAGTGTCGTCACCGCCTGATCCATGTCTACCCCAAGGCTATGTCTAGGCTACATTTTCAAAAGAGGACATGTAAATTCCATGGGAATTTGCATTTCTTCCAAGCTCACTTTTGAAAGAGGATCTTTCGAAAGTGAAAGTAGTCTGGATGTGGTTTTTTCAGGAAAATGTTTAATGGCTCCTGGCCCACCCCCACATTTGCAGGACACAGGGGTCAGCCTGTCATGGCGTCACATGTACGAGACGAGGTGGCGGCACCACCAAAGGTAGAGGGGCTGCTTTTCAGTTCCTGGAAGGCGAGGCAGGTTCATGGGGAGCAGTGAGTTTGCCTGCACCAGGAAGTCCCTTACGTCCTACTGAGAGCTCTTGGTGGAACTTCGCTGGAGCTACTCTGCAGGTCTCTCCCGAAGGTTGCGAGGGTGTGTGACGGCGCGTTGGGGGTCCCCCGTCTCCTGCACCCCGAAATGGCACAAACAGACTGCACCAGCCGGTGGAATAGAGGAAGTTTATTGCCTCTCCAGGATACAGCACAGCACAGATGTAATCTGGTCACAGAGCTGGGCTAGGATGCCTCAGGCCCCCTTGAGATGGGGGGAGACTGGCCCCTAAACTCCAGCCCCTTTCCCTAGGCTGTCTCCTCCATGCTCCCAGACAGCAACTAACTAACACTCTTCCAGCCCTGCCCCCCAGCCAGGGCAGCATCCACCTTCCTTTGTTCCTCTCCATGGGGGGTGTCTGGCCATACTGGTTGAGAGATCCCTTTGCCTAGTGAGTGACTCATCCTGTTTTGCTGGGTCGTGGTACCCACGGCAGCCAGTGGGGGTTACCCCAGAGCCAGCAGCATAGAAACCAGCCAGGTACCCCCACTACGTCACAGGGTGGCTGCCTTATTTCTTTCTCCACCGTAAAACCACTTTCTTGTGCACCAAAAAAAAGTCAATGCTGGATCACCTGTAATGGCGGGTAGAGCTGACTACATCAGTGAGCACAGTAGCTAATATCAGGCGAGATTTCTAGAAGAAGAAGGTTGGGGAGATTCTCGGAGATTCTCTCTTTTATTCGACCAATGTCTGTCGGTGAGAGAGAAGCTTTGGAGCTGCACAGAGCTCTTCTGGTCTGGGAAAGGAACTCCCAGCATCTTACTGTCATGGGGTGGGAAGCCCCATTCACCAAGAAGCTGGGGGAGGAGGCTCTTGAACCCCATCTGTGTGGCCTCACCCCATAATCAGGACCCCGCCTATGGCCTTTAGCAGCAGGGCAGCACAGCTCAGCAGCCTAGTCCGTAGTGACCTCAATCAGTAAGGCCCAGCAGCCAAGTCTCTGGTACCCCAGTCAAAGAGGCAGTAAGGATCACAATAGGCTAACACCCCCCACCCCCGCCCAGCGGTCAACAGAGGTGAGGATAGGGGGTTCCAGCCCAGGGCCCTGTCAGTAAGGTTGCCAGGTGTCTGGTTTTCTCCCAGACAGTTCAGTATTTTGGCCTTCTGTCCAGATAAAAAAAACCAAACCACACACACGCACACACACCAGAGAACACTGGACATGTAAAGTTTCTGGTATTTTCTGTTTTCCTCAGACAGAAAGCCGGTGGCATCTGTGAGGGTAGGGGGAGCGAGGACCACGATAATTTAAAGATGCAGAGGCCTTATTTTTTCCCATCAAAAAGATGGCCGTCGGTGTCTGCAAGGGTGAGGAGCGTGGTAATTTAAAGGCACAGCAGCCTTTTTTTCCTCAAAAAGATGGCCAGTGGCATCTGCGAGGGCAGGGAGATCGAGGAGTACAGTAATTTAAAGGCACAGCAACCTTTTTTTTTTTTCTCTACCAATTTTTCCCAGCCTGTTTGGGATTTTTTGTGAAGGTATCTGGCAACTCTACCTGTCAGTGGTGGGTGTATCCCACCACTGGCTTGGTGGGGATTCCTCCCAAATCATGCCGAGCTTGCCGGGAAGCTTCTAGCTCCTTGCCCTGGGCTACTTCCTCCCCTGGTCACCAGCTGGTGACTTCCCCATCTGCGTCCTCCGGGTTAATTGCTCTTCCTAACATCCACTGGCAGCGGCTGTGCACAGGCAGGATCTCCTTCCCCTCCCATGGTCAGCCCTGACTGAGCTGCTCCCCTGGCTTTTATACGACGCCTGCAGTTGGGGCATGCCCAGCAGGGCTGTGGGGGAGGGGCCCTCTCAGCCAAGCAGGCCTGGTTAACCCCTCTTGGGACACTGCCGGATTGGTACACCCCGTCACCCTTCCCAACATGCAAGGCAGAACAGATTGTTTAACGGAAGTAAGTCAGGTGTATTGTGCCGGCCAGTGGATTTTTTCACAAAAGGAGAGTGGTCCGAGAGTGATTATCACCTCTCATAAGTACGCAGTCATGGATTGGTATTCTGGCTTGTTGGAATCATATCAATACAACTTCTAAGAACTGAAAGGCTCAACGAAAAGTTAAACCCAGCCTCTTTGCAGATGGCGTTCTTTCTGGGTCACCTCAGCGGCGATGCAGGATGAGATCCCTGAAAATATAAGGGCTGTGTCTAGACTGGCCCGTTTTTCCGGAAAATCAGCCGCTTTTCTGGAAAAACTTGCCAATTGTTTACACGGGCCCTTGAATTTCCACAAAAGCACTGACTTCCTACTGTAAGAAATCAGTGCTTTTTGCGGAAATACTATGCTGCTCCCGTTCGGGGAAACTTTTGCGCAAAAGGGCCAGTATAGACAGCTGAGATTTATTTTGCACAAAAAAGCCCCGATCGCAAAAATGGCAATCGGGGTTTTTTTGCACAAAAGCACGTCTAGATTGGCCACGGACGGCTTTCCGCAAAAAGTGCTTTTGCGGAAAAGCGTCCGTGCCAATCTAGATGCTCTTTTCCGAAAAAGCTTTTCACGGAAAACTTTTCTGTGAAAAGCATTTCCGGAAAATCATGCCAGTCTAGAGTAGCCAAGGTTACAGAGCTCGAGAAGTGAAAGAGAAATGGACAGTGCTATCCATCTCAATTATGTCCTTCAGTTTTCAAAATATTGTACGCTGGAACGATTCATTTGGGATGTGTCTGCTCTGAGCTGAGGCTAGAAGTTGGCCTGTAGTTTGTCAGTTGAGATCGTGGGAGACCTGGCTTACATCTTGCTGCCGTGGCTCATGAAACCATACATGGGGCACCTGGACAGCATTAAGGAGCATTTTAACAGGCTGAGCAGGTGATCGAATGTGCCTTTGGGAGGTTGGAGGTGTCTCTATGGCAGGCTGGACCTCACGGAGGACAATATTCTCAGGGGTATCGTGGCTTGTTGTACTTCGCACAATTTGTATGAAAGGAAGGGGGAATGGGTTGCTCAGGAATGGACCACAGCGCTTGGCTGGAGAGTTTGAGCACCCAGACACTAGAGCTGTCAGAGGAACCCAAAGGCCTGCAGTCAACATCAGGGAGGCTCTGAAGATGCACTTTGAAAATGAGGGGTATGGAAATGAACCCCTATAACATTTGCTTCCATGAACCCCCCTCCCTATCCTCTTAAATCCAACGCAGTCAGGACTATGCTTTTGATACCTGTGCCGGGGAGTGCAGTGCCGGGTCTGTAACATTGTTAAGCAGTAAACAAAAGCCTTGAATCATTCTGGCAGTGTGCCTTTATTCATTAGAAAACAGAGCACTGAGACGCAGTGAAGCCACCCGCAGCCCCATAGCAAGGGAAGTGTAGGCAAAGGGTTACCACCAGTTGTGGATAGCTCCAGCCATAAGCACAGCTGGGAGAGGGGTGTGGAGTGCATGGGAAAATTTGGACTCCCCAAGAAAGAAAAGGAATGTGAGAGTGGTGGTGAGGGGGCTTGTGGGACACAGAATTTTGAATCTACCATGCAGGAAAGAGGAACAAGCTGCCTCATGGACTTTAGGATCTCTGTCTGTTCCTCCAGGACCCTGGCAAAGGCATCATTGATCTTGAGGGTCCCACGTTCCCTTTCCACTCACTCAAGCACTGATTCAGCATTTTGAAACCAAATCCCCCCTATTTCTGTGAGGGCAGCACCTTGGCTGTAGCAAGGACGCCGAAGCAGTGCTCAGATGCACTGTGTCCATCAGCAGTGGTCCCAGTTCTTACAGGTCTCTCTCAGCCAGGACTGAATCAGAGTCCTCTCCCCATGGCGGTCCTGGGGTGTAGGGGGGGAGCGTTTGGTACAATGGCCATGCATGGGCAGCTAGGATCACACCATTACACCGCTGCACGCTGAGCCAGCACTTTGGGTTCCAGGTGCTCAGGCAGCAGAAAAAGGGGTTTAAATTTCAGGCTTGCGAGGGAGCAGAGCAGGTAGCTAGTCACCTGGCTGCAAGGCAGTGGCATTCAAACTGTTGACCAGAGCCACTGCTTGGGAATTGTGGGACACATCACAAAACGCCTTGCAGTGTCCACACTGCATGTTTGTCAACACCACAGACGGGAAAAGACAAAAGTCCCTCATGGGGCTGGGAGATTTTTGCAGCGGAAAATGGACGTTTTTTGCAGGAAAAGCTGTGTTGCGGTGTGCACGCTCATGCATTTGGTCGACAAAAGGTGCTTTTCCTCCACATTGCTCGCCAGTGTAGACGAGCCCTAAGGTTATGTCTGCGCTGTACAAAATGGATTTTTTTTTAAAACATCACAATAGCTAACAATCCTAATGGAGACAATGCACAAGTGACCTCACCACCAAGAGGATTATTCACTTCAGTATGAAGGCAGCTTACGATACTATATGATCCCTGCATTGTCAGTGCTCACTCTTACACGGAAGATTTACCTAATTTATTCCTAAATTTGTCATCTAATGACACTAAGATTTTAGCAATCCCTTGTCTTAAAAAAAATGAAATCTGAGGTAAAAAATTTAAAAACCGAGATAATTTTTGCTTATGAAGAGTTTACAAACTCCCTGATAGTCTATTCCAAACTGCAGGCTAGGGCCTGTATCACAGAATTAGAAAGCCACTAAAATAATTGTTACGGAAGTGCACACACACTCTTACCTGTATATTCTTCTGGATGCTTTTAACTGTGCAGACTACAACTATCCACACTGTGAAGCGTGTCTTGTTTGCCATTTAAAACTAAATCTCAGTTGGGGATTTGTTAGTGTGGAAGTGGCTAGGAAGAGGCAGGTAAGTGGCTAATCGTGTGGTCAATACAATTTGTATTGACTATATGATTAGTCAATAAGGCCCTGCAGTTTAAACATAGTAGGAGCTGGATGTGCACAGGTAGGCTGTACAGAGCTGGGACTGCTGCGGCTCTGCATTTCAAATGTCGTCAGAGCTGCCCGGCTCTCACTTTATTTAAAATGCAGAGCTGCAGGGGCCCTGGAGGGGCGCAGGCCGGGACTGAGCCAGGCTTGCTCAGTCCCAGTTCATGCTGGGTTCAGCAGCCTCTGCTTAGGCTGATCAGGTAGTCGACTGTTCAACTACTTGTTTACATCTCCAGCAGTTATATTAATTTGATTAACTGCTGAATCCTAAATCTAGAAATTCTGAGAGCCAAGTTCACTTCAGCTTCTACAGGATGGGATTTGCTGCAAACAGAGCACTCAATCCTGTCAACATGCACTACCAAGAGTCCTGCTGAAATCTGTAAGGGGTTTTCTTAGGATGCCCTATTCCATGTATGTGTTTGCAGGGTAGATCCCTAAAGTTATTTCTAACTAACAAGAATGACAGACACAAGGTAATTTCTTCCCCTTATCCCAGCATTTGGAGGTGGGTCATCATACTAGCATCCACCATCTTCATATGCGAGGCAGAACTAATGCCTCTCTGCTTGCCAAACGTAAAGAAAGAGTATCAATCTAGAACTAAAACTTCATACAAAGCTTTCTTCTAACAATAGTGCAAACAGTTCTATTTAACACACTGGCAGAACCCACCAACTGAAAGATCCATTTACTCTAGTCATTCACCGGCCTAGGTTACTGGTTCAAGTCAAGAAGAAATACATGGTTTAAACTATTTATTCACACATAGCTGTAAGAGTCTTAGCAAATGAGCCCATTTTAAATATAAATAAATATAAAAGGGAACACACCAGCACGCCTCATTCAAATGCAACTATTTCTAAATTCATATTAAAAATAGAAACAACCATCTTGTTTTAAATAACGAGTCTAAATGATTCAAGGATTGCAAGTGTGAGACTATATCATATAAGTGTAAAAATCTAAAACAAAGACCCAGTCTGCAAAAAAATTTTTATCAGATAGCATTATCATTCATAGAGGTGCTAAACCTAAAAGGAGACTCATTTTCTTCAAGTACCTGGGTAACAAGAAAAGTTAGAAATTAAACTCACTAGCTAAAGACCTGTTTTTAAACAATGATCCATTTCAGGCTTTGAAAACAGTGCATCTCTCAAACACGTGTAAAGCTATGGTTGAGATAGTTTAGGGGTTTTAAGAACATTTTATACATAAATGTAATTATAAACAGCATTGTAAAATAGAACATAAGTTTGCCATACAAATGAGAAAGTTTTTACCTAGAGAGAAACCGTGGGCAGTTTAGATTATCTCGTTTGGACATTGTAATGGTTATCAGTTTGGGGACACCATTCAGGACTGACTGGCAAGTGAGAAAACTGTATTACAGTTATAAAAACTTGCAGTGAGAGATCAGATACCTTGGCAACATAGATCATCATCTCCAGTACCAGTGAATATAGTTGTCTTCCTCATCACTCCCACTTGTGACGCATATGGGTTTTATAGATCTTTTCTCATGTCTGTCAGTGTTGCAGGGAACTTTTAGGGACCAAGTGCTGTTTTAGGTGAAATGCCGGTCCATTAAAGAAAAATTAAACACTTCCTAAAGCAAACATAACCCCTAGAATACAATAGCACTGCTATGCCAGATCCCCGCCACTCACGTTTTCCTAATTGTCGTAACCAAGCATCTTTGCCAGCCAGTCAAGAATGGAATTAGCCTAGCTGGGTGCCCTTCTGAGGTAGTTGTTCTGCCAGATGTCTCTGGGGTAGCAACGTTACAGTCTCACACTGTCGCATCTTGCTTATGAAGAATAATCGGTAAGGAGGGTTACATGTATGTATGCATGCTAGATATGCCACTATAAAAACTTTAAACAGTATTTTCACATAATAACATTCTACTGTTTTGCACATGAAATTTCAAGATCTACATTTTAAGTGTTGTTATTTTAGAAGCACAGAGTAAATTACATATAGGAATTATTAAATAGTTACGCAGTGAGACACACTGGATTTCTACAATTGTTCTGAAATATTAACATTTAAAATCCTTTTGCTGTCCCATGGTTAGATCTAGATTTAATTTAACAAATCGGGGTGCAAAACAAAATTGCTGCCTTGTGTATAAATATAGCATGTATATTTACTAAAGAGGTTGCAAAAGCCATTTAAAGTTAGCTGTGTGGAAGATGAAAAGGACTTATGGTAATTTATCAAAACTCTTGTGTTTTCCCTCTGCTTAAAATATTTAAACAAAGTGGAATACTTGTTTGAAAAAAGGTACTTTCTTAAATTTAACAGCCAGAATTAAAATAGACCATTTCTTGTGTTTGATTTTCTATCTGGCTAACACTTCTGGTCTTACTAATGAAACCAGACTAACAACATGGATTATCTAAGTCACAAGTTTTGGATGGAACCTTATTTTTTCTGGACAGCAGTCAATTCTGTACATACACTGACAGTATGGCGCAGTTATCAGAACATTTAAAATAGATTATAAAACACTGTAGTGTAAACAGTGAAATTGGGAAGGACAGTGCCAACTGAGCATAATCTACAAGTACAAAAACACTGGAGGATTTCAGAGGTGTATAAAACAGTCTCTCTTGCTACCATTAGCCATACATAATCATCATCTTCTGGATTTCCAGGCAGTTCTGGAGTAAGGAGTAGTCCTTTTTTTATCGGGTGGTTTGAAGTAAGAATAAGCTGGTGGTGCTGGATATTCCGCATCTGGATTCTCTGCCATCATTTTCAGCTTGGCTTCAATAGCTTTTATTTTTGCACTGACACTGGAAAAGGGAGAGAGTTTGAAGAGATAAGTCTAGCGTGTCTTTTACCAGAGACCAGAACACTGTTCTCAAATAATCCAATATCTCTTGCATCAGAATATTCAGGCATATCAGGAGAAGAACAGGCGTGGGCAATAAGCAGCCCACGGGTTGACGTGGTTCACTAGGGTTAGCCCCTGGCAGGCTGCTGGAGCTTTATTTACCTGCGTATCCTCAGATATGCTTGCAGCTCCTATTGGCCGTGGTTCACCATTTCCAGCCAATGGGAGCTGCGGAAAGCAGTGCAGAACGGGACACCGCTGCTCACCGCTCCCATTGACCAGGAATGGTAATCCACAGCCAACCGGAGCTGTAAGCAGCTGTATCAGCAGACTTGCAGGAAAATAAACAGCTGGCAGCCCACCGGTGGCTAACTCTGGTGCATCCTGTACGGCCCGCAGGCCACTTCATACCCACCCCTGAGTTAGAGGGAGATTCATGTTAACTTCATAAAGGGGGTAAAAGTGGTAACCAAGAATCTATTAGGTTAAGGTCTGAGCTACAGTTGCACTTGGAATGCTCTGAATGTTTTGGCGAGTGGGAGATCTGACCTGCATTACTGCACAACAAATTAAGGGTCCCCTTCACACTCAGATATTCTCGTTTGCTTTGACCCAGGGAAGCATGCCTAAAGTCTTTGCTCTATATGCAAGTTATGCTACCTTATAACCCGTCTGAGCAAGATGTGATACCACCCCAGAGTCAGCCTCATACAGAGCCACTGGGAGTCCCAGGCTGTGTCTACACTGGGCCACTTATTCCGGAAAATCAGCCGCTTTTCCAGAATAAGCTGCAAGCTGTCTACACTGGCCCCTTGAATTTCCGGAAAAGCACTGACGACTTACTGTAAGAAATCAGCTGCTTTTCCGGAAAAACTATGCTGCTCCCGCTCGGGCAAAAGTCCTTTTTCCGGAAAACTGTTCCGGAAAAGGGCCAGTGTAGACAGCACAGCAGTCTTTTCCGCAAAAAAGCCCTGATCGCGAAAATGGCAATTGGGGCTTTTTTTCCGGAAAAGCGCGTCTACATTGGCCACGGACGCTTTTCCGGAAAAAGGGCTTTTCCAGAAAAGCATCCTGCCAATGTAGACGCTCTTTTTCCGGAAATACTTATAACAGAAAACTGTTCCATTTTAAGCATTTCCGGAAAATCATGCCAGTGTAGACGTAGCCCCCGGGAAAAATGCAAGCCAGGCACTTCCTTCAAGCTTCAATGGCATTTTCCAGCCTTAATATACACTTAATAATGTGTCAGGGGTTATACGTATCAATAAAGATAAAAGTTAAGGGTCAAAATTGCTCTGGATCAGATCAGTTATTTTGCAGCAGGACCCATGTTCCCTAAGATACAGTAGTTACAGTAACTGGTTTTAGTTAGGATCCAGAAAACAAAAGAAAAAAGCTGCCCCAAAGATGGGCCCTTTTCTGCTTCCACTGAAGTCAAAAGGGAGTTTTGCCTCTGGACTGACAGATTTGGCCACATTTTAATTATGTAGGTTCCTACCTTAGGTTAGACTGGGTTGGCTCAGTGCTGGAAGATGGTTCAAGACTGATTGGAAGAATTTTCTCATTTTTATTATGATCGTATCTCTGCAGGTGAGAAAAGAGAATTTGAAGTAATTATATAACTTGAATACCAAGGCTCTGAAACCACCAGGGTTTGCCAACAGAGAGACTTCCAGTCTGGATTAACCTCACTTTATTATGCTGGCAAGCGTCTACACAACTTTTACCAAAAAGCCTTTAAGTTAAACCACATGGTAAAATGTAATGATCCTAGTGAACGTATTTGTTTTATTTGAAAAGGCTTCTGTTTGGAGTTCACATATGTCTAAGTATGCTGTATGATTATCACATGCACTTCATTTTGGATCTTTTAGGCTACCACCATTTCTCAGGTTTAGAATTGCTTCTTAGAAGTATGGTGGTGGGGAAATACTTGAAGTGTAGCATATAATAGAGCCACTGGCCAAAGGTAAGTCTACTACAGGGTACTAATACATATGGCCTTTGTACAAGGACAGTGCTGAACCAGAAGAGAACCCATAACGCTTGCTTCCTGTTGGAATGCGGTCATATGGAATTCTGCTGTGGAAATCTTCAAAACCCGTTCCATTCAGCAGAAGGCAGTGTGTGAGCCTCTTTTCTGACAGCAACGGGCCTCCTGAAATATTCACAGTGCGTTCTGCTTCCGTATTTCGCCCAAATTCAGGTTTGTTTTTCTGTAAAACTGCTCAAGATGACAGCATCTTGTAAGGTTTCCTTGCTTTTTAAAGCCTTGGCTGTTCATTTTAAAACCATACAGCGCAGCGTTGGCACTGCCTAAAATAAACACTTGTCACAATAAGCAAAAGTCTCCTGCAGTTAAATCTTTCCATTCAGAGAATTGCAAAGACTGTTGCAAATGGAACTAAAGCTTTTTTGCACATTATTTGCCATACTCCCACACTGCTTGGGCATTAGGGTTTTCTGCAGAATTCCTCTCTATGCAGACATTTGCTGTGCTGACTGAAATTCCATTTATGGGCTGACCATTTTTCACGCATGGAGAAACATGTACTCTTCTACGAGAGAGCTACAGGATTTAAGAGGTCATCAAAATAGAGAACATGTTTCCAACATGTTTTCATCATCTAATAAACCATCTTGTTAGTCTTTAAAGTGCTACATAGTCCTGTATTTTGTTTCCAAGAGTTTGTATGTATTCTAAAAATACTGAGCCTTTAGGGTTTGACAAAAAAGCATGGTGGCCCTCAACAAGTAGGTTGCCTTAGTCTTAGGGAATGTGAAAGGTTAACCGGTAAGCATCGCCCTAAATGGGAAATGCTTACTGGCTCTGGTTAACTGGTAACCGACGCAGGCTGGAGCAGCACCCTGCCTGCCGAGGGCAAGGAGCTGCTCCAGCCCTGCACGGGGCCAGCCGCAGATAGGGGCTGCTCTCGTTCACAGCAGCCTCTGTCCGCGGTGGGCCTGGGCACTCCACAGGCAGGGGCTGCTTCAGCGTCTGGAGCAGCCTCTGTCTGCAGGGAGCCCAGGCCCATTGCAGATAGGGGCTGCGAGCCGGGAGCTGGCAGCAGCCCCAGAGCGGGGCCTGGGAGCTGACAACAGTGCCAGCCCCAGCGCAAGGGATGAGGGAAGGAGCCTGGCAGGCTGAGGGCTGCTCCAGGTGGGCTGGAGTGGTCCTCAGCCTGGATCCTGCTTAGTCAGTTAACTGGTTAAACGTTTGGTTAACCTAACGTTTAACTGGTTCACTGATTAACCAACATTTCACATCCCTATTAGCCTTTTACACAAATACAGCATGAAAGGTGGGAGAATTCCATATGTAACAATCTACGTTGGGTAGTTTGCATTCAACCGCAGCAAGTCGCTCCCAAAATCTGGTTTTCCCAAAGAAAGTTGCTTTGTTAAATACAACTAGAAAAGACCCTAAACTGAAGAAATTAAAAGATAAGAACACACGAACAGCCACAGTAAATCAGACCAATGGCCCATCTAGCCCACTATCCTGTCTTCCAACAGCGGCCAATGCCCGGAGCTTCAGAGGAATGAACAGAACACGGCAATTATTGAGCAACCCATCCTTTCACATCCATGCTCAGTTTCTGGTCATCAAAGGCTAGGGACACCCAGAGCAGGGGGTTGCTTCCCTGACCTTCTTGGCGAATAACCATTGATGAACCTCTTCTTCGGAGCTCATCTAATTCCTTTTTGAACCTAGATCTACTTTTGGCCTTCACAATATCCACTCGCACTGAAGTACAGACACTCCCTGAGCTACAAGCATCTGACTTACAAACTTCCCCACATACAACAGAAGCTCACCTGCTGCCGCAAGGAGCAGGCAAGAGGCACAGGTGGTGGTGAGCAGTGTGAGTGATGGCTGAAGGACTCCAGAGGAGCAGAGGGCAATTGTTCAGCCAGTGGCTGGAGAGAATTGGTGCTTTGAAGAGGCACATATATAACCACTATTTCTCTCCAGACACCGGCTGCATGGCTCCTCCCTGCCACTCCAGAGTCCTCTGGCTCATGATTGCACTGTTCACTGCCTCTTGCTGAGTGGGTACAGTTGGTGGGGACAGGAGTTATTAGCTGGGAAATGGGGCTGATGCACAGCCCTCGGCGGGAGGGGGGCATCAGCCAGAAGTCCCTTTACCTCCTCGTCCTTTCCTAATTAACCCTGCCTTTCCTCAAGCACTAGTATTCAAGGTTAAATAAACTATTTCTACTATTTTTCTATTTCAGCTCCATCATGGGCTAAATAGGCTTTTGCGGGCTAGTCTGAGAACCTATCATTTATAACATCATGTCTATGGGAAAACGTGCAACGCGTTCCAAACAACCAACTTACAAATGAACTTTGGAACACAACCCGTTCATAAGTTGGGGACTTCCCGTACTTCCATTAAGCCTGCTATTAATTGGGTAACCCCTGTGCCTTGTGTTATGAGAAGGGCTAAATAATGCTTCCTGGTTCACTTTCCTCAGACCATTCATGATCTTACAGAACTCTACATCCCCCCCTTAGTCAGCACTTTTCCAAGCTGAAAAGTCCCAGTCTGTTAAAATTCTTCTCATGTGGAAGTTGGTCCATACCCTTAAATCATTTCTATTGCTCTCTTCTGTACCTTTTCCAATTCTTATGCATCTTTTTTGAGATAGAGCACCAGAAGTGAAGCCAGCATGGAAGGTGTTGGTGTACCACGGATTTATATCATGGGATTCTCCAGCTTCCTCTCCAGAGGTGTGGACTTCCCCAGTTCCCAACAGGTGCTCTGCCTCAGGCCTTGCCCTCCTCCCATTTCTTCTTGCCTCTTTCCGCTCCTCTCCCCATCTCTTCCTGCTATGCCACCCCCCCCCCCCCCCGCCCCGTGCCACCTGAATGCTCAATCTGCGGTTGGTGGGAAGTGTGGGGAGGGTGAGGCAGGGGCTGACTGCGAGGGTGGGTGGTGGAAGTGCTCATCTGCAGGGCTGCTGAGCACCAACAATTTTTTTTTCATGGGTGCTCCAACCTTAGAGCATTGAACAAATGCTTCCCCAACACTGTTAGCCTTTTTGACTGCACATTATGGAGATGTTGGAGATCAACTATGATGCCAAGATTTCTTTCTTGAGTGGTAACTGCTAATTTAGATCCCATCATTTTGTACGAACAGCTGGGATAACATTTTCCAGTGTGCATTACTTTGCATTTATCAGTACTGATCAATCAATATTTGCAAACAGACCTTACCACCGTGCCTCAGACCAAAACCAACATGTGTCAAAATGAAAGGTAAAGGTGATTTGCTTTTTAAAATCAGAAGTAATAGACTCTACCACCTGCAGACAAAAGAATCCACCACTTTTAGGAAGCAGAACAGAAAAACTAGTAAATGCAGAATCATTGACCCACCCAGTCCCAAAAAGTACTGGGGGTGATCTATATCCTCAGACTTCCAGACAAAAAGCACATAATTAGCTAATCTTTTGTGGGCAAGTTGTTATGGAGATTTTAAGACCTTCTTCTATAGTTCCTGGGACAGGGTGGTAGAGAGGATGCTGTTTTTGACGGATTCCTGTGTACCAGCTCCCATCTTTCTAAATTATATGAGTATTATATAAATACAATTGATACAAACCTGTCCTTTACTATGTGGCATAACTGATTTTTATGACACAAGTCAAGCAGTCTGTAGGAAACATTTAACACACAATTTCTAAAGGGTCAAAATACGAAAGGAATAAGATGGCCAGCAACAGTCACGTAGCAGAATGATACCAGCTATGAACAAAGTAGAAGCTGAAAATAAGATCACACATGAAGCTTAGGTAAGTTCTGAATGCTTAAATGAAAAGTTAGAGGACAATTATGCAACTCTCCCTGCTTTTGATATAGCACAGAGATAGGATTTTTTTCTCAAATTATTCATCCTCATAAGGCAGTTAACGTTTGCAGTAGAAAGCTTACCTTTACTTGTGCATGTGCCCACCGCACCACCAGCTTTTTGGAGAGGGCCAGTTTACCATTGAGACATTGGATTGCTCGTTCTGCTTCCTGCACCAAAAGACAGTTAACTAAATAAACCAACTCAATCTTTTATCAAAATCTAAGGACCCTTTCTTGCATGTATGAGATTGATGTACGTTAGTTATCCCTGTCAATCATACAATCTATGCTACAGTTCAGTTAGTGTTTCTGGGAACCCTAAGCACCCATACAAGTTACTATATCCTTATAAACTACTGCAGAGATTACTCATAAGGCTTTTACTCATGGCAGAATAAAAACATTACAGAAACTTCCAATAAAGAACAGTGTTTACATTGCTCAGTTACCTATGGGAAACACCTGCAATTTACTATTTGTATCTCTCTCACTAAGGCTTGCCTAAACTATGGGTTTTACACCTATTCTGTTAAATAATTAGTATTACAAAGATTTGAAAATTAGACAAAGGGATAGACTATGAAGATCAGCCACATACTAGAGATGTCAATGATTAACTTTATTAGGTGATGCTTACGAGTTAGCCAGTGGCCAAGCTGGGCTGGAGCAGCTTCCCAACTGCCCCATGTAAGTGGCTAACGGGTTAAACATAACGTTTAACCAGTTAACTGACTAAATGGGATTTTACATCCCTACCACCGACGAAGCAATATAATCACTGTTTTCCTGAATCCTTAATATTAATTGGCTGATTCAGGCCAGGTTCTAGTAGATCCTGCTATTTCTTCCTACCCAACTTGTCTGTCACGGCCTCTGAAAAATGAGTTTCCAAAAGGTTCCATTCAATTGCAGAAGATGGTGGAGGAGGGAGGAAATGACAGTCAGTCTGTTGTTAGCTTGAACTCAGGAGTTAATTTCTTGCTCACTACTTTAAAAAGCCTTAAAGTTCAAATTACAACTGCTTCTTACACTTATTCTGCTGCCCCAAAATGCTTCTATGCAGTGATCCCACTACTATTAACCTTCATGGCTGTATTATTTTCCCAAGTTCCTCCCTATCCTGCATCAGCGGTCCAATGTTACTTCCTGAGCTATCAGGGAATGATACTGAGCTGTATGTTATGGCTTTATTCCACCTCCTGATTGGTGATACAGCAACAAAAGAGGAAGGCCACACAAAACAGACACTTTATCCGTGCAGCTCCTTGCAGCTGCATCCAATCCTAGTTGAACTGTGACACCATTTGTGACCATAATAATACAGGCAACCGAAATGTCAACCCATGCTTTAGAGTATAAAATAAGCCCCACAGGGATCAGGAGGGAATATTTCCTTCCCCACATTCCCAACAGATGGACAGCATTACACAGGTGGAGAGTTGTACAAGGGTGGGGGTTTGTGTCTTCCTGAAGCATCGGGGCTAGAAGAGCAAAAAAACGGGAGGAAATAGCAGTGGTAGCGCTAGGTTTAGTATGCCACATAATTTGAAACTAAGAATTTATACCGGTTATTAACAAGCACCTTCAGTCTATATTAGACCACTCTGCACTCAATCTAATGGCTTGCTCATCCCAGTTTTCGCCAAAAAGCTTTAGCAAAACAGCCCCAGGGAGGCAGTGGGGAAACCACCTCTGTTACTTGTGGGGACTGCACCATATGGGTGGGATGGGTATGCTGAGGGGTTTATGTATTGAAAGGTGATCAGGCACTTTCTTTTTTCCTTCATTATTGTCTTCCATCTCATCTTTCAGTTGATGTAGTTAATTTAGACCATAAAGATAAATCAGCCTGTCACAAGGATCAAATGTTACTAGGGGAAAAAAAAAAAGCCAATGTACCTGTTTAGTTTCAAAATTCACAAAACAGTATCCTCTGGGCTGCCCCTCCAATGCACCTGACTTATGGAAGAGAAAGTCAAATTGCTTTACTTTGCCAAATTTCTGGAGGAGTTTGAGGAGGTGATATCTGAAAAGAAAAAACACAACACAGACATTTATAGGCAACCTTTCACATGAAGTTACAGCAAAGAAACGTAAAGAGTGAAGAAGGCACTGCATATACTTCAGCATCTTAAATCCTGTATTGTGCTCTCTCTTAAGCGTATGCTCTCACTTCCAGATATTTGCCAACCAGTCTAGCATACATCAGCCCTCTGATAGTCACATCTCAGAAGTACCCAGTGTTGCCAATGGCTATTTTGTCAACTCAGAACATAAAAGCCTTAGAATGTATCCATCTCCAGCAGTACCATCTGAATAGTTTGCAATCTGGGCTAAGATATGATCAATCATATTCGCTTCATACCAAAATCAGAGAATCAGCAACATACTGAAGGCCAAGACTCCATAAAGCAGAGGCTGGAGGCCACGGATGCACAGAAAAATCAGTCGGGGCCTGCACACAAGTGAGAAGTAAAAACAAAAAACCCAACCCCTCGCTGACGCTGTGGCCACCGTCTGAGGAGGAGAAAGACACTCCCCGCTTTCCCCTCCCACACCAGCCTAGCAGATTTTGTACCCTCCAGCCCTGCGGTTGGATGGTGGAGGGGCTGGAGTGCTAGTGCAGGCTCGCCCATGCTGAGGAGGCCCCTGAACCTCAGGGGCCAGATCCAGGAAAGCAGGGGGCCGTATATGGTTCCCCATCCTTGTCATAAAGGGATCGAGAAGTAACAGAAGACCAGATGAAAGCTGTTAATGTTTTACTGGTTGAGGCATACAAGCACTGACATGCTCTACTTGCTTAATTTCCACTGTGGACATGAAGGTTGCAGGCACGTCAATTATTTTTGTAAATGTGTTTTGTTAAGCAAAATCTAAAACTCAGCTATATAACTGCACATATTGCTTAAGATTTTGTGCTTGATGTGTTTGTTTTGCAGGTTAGTGCACCAGACACACAAACTAAGGACTAATTTTGTTAGGTGAAAGTTAATTCTGCAAGTTCTCTGAACTTTTGTTGTTTCCCTCCACCACAGTCTCTGAATGATGGCAGTTGATTTGAGAAGAAACTAAATGGACTAACGCTTTACTGGGCCAGACTTCTTCCTCCACAACATGAAATAATACCTGGAGTAACTGCAGCCAGACCTCATTGTGACTTGCTGTACAGATGTAGCAAGTCACATGACTTCTCCGTGCCTATTTTCCACTATGTTAAATGGGTAGAATACTTGCCTCTCTACCTCAAACTTAATATGTGCAACACAATGAGATTCTTGAGTGAAAGAAAATAAAAATTAAAAGCTGCCTATGCACAAACTCATAAGTTCAATTGTTAATCCACAACTGCCAATGTACCAAGGACTTTCAGCAAGATACATGAAAAGTGAGGATACACAGACCTTTTCCCTAATTAAAGCCGGTTTCAAACATTTTTTCAGGCTAAAGGCAAGAGAGTTCCTGGAAACTAAGTAATCTTCCAGGACTGGCTAAAGTGGACGTGCAGGATGTGTGGTGTTTAAAGAGTGAAGGTGCAGCAAACTTTCAGGCCACTGGTAGATGTGAAAGTTGTTTTGGACAGGATTAAAGCATATTTTAATTGATTATCAGAAAAGCCTTCCACCTCTTACAAGCACAGATGAAATACTGATATGATTATCTAAACTATGTTCTGCCAAAAGACTTGTAAACACAATCGCTGCTCAGGAGAATAGGAGCAAGTTAGACATCAGAAAATATATTTAAAAGCTTCTAAGCAAAAATGATGGAATTAATAAGATGCTGGCAAAGTTCACCACTCTTTCCCTTCCTGTTGCATCCAAAGCCACACAATCAACAAATCCAGACAACTTAACATCCATTTCTAGGATGTGCACTCTTGAGGTGCTAAATTCTTCAAGATATGGAGACCACTCCCAGTCACATCATCCAGACCCAGGAAACTTATTGAAATTCCAGGGCCTTTTGAAAGGCATTTTCACATCATTAAGTAATGTTTTATTAGCTATTTTTAGAAGTATGAAAATAGAGCCCCGACCAAACTGTTCTTTCACCAAATATTGTTTCAAAGTAGAAGGAAACAATGTCTCTGACCATATTTTGTTGAGAAAAAAAACCCTAATTTATATAGCGACCTTGCCAAAGGGAACAGAGTTTGTTTTTCTTATGAAAGCCCACTCATCCAAATAGTGACTATTTATTTTTACTTTCTTGGCAGCAGAGTGGTAGTTTGTAAATGTCCTAAAATACGATAATCTGGAAGATATCTCCAGCAGATTATATTCAGGTCACATTTGACATAAACACCCTTTATCATCAAGCCACAATTAGCCAAATTTCTACAAATGCTGGATAAATCTATTCTGGATGAACTACTCAGAATGGCCGTCTCGTAGGAGTAAAAAATGGTAGGCTCAGAATGCGCCTTTTAGCTATTGATACTTTTAGATCATTAATAATAATCAAAAGTTTAACCAAGGGGGTTTACAAATAACGTGAAATTCAGAAGTGAAGGAAGACTTGCCAAGGAAGTATGTAGTCCCAAAAAAAAGTGGTCTGCTGTAAAAATCCCATGTTTGAAAACTTTATTAGACCAATCACTTGAGCTACATGGAGCTTTGAGCTATTCACACATGTGGCCCTCTCAGATTGCTTCAGCCAACCCCATTTTCCACTTCCTGTCATCTGATGCAAATGTGAGACAAACCAGCAGCTCTCCCGTTTCCTTTTCCGTTGGCCTTCCTCCTGGCACCCTGAGCGCTATTCAAACACACTCAAGGCTTCCTCTGAACAATGCTATTCCAAGGATACTGAAAAGGTACCGGGCCACATGCTAAATCTATTACTGGGAATTTTCCCCCATAGGGAGCCAGTAAAATGTCTTAACAATAACTTATGTAAACATTGTTTTCCAGGTAAAACTCATCAGGTTAGAATCTTAGACAAGGAACTGCACAGTGGAGTAAGGAGAAAAACATACTACGGGCTGGAACTCCCAAAATCAGGACTCCCTCATACGGCAACATCCATGGTCCAGCAGGACCACGAGCGTTCCTGGACCAGGGAGTCTCGGCTGGGAGTCCTAGTGGCAAGAGGGCTGGTGGCTCATAGCTTGGCGGGGCTGGGACCAGTGCAGCAGGGACTGTGGCAGTCCCAGGAGCAGGGCCGGGGATATGGCAGCCGCAGCAGCACCGATAGTGGGGCCAGGGACACGGCAGCCCTGATAGCGGGGCTGGCGCAGTCCAGGCTACTGGAGCCGCAGCAGCATGGCAACCCGGTGGGGAAGCGGGTGGGTGGCTGGGGCTGGCAGCGGGGCACGAAGGTAATGTGGGGAGCAAGTGGTCTGGGGAGCAGGGGATCTCCTCTGGTCCAGCAAATTCCCTCATTCGGGACCAGTCAGCTCCCGAGGGTGCTGGGACAGAGAGGTCCAACCTGTATGGACGCTTACACACAGAGTCATTCCTTGGCTACTAAGAAAATGGAAGTCAATACACGTGTAACAAAGTAACATCGTAAATACAATATTTGCTTTTTGAAAATATTCTTCAAGTAATTATCTCAGAATGATTTAGACACAATTAGCCTCAATTGCTGTAAGGAAGGCACTTTAAAAAAAATGAATAAAGAAAGACACAGAAAGATTAAGTATCACATCACAGCAGGTTAGTGGCAGAGAACAGAATCCAGGTGTCTTAACACCTAGTACTCCACTAACTCCTAGAACAGAAGTTTGCAAATTGTGGTCTGTGAACAATAGATGGTCTCTGGAGGACTTGCTAAATAGTCATACACAGATGTCTGGTCAGGTGACAAAGTGGAGAAAAAAGGGCTTTTTAAAACCAGATTGGTTTAATGTAATCATATTTGTCTTTTTAAAAATAAACCAATTTAAAATTAATGTTGAAGTTTGACAGTCTGTATTAAAGGCCTACATTTACTATAATCTATTAAAATAATACAGCCACTCCCTGAGTTACGACCACCTCCACTTACGACCATCCGGACTTACGACCAAAGCGAATTACGAAGGGTGATCTGCGCTTACGAACAGTGCAGTGCGGTCGCCATGTAACTCTATGGGATCTGAGTTACGAACACTTCGAGTTATGGACCAAGTGCTGGTCTGTAACTTGTTCATAACTCGGGGAGGGACTGTATAAATAAAAACAGTGTTTAAGCAGTACATGTTTGCTGCCAAAGTTTAAAGAAAGTCAAACCACTGAACTGGTAGACGTTTCTGGCTAATCACCCACAATCTGAGTTTGTTGAAGTGCTAAACCTGCTTTTGACAGCAATATTCTCTTCTGCACCTGCAGAATATTTAATTTCAGTTTATTTCACTAGTTTACTTCAATGACTAAGCCTTTTAAAGTTAAGAAACCGATTGTGAGCTGAAAAAGCAGGACAGCTACTTAAATTGGAAGAGAATAAAAGTGAAATGAGAGGATGAGAGCTACTAGTTCTAATATCTTAAAGGACCTGGTGACTAGAAACTATCAGGTGAGTTCACAAACTATAGATACTTTATATAATTAATCAGCTTTAAAACAAAGTGTTTTGATGTATTTTTCTTATGTATGCCTCGAAATTGAGAAAGTTTTAACTAAACAATTTAAAAGGCCCTATTTGTGCATTTTACTGAATTCCAATGTTCGTCCAAATACAGTTTGATACAAATCATAAGTATTCGTCATACTCTGGTGAACAAAAAATTTTATCACTCTCTATTTTCTAACAAAAGATGAGGAGAATTTAAGACCTGAATAAATGCATGTGAAAATATATACTTGCTTAAATTTGGGGTGGGAAACCTCAGGCCCAGGGACTGGATGCAGCCCCTGGCTTGCCTGGATCCTGCCCCCTAGTCTCAGGGACTGCCCCCAGCACTGGGGAGCCCGTGCTGGCACTTAAGCCCCTCAGCTGCCCCACTGTGGGGCTGGAGCACTCAAAATCTACTAGCCTGGGCCCCCCTAGTCTCTGGTGTGTGGCAGCTCCTGACTGATTTTTCTTGGGTCCCCACCCCTGTCTTAAATAAATGTGATAGTGCAGCCTCTTGGTTTGCAAACAATCACCAAATTGAACATAAAGGCAACATTTAACTGCAAGTGAACATGTACAGTTATCAACCAGTGATACTCAACCTCTCTTTAGGAACAATCTACCCACCCAACATGTGCTGGCTTACCCTCTTTCTAGCTGCTACCCTGCATTAGATGCTTCCTAATACTATTTTTCCATATAAACATTTGAGATTACAAAGAGAGGTCTGTGCAAATATAACTGGGAGAGGGCATGCCCATGGAAATCTCTCTATTAAGCCACAGTACATATAATGAAAAAGAGAGAAATCCACAATAGAATAATTGCCATGGTATCTGCCATTCTGATAATTTTTAGATAGGAAATAGTCTCCTGAAATCCACATACTAGTGGTTAAGTAATATGCAGGAAGCAACACTCCCTACGCTTAAGTTCCCACTTTTTAATATTCATAACTGTACTGTGAGATTTGTGCTCAAACTTGCACATTTTCTACTGGCTTTACAGCACCCAGTTTGTGGCTATGGATTGCTTTTAAAGGGTTTCAATACTAAGTTCAGTGTTGGGACATCCATTTAAATAAATAAATATAAACCCTGTTCTTTTTGAGGGAATCACAATATTAGCATCAAGAAACTTTACTCAATTACAAAAAGAGGGAATGTAAAAATTCCAGTAGGCAGTTCCCTGAAAAAAATTGAGATCTGCTGCAAACAAAGATTGTCATTTAGTTTTTAGATGTGCTTGTTTCCCTGATTGGTAAGCATAACTAAGATCCCAATGAAAGGCAAGAAAAAGCAAATAGACACAGAGGTGATCAAGAAAAGGCAGGAGCCAAGAGATCTCTTCTGATATGTAAACATTTAGTGTAGTGCCATGATTAAAGATTCAGTTTCTTTACTCAAAGTGGAACGGGGAGCTGCAGAGAAGTAAACTGAAAGGCTGTTTAAAGCCTGTACATGGTTTCGTCCTCTGCTGAAATGATTACATCTTTACCATACCACTCAGCAAAAAAACTAGCAATCCCTGAATTTACAGCAACAATACCCTGGATTACAGGAGGAACTACAGTACTTTTCCTCTTTCACTGTCAATGAAAACAGAATACTCTCCTACCTTTTTTATGCTAACACTAGAATACACATAGATCTTAACACAGAATTACAAAACTTTAAATGAACTTGATTAGTTTAAAAACATATATTGCCAATAACGAGGAATTTTTTTAGTGACTATCTTTAGTGTTGGGAAAAAACCTCAGCACAAGTATAGAATGAGTAGCAGCTATGCAAGAGTCACCCACAACTACTCACCAATGTTTCAATCCTTTTAGAGAGGGACCACTGCCGAGGGTGAAAGTGGAATTCAGCCTTCTGCCTCAGATGAGATTATCAACAAGTGGACCAATTAATGCAAAAGTAACAGTGCGTTTTTGGGGGGTAGGGGGGGTGAACACCTGATCACCAGAAGGAAGTGAACTGAGACTGTAACACACCAAACTAATTTCACACAGGACACCTAAGAGCTGCCAGATGGTAACAACATTCAGTCATTTTTAAGATAGGCTGGATTTGAAGTGATGATCTACAATAAGAGGCTCTAACAAAACATCTTAAAACAAGATGTAAGAACACTGCAGGAAGGAATGTCAGAGGAAGTTATACAGCCAATCTATTTAACAAGCATACTATACTTCTTCCCTCACGCTGACCCTGCATCCTGAATCCCCAAGGACTTTACAAACAAATATTTCCAAGAGGCCATATATCTAATCACATCATCTCGTGCAATTATTGAATGCAGACAAACCAAAGAAATACAACTGTGGGGCAAAAATGGTAATTAATGCAAAAGAGGTGGCAGTAGCCTAGAGCTGAACGATTGAAGAGGATATTACATTAATGATGGTCTCCACTTAGAGACACTATTAGAACACTGCTCTGTTAAAAGCAACTGCACTCAGAGCAAAAATGGATCACTTGCAAAAACATAAGGAGCAGAACAAAAATTGGTTCCAGGACTGAGACACATAGGTTCCCCCCCCAGACTATCCTATTTACTTGAAGTGTGTAAACCTTTGATCTATAAAAAATGCCTAAGATTTTTAGTGTGCTGTACAACTAGCATCTCATATTTTTACAGCAATCCACCTACATCCCTGAGATTTTAACTGTACACTTCAACTGTTCAGATGTGTTAGCATAATATTTAATTTGCATTTAATCATTCCAAGGCCAGGGAAGTGTGATGCTTACACAAATAATGTGACAGCAAAATTTAAGAGATTAGGGTCATACTATATTCTTTGTAGCAGCTGTTCAGTTAACTGACAAGGACAAGATAGTAAAATATCCACTGGGATCTTTCTGCAAAGTGTCCCAATAAGTCTCAAGTTACTGAACACATTTTAGAAAATAAAAGGGCTCTTTTCATCTCCAGATTTCTAGTCTGAAAAGTGACTCATGGAAACATCGCATAAAATGCACTAACACTGTGGCCACATGAATTCTCTCTTATGATAACTGTAGAGCAGGAGCTGTTCTCTGTATCTGCTGTCCACTTCTGGAACCCTTTCTTACTATTTCTCTAGAAGGTACTGAACCATGGTAATACTCAAGTACTATCCTGGCACCCAGGGATATCCAGATGAAAACAAATCAGCAATTCAGGCTAAACACACTATTGAAAACCACTGAGTTAGAGCAATCTGGGGTCCACAGATGAGAAAGGTGAAAACCATTGTTCTAATCCATTATATTATCTTCTAGATCACTTACATATTGAATCACAAAACAGAAAAGGCCCTCCTTACACTACTGAAAATACCATGCTGATGCCATAAATGACAACACTTTAGTATCCTTCTCTTCCCTAAAAGGGCCAGGAGGACTTATCTACTGTACATTTATAAATCTTAAATGTTCTCCAATATTTTACTTCCAAGTGAAATTAAAAGTAGTAAGTTTAACACTTCAGTATACAGTGGGTAGTGGTGACAGGGCCTGATTAAGACCTTTAGAGGCACTAAGCACTGAAAAGATTATGGTGCACCTCCCCCTTATGTAATTCAAAATAAAAACAATACTATACCATAAAATCTCTTCTTTTTTTCTGTGTCCCTGCTAGAAACCCTAAGCTCTGAAAAGATTATGGTGCCCCCCCCATGTAATTCAAAATAAAAACAATACTATACTGTCAAATCTCTTTTTTTGGTGCCCCTGCTTTGCTGGTGCCCTAAGCATTTGCTCCGTCTGCCTATTGGGTAATCCAGCCCTGAGTAGTGAGTAAAATCAACTGGGAGTCAGGTGAAGGCTTCTTCAGCTCATGGATCCTAGGCTAGCCCTTTCACTGGATGGTCCATCTTTCTGATTGCCATTAGTCATTATATACTACCTACCACATGCATCTGACGAAGTGGGTCTTTGCCCACGAAAGCTTCTGCTCCTACACTTCAGTTAGTCTATAAGGTGCCACAGGACTCCTCGTCGCTTTTGCAGATTCAGACTAACACGGCGACCCCTCTGATACGTCACTCCTAGTTTTAATTGTCCCCAACAAGCACTCGTTCTGCTTTCCTTGGGATGCTAATGTAAACACGGTCTAGGCTAGGCATACAACTCTGATACAGTCCGATGGCCGTTCAATCTGACTCCGTATACAGTATTAGCAGCTTTAGAGACGATTGCTAAAGCATCCGTAGGCAAATCTTCAGCAGCAGCAGCAGCTAGACACTTCTACTGACCACTCGCAGGAACAGGGTGGGACTGGAGGCCATGCAGGAAACAGGGGCTGTTTTAAGCACAGTATATTAACGCTCGTGTTAAAGATTAGCCACAGGCGCGTGGCAAAAGGCGGCGGGCAAGGCTCTGAGGATGAGCAGCGCCTCAATGACCCAGTATCGCCAGGAATCATGGCGGGGCCACCCCCCCTGCGGAAGGAGGGTCAGAGGGCCGGGCGGCTGGGGAGGCGCCGCTCTGTGGCCGGGGACTTACTCGGTGATCTTGGGGTCCAGGTTCCCGATCCACAGCCGGTGCCCCTCTTGCAGGGAGCCCTCCGACAGGATGGAGGCGTTCTCCAGAGGCAGGGCGCCGATCTCCGCCGCCATCAATCTGGGCAGGGGACACACAAGCGGCGAGGGCCGGTCAGGCTGCGGGTCCGTCCCGCCGTGCCGGGGAGGGGCCTAGGCGGGGCTCTAGGTCGCGGTGACCGGAACCCGGCCAGGCCCAGCAGGCGGGGCGGGGAGGCCGCTGCCATGGTGAGGCGGCGGGCAGGTGGAGGCCGGAGGGGCCGTTGCCATGGTGAGGCGGGGGCGGGGTGACGGCTGTTGGCCGTTGCCATGGTGAGGGGGTGGGGGGACACGAGCCGCACCGGGCCGGCCACACTCACCAGGGGCCCGCCACTCCGGACCGGCGGCGCAGCGTCGGCTCCGCTCCCTTGGGCCCCGCCCCTGCCTGGGGTAGTGACGCGGCACGCCGACGTCTGACGCAAGGACGTGTCGCGGGGGGTGACGCGAGCGCCGCGCGAGGGGCCGAGCGGCGAGCCGGAGCGCGAGGCCCAGCGGCGGAACCCGAGGCACCGAGCAACGCAAACCAGAGCAGTGGGCGGGGCTTAAGGTCTGGGGCGGGGCGGGGCGGGGCGGGGCTGAGCGAGCAAGGGAGCGGCCTGAGGGTGGGGGCGAGATTGAGTGAGCAGCGTGAGCGCAGGGCCCTGGGGGGCGGGGCTCGGGGGGAGCAGTGGGAGGAGCTGTGCATCACGGGGGCGGGGCTGGAGACTCAGGGGGCGGGGCTGAGGAGCAGTGGGAGGAGCTGTGCATCACGGGGGCGGGGCTGGAGAGCAGTGGGAGGAGCTGTGCATCACGGGGGCGGGGCTGGAGAGCAGTGGGAGGAGCTGTGCATCACGGGGGCGGGGCTGAAGACTCAGTGGGCGGGGCTGGGGAGCAGTGGGAGGAGCTGTGCATCACGGGGGGCGGGGCTGGGGACTCAGTGGGCGGGGCTGTGCACTAAGAGGCAGAGCTCCAGGAGTGGGGCGGCTGGGGGACAAGGGGTGGAGCTTACACTATGGGGTGGAGCTATGCACCAGGAGGCAAAACTCTGGGAGGCAGGGGTGTGGTTTGCACCAGGAGATTGGGCTTGGGGAGCAAGGAGTGGGGTTGTGTAACTGGTGGGCAGGGAAGGGGCTCCTGAGGCTGGATGCCCACTTAGCCTGAATTTCTGATCTGTGACTTCATTTGAGGTCACAGTGATGCGAGAGTCTGTTAAGCTTGAGGTACTGCAGGGTGATCTGTAAAACCCAGGTCTTGGCAACCCTTAGCTGGTAAAGATCCCTAGACATTTATTGCTAACACCACAGTGTGAATGCCTCCCCATAGCCCAAAACAGGAAACTATCTTCTTCCTCCCTCATTTCCTATTGCTGTTTTTAGCTGGGTGTGGTATTTCTCACTTCCTGTCCTAAAACCACAGGGCAGTGTTTGTGTGGCTACCGACCAACCACCACATCCTATTCTCTCTCTCTCTCTCTCGATATAATTGAATTATGCTGCTAATTCTCACTAGTGGTGTGTTTTACAGTAGTTGGTATTTTTATGTAAGTCCCAACTCCTGGATTCGTGTGAATAAGTGAGAATTCCAGCAGTCATTTAATGTTTTTAAAAAAGGTTCACAGCTCCTCCTGGGTGCAGAGAAGTGCTTGGAAATGTGACCTATGAGGACAGTAGGTGGAAATTCAAAAGCAAGAAAGCAAATAAAAAGAATCTCACACTCCTTATTTCTACATGATCATATTTTTAAGCCATTCTCATAATATTTGAATGCTTGGGGTTGGCAGTAGCGTATTACTGCTGCTATTCACTTGTTTTGTGGGAGTACTTTGGAAGCTTGGACAAAAATCAGGTGCCTGTCGTACATGCTGTAAAGACAAGTAACAAAACAGTGCCAGAGAACTTAGAATCCCGGTGACACAGAGGATGCAGAATTTGGACAAAACACACACAAGGAAGATTAAAAACAGCCATAGTCGGGTCAGACCAATGGTCCACGTCGCTTAGTATCTTGCCTTTGACCGTGGCCAGTGCTGGAGATTCAGGAGGAATGTACAGAAAAGGGCATTTATAGAGTGATTCACTCCTAGCTTCTGGCAGTTAGAGGGTTAGGGTTTCCCAGACCGTGGGTTTGTGTCCCTGACCAGCATTGATAGACCTACCCTGCATGATTTCTCTAATTGTTTATTGAATCCAGTTATACTTTCAGCCTTCACAACTTCCCTTGGCAATGAGTTCCACAGGTAGATACTACATTTTGTGTGTACTTCCTTTTGTTTGTTTTCTACCTGCTGCCTAATAGAAGGGGTATCGGTGATCAGAAGGCTGAGGTAGGGTTTATACAAGGATTTTTAAAGAGGCTAAGGAGACAGATTAGAGTCATTCCAACAATAGGACAGCTCTGGGCGGCCACCCCAGGTCCAGAGTTTTTGTTGGCCCCATAGCAATTGCCCCAACCATCCTATGGATGGGAGAGACCCGGAGGATGACTGGGGGGCCTGGCGGGAAGGCAGCAGGGGACGATTCCATCCCCTCACTCACCATGGCGACAGCTCTGCTCTGCTCCGCTCCGCCACCTTCTCCCGACCGTTGCATTTGACTTCTCAGCGGTGGCAGAAAGCAGAGCACCTGGCTCCTGAGCACTCTGGAGCAGCGGGCTGGGAGGGCGGCACGGAGCAGGTTGCCAGGCCGCTCCAGCTCCTGCTGCGTGAAGAAGGGATCAGCCCCTGCGGCTGCCATGCCCCCATAATTCTTCCGTCTGTGTTACTTGGGGGAGGAGACAGAGCAGGGGTAGGGCCTGCAGTGGTGGTGGTGGTGGGGTTGCCCTGCAGGCAGGTTATAAGGCCTATATCACCTGAGTATCTGAGCATCTCGGGGTGACTGTATTTCATTGGTGGGTGAAATGATTCCTGAGTATATCAATGGGGGTGAATTAGGAATGTGAGCAACTAGTTAAGTAGTCAACTATCCAATAAACAAATGCTTATTGGATAGACAACACACTAGTCGACTAGTCATTTTCCCCCCCTCCCTCCTTGCTGCCTCTATCGAAAAGAGGCAGCAAGCGGGGGCGGGCGGGAGGAGGGGAGTAAGAGGAAGGGGCACTTCAAAGCGGCAGTGCCTCTTGGAGCCAGGGGCCAGTTGGGGAGTCCCCAGCTGACCCCAGGCTTCATGTGGTGCTTCCGCTTTGAAATGCTACAGGGAGCATGGGGCCAGTGGCCCCATGCTCCCCTCAGCGCTTTCGCCTTTGAAGTGGAACAACAATCCCAGGGCGCCCTTATCAACTAATCGAATCGTCAATGCAAATCACATCGACGATTCAATTAGTCAGTTAATCAAAATGTAAAGTCCCTAGGATGAATATGAGGAGACCACTCATGGTGACCAATATTGTATTTTTTGCTCCTCTATCAGTCTATAGCCACGTCTTGTCTTATAGTTAGATTGTAAGCACTTTGGGGGCAGGCTCTTGTTTTGTTTGTCCAGCACCATGGGGGTCCTAGCCTAATTGTATTGCTGTACAATTAATAAGTCATTATCGTTATTTTAAAACGGGAAGGGGGCTGACGGATTCTAGAATCTCAATTTTGTGCCATCAAAAAGGAAATTTAAATCTGTATTCCACTGACAGGTGTAAATAGAGCATCTTGTAAAAAAAAAGTGGTATCAATTCCTTCCAGTATTTTAAGCCTGTGGCTAGAGGTTTCTTCTCATCACAGCCTCCATACCCTACTGGAAGATGCCAGTATTAATGCTGTATAAGCACCTTGGGTCCAGTCAGCCTGCCTTTTAAATCAGCAGTAAAACTGCCATGATGCATTAGGACCAGAATCAGGCCTATTGTGCTCTGATGGATATCATGGTCTTACATTTTCAAGTGTAAGATTAATCATTTTTATGGGAAGACTGCTGAGGACGGTACTTGTATCTTCTGTTTTTCCTTTTCCCAGGTGAACTACAGTGAAGTTGTACACCATGGCAATGGCATTAAGGTGCCTCCGTCAGCTGCCTCCCTTGCTTCATAATTCTCTCTCAGGACTCACCAGGCCATCCCTAGAGGTACCTTTGAGGTATACGGCCTTGATCCTGAATGACTGCAGGCAGTGTGTGATCCACCAGACAATGTTCACTAGACATCTCGCTACCAAGAAAGCCAAAGGTAAAGAAAGAAGCCTCTTGACTAGAATTTGCTACCCCGGATTGTGTCTCCCTAATTTGCTGGAAGCAGGTTTTATGTCGTGATGTCGTTTACCTTTTAATGAACATTTCCATTCCACCTCTTCTTCTCCGGAAGCCCCTTTATTATGGCGAACTCAAGGTTTTATTTTCTTCTAAACTTGCCAATAGTTTTAGTTCTTGCACAGCTGAAATGTAATTAAAAAACAGTCACTGAGCACTTCTGTTGCCATGAATGGGATTATTTGCATGAGGAAGGCCATTAGTCCCTGCTCCTGAAAGGACTCCCACAAGAATGTACATCTTTGCAGGATCAGGGCATGAATCTTCATGTGCTACATTGGAATTAGCGTTGCAAAATGCACAGCGTGATACGCAGCTACATTTGGGATCATGGGAATTTACTGTCTTAAAATATATACATTTCAGTTCACGCTAAACTCCTGTTACTAATCTGAAAGTTGTTGCAATGGCTGCTTTTTGTTTTCTAATGTGACTGCTCAGTAAAAGACTGTGGCGTTGTGAGTGGTACAGAAATTAATTGTGTGTGCAATTTGCAGCTAAAGGTAAAGGGCAGAACCAAGCCAGAGTGAATATCAATGCTGCCTTAGTTGAAGATATTATCAGTCTAGAGGAGGTAAATTGTGAAATGCAGGCAGTGATCGAAACTCTTAAGGAAGATTTCAGCAAAAATCTCAATATAAGAACCTCACCAGGTCAGTAACTTGCTTGTATAATTCTCTACTGTCTATAAAAAAAAAAACCCACTGAGCCTTTGCAGCCCAGATCTGTGTCTTTAATTTTCTGTAAATTGATTTTCGTTTTATTGAGTTACTCACTGGGCACCCAATTACAGCAACCCTGAAATCCCCAACTAAAGACTTTCTTCACCCTGAGCTTGACCAGGAAGAATCCATTTTTGTTAATAACTTCCTGAAAATGGCTTTTGTAAGTGGGAGATGTCAAAAATGTCTAACGGAACTGTTTGCAGATGTGATGAAGAAGCAAGTTGTCAGCTAATGGTGCAGTAGGGCAGGAAAAATCCAATTGCCATTAAATTAGCCTTTTGGAAATTGCCATCGGGCTGGTGTCTGGCATATGCAGACTTCTTCTGCAATGCATATTTGTGGTTAGTAACCTTTACAGACCCTATTCACTTAGTGAATTCTGTGTTCATAAAGAAACGTGAACATATTTGACCAAGCTACAGTTACTCCAGCACACTGAAGACATGCATTTGTAAGACGTATCCAGTTTCAGGGAGAAAACTTAACATTAAACAATGGCCAAATATGGATCATTCACCACCCCCAACTTAGTCTCTAATGGAGTTAGAATGTGCAGTGCAATTGCTTAACTATTTACTTTAAGCTCGGGTTTTTTTTCCTTTCAATTATACTGATAAAGTGCCCCATCTCCCTTGTGCTTTCTGGCCTGTTAACATTTTGCAGCAGAAACTAGAAAGCAGATTAAGGAGATCTTGGAGTGAAATAAAATACTTTAAATTAGACAATGAACTGCACCTCCTGTGGGGACTTAGTAGAGGAATGCTGCCAGCTTAAAAATCATATAAATCTTCTTTATGTGTGTTATAACAGCTTAGATCATTTATATTGCATGAATTTTAAATAGTTAATTTCCTCTTTACTATTTATATTCTTTGTTTACCTTTTCCATTCTGGCAATGAAAACAAACTAGTCAGTTTCACTTGCTGGTTTTCATGCACTAGCATAATCCTGCCAAGTTTGGATGGCAAAGCCACAGGGGGTTGTATAAATACAAACAACAGGACTGTTTGTTCTGCAAGGGAAGAACAGACATTAAAAATATATTGTCTGTATTTTGCATAACATGAAGAGGTAGGAGTTGGAATGCATATTGTAATTGCAATGCTGTTCAGTTGTTTTAAACATTGTTATTTTGGATTATTTTAAGGGGCTCTTGATCATATAACGGTGACAACAAACGATGGAAAGTTTCCATTAAACCAGCTTGGACAAATCTCGCTGAAATCTCCTCAGCTCATTATTATAAATATGGCTAGTTTTCCAGAGGTAAGTGGACATAATTGAAAGGATATGAAGGTCCAAATGCCAGGAAAAGGGGATTGAGCAATTGAGAAGCATAAGTATTGTATCTCCAAAACCAAAAGGAATATAATTACTGTAGGAATAATGGAATGAAACTGAGCAAAGGAAAAATTTAGACTAAATGGGGCAAATTCCACTCCAGTGGAACTAAAACAATTCTTATTGACGTCTTACCTCTGTGTCACTTCCTGATCTTACAGTAACAGAACTCCGAGGGGTTGCTGTGTTAGTTGGAATCTGCAAAAAAACAAAGAGCCCTGTGGCACCTTAAAGACTAACAGGTTTATTTAGGCATAAACTATAAGTTTTTACCCACAAAAGCTTATGCCCAAATAAATGTTAGTCTTTAAGGTGCCACAGGGCTCCTTGTAGTATAAGGACTGGATGTTTCACTACTGAATGTACATGTTGACTTTCCTGTGCTGTCCTGTGTTTTGGGTGCCTCACCTTTGCAGCAGCACTGGAATGTCACCATTGCTAGATGACATACCTACTCCATCAGTATCAGGAGGGAAAACCCTGAGTGAGCCCTTTTAGCCTTGTGGAATAGTCTCCTAGCACTTGAATCATTTAAAACGGGCCTGAATAAAGCTATAGAGAATGTACTATAAAGGGAAATCCTGCTCTGGCAGAATTCTGGCTTGCCATGGCCTGAAACAGGGGTGGGCAAAATATGGCCTATGGGCCAAATGCAGCCTGCCAAACATTTTCCTCCAGCCCTCCATGACCCTCCAGGCCGGGGCTCCCAAAAGTCCGGCAGCCCAGTGGAGCACTTAGATAGATAGGCTGCCTGCTTGCTGGGGTCCCAGCCGTACCACTCACGGAAGCAGTGCAGCCGGCTGCTGTCGTCAAATGTGCGTCTGCATGCCCTTTGCAATGAGTCTTTACGTTTACCACTCGCCCCAGCACCATCCACCCCACACACAGGTAGCTGGTCCGTGAGGGGAGCTGGTTTTTAAACTGGCTCCCCTTGTGGACCAGCTCCCACCTGGCACCTTGTGCTGCTGCTTCTGAAACAGAGGCAGCAATGTGAAGTGGCAGGGGGCTCCTCAGGCTGCCAGCCCCACCCCCGGGGACTATAGACTAGTCGAGTAAATGAAAAGAATTCATGAGGTTAATCGACTATTAAATTTACCGATATTTAACATCCCTAGTGGAAACAGACCCTTCCCCTCTCGAGCCAAGCCCCATTTGCCTTAGTCATGGGCAATGTTCCGAAAAACCGATTAGATGTTCTGTGAGATGGTTGTTTTTCTAACAGGAGTAGTTCATTTGCTGGAACAGGGTGGGGGTAAAGTTGTATTTTTCTCCTTCCTTTGTCTCAGCCAATGTATATGTTAAACAATATTGCTTCAGCTGAGCATTTCCTTCCCAAAGCCCAGACACCGGTCTGTCACATCACGTGTCTATGGCTTTAAAATGCTGAACTGATTTACTACTTTGGGTTTTCTCTGTTCTCAATGTTTTTAGCTTTTTTTTTTTTTTTTTACTTTTAAGTCCTCTTAAATGCTAGTGATTTACGCCATATTTGTATGCAAATGCAACACAGCTTCAAGGGGTGCCTTGATTGATAAATGATACACACTGTAACGTGGCCTTAGTGTTTGACTGTATGATCAGAAATCCCTGAACAATGGAACCCAACAAAAATCCAGTGTGGGATTGATCCAGGTTGCATTCAAACAGAATGCTTGTCATTCCTGACTACGAGACACACTCTTTGCATCCTTCCCCTAAAGCATCAGCTCTCCAAGTGCTGTACAGGCTGGATCTCCCAAAACCAAGACTCCTTCATCTGGCAACATTTGTGGTCCAACAGGGGGCTGCAGCAGCGCCAGCAGCAGAGCCGGGGACGAGGCAGCTGCGACAGCCCTGGTAGCGGGGCTGGACCGGGGTGCAGCAGCCCCTATAGCAGGGCTGGGGCCGGGACTGCAGCAGCATGGCAACCTGGCAGGAGGGCAGCTGGGGACGGCAGTCCAGAGGGAAGGATGCCTGGGGAGCCCGTGACAGGGGACCTCCTCTGGTCTGGCAAATTCCCTCGTTCAGAACCGGTCAGATCCCAAGGGTACCAGACCAGAGAGGTCCAACACGTACTAAGAAGAACCAGTGATGCCACACCACATCTTATGGGCTAGAGAGGGTTGCAACCAAACCTTGCGTTTGGAAGGGATAAGTTGTGTTAAAGAGGCAGGTTTGTCTTTCATGGCTCCTAGGGAGATAAAACGAAGCAAAAGGCGAATGCGTTTGAGAAGAACTCACACAGAAAGGGATCTGCGATCTGATGAGGCTGTGCAGCTCCCTTTAACATTTCAGGGGGGTCCCTCACGAAGTTCTCGGACAGGTGAATTTTAAAACGGGAGACGGCTGTTGCATCTCAGGTTCAAAGCCCTGATTCAGCAGAGCAGTAAGCAGGTACTTAGCTTCCAGCACCCGAGTGGCTGTTCTCAGTGGTTTTCTTTCATGTTCTTTTTTCTTCACTTTATTCTGCATTTAATACACATCCCAGATAGATGCTGCAAAACACCACCAACAGGTCCATAATGCCTAAGTACACCACTGACTCAGGGTCTAAATGGACTGTCAAGCCATGTGGGCCAAATTCATCGCTGGTGTTGAACCGTTGAGGACAACTGGAGTCACCTTCAGGAGCCCAGTTCCTTTAGTCAACAGAATAACTCTGTTCTTGTCTGTACTCCATTCCTATGTCACATGGAAGCTGTTGGGTTGGTTTGGACACTTTGCTGTGACCACGCATACCTGTTGTATCGGTACTTTGCCATCCACGCAGTACTGGAAAGTTGCCAGGGCCACAGGAAGCTGGCATGCAGCAGCCACCTGGGAAAGAGTTATAAAAAGTTAAACATAAATGATGAGACACTTAAAAAATACAACAGAGCCTGGTTGTAAAAGCCCTGCCTGCATTCCCCAGCCACCAACAAACGTCTGGATTTCACCCAGCGTGAGTGTAGTGCCGCATGAGTTAAATTAGTAACTTTTTTAAATTGGCACAATGCGATTTCTCGTGTAAAACATTCAACAGGAATTTTTAAAGGCCGAGAATCTTTCATCTCCCTTTCCCCCCATACAGGCTCTCCCATGGGGATTCATTGTGGTTTTGCTCTGCATTGCCTCAAACCATTCAAATAGTTTCAAAGAAGTAAAATTGTTTTCTTTTGTTGTTGCTTTCTCCCCCCTCGCCACCCCTATTACCCTGGTACCAAGAATGGGTGTAGTTTGCAATTCCATTTGATCAAAGCACTCTGCACCAATGTAACTTCCTGATCGTACTGGTAACAGAACTAAATGTTTCCATGTTCTGGTGAGATGGATTGCCAGCTATCGACAGAGTCCTGGCATCTGGTAATAATTATTTACTAATTCCCTTTACCTTTTGATCTGGTTTACAGAGTACAGCTGCAGCTATCAAGGCTATAAGGGAGAGTGGAATGAACCTGAACCCGGAAGTAGATGGGATAATAATTCGGGTGCCAGTTCCTAAGTAAGTAATTATAATGACTGTCTGTCTAGATTCATGGTTATATGAGATGATGTAATGGGCTGCAGTGGATTTCCATTTGTGATCCTGGTTGCATGGACTCCGGGGGCTAAGCGTGCATGGTTACTGTAAGGGCTTGACACAGTCGCTTTCCGTACGGTTACATCTGGGGTTTAGAAACCCAAGCCTGTAAGAAATATCTGATGGAACCTCTTCCAAGTGTCAAGCCAGAGATTCCTGCAAATTCTCCAGCCTCGCAGGATCCATTCTTTTGATACACGGGGCTCTGCTTCACTGGGTTTTTTTTACCAGTTTCCCACTGTGCAGAAGGGAGCTGGACAGTGGGTGGCCGCCAGGGGTGAAAGTAACTTAAATTTCTCACAGATACTATCGTCTGGCCCCCCCAGGGGCTCAGGGCAGGGGTCTGCAATATGACAGCGCTAGTACGAAATGTAAGTGTGGGGGGCTCAGGACAGGGATGGGTAATGGGGGGTGCAGAAGTCTGGGCAGCAGTTCGGGGGTGTGGGGCACTCAGGGCAGGGGGCCAAGAGTGGGAGAGGGTGCAGGCATCAAGGTTGGGGTATGAGGAAGGGCTCAGGGCACAGGGTTGGGGTGTGTGTGGAGCAGTGCAGGAGTCAGGGTTGGGGAAATGTGGGGGGTGCAGGCGTCAGAACTGGGAGTGTGTGGGGCTCAGGGAAGGGGGTGGGAGGTGCAGGAATCAGGGCAGAGAGTTGGGGTGTGGGTGCAGGAGTCTGGGTAAGGGGCTGGGAATGTGAAGGGCTCTGGGCTGGGGTCGGGAGTGGGCGGGGACAGGGGCACCATTTGCAGGGGGGGGCTGATGCCTTCCCACACCCCAAGATTGGTATCAGGAGGCTGCTTACTCTTCCCCTTCCCAGGACTGTCAGGGAGCGAGGGGAAAGTCCCCAGCGTGGATCGCTCGATCCTCTGACCCTGCCTTGGGCAGCCAGGAGGGAGAGGAACACAGGCACCCAGTGCCCTTTCCCCTCGCTCCCTGACAGCGAGGCTGGGAACAGCAAGCCACTTCCCGGTACGAATCTGGGTGGGGGGAGCTTTATCCCTCCCCCCCGCCAAAGGGTGGCCTGGGAAGGCTTGGGGCTGGGTCAGTCCCAGACGGATGCGGGGCATGTTTCCAGCCGCCTGCTGCTTAGCCTTCCTAGACACAACCCCACCTCCTCCTGTAGCGGTGCCTCCTTGCAGGAGCGGCCGACGGGGGCACACCGCCTTGCTTTCACCTCTGGGGGCTGCAGCATTTAGCAAGGCATCAGAGGCGATGGGCAGGCACCCACACGTTGAACTTTCCTAAGAGAGCTGATTTGAATGCCCTGTTCCAGGCCTGATTCGCTGCAGCCTTACTGTAAATAATCGGAGTTACACCAGTGTCTAACCACATGGATGCAGTGATGAATCACCACCGTGGAGATGAACCATCACCCCGCTGCTGAGGGAGCAGCAGGGGGGAATGACGGCCAAAGAGGCCGAGAGGGAACCTGTAACGATCAACATCTTTCACTTTTCCCAGGAAACTGCTATATGTTATTGCTGTGCAGCTGTTACACAGCCATCGAGTTCTGCCCCAGAGGCAGCTGCATTACAGTGGTGGCTGACGCACTTCCTGTGTTTATAGTAGTGCAAATCCAGAGTAACGCCGTTAACTTCCAGACACAAACCAACGTACTGGCATGCAGAATGCCTCTCCATTGTGAACCTGAGATGAATTACGGCAGGGGTGGTCAAGAGGCAGCCTTGCTGGCACCCTTACTACAGAGCAGCTCACCCTGTTTTAATTAGCTGGCTGCTGATTGCTCTGCAAGCTGGGGAGGAAGAGGAGAAGTTGGGTACTATCCCCGCCCCCAACAAAATCCTTCCGCTCCCATTGGCCAGTTTCTGGCCAATAGGAGCTGAGAAATGTTGCTGGCAGCAGAAGCAGAGAGAAGCCTCTTTCCTCCTCCCAGTGCTGGAGCCGAGCCACATGGAGCAGCCCTCCCAGCAGATAGGCAGAGAGCCTGTCTCAGGTTCCTGCTGGGCTGCTGGTTGGAAGCCACCTAACGAAGCGCCTTCCAGCCAGAGCCTGCCTCTGGCACCCCACTCCTCCCCCCCTCCAAACTACCTGCCCAAAGTCCCCAGCCCCTCCTGCCCCAGGTCACCACCCAAACCCTCTATATCCCCTCTCGCCACCTCCCTCCCAGACCCCACACACCCTCCATAGAAATGTGGCTCTTGACTGCTTATCAAAATCTTGACATGGCCCCCCAATTACAAATTATTGCACCCCCCCTTCCCGAATTAGGGCATGATCCAGCTCCTGTTGAAGTCAACAGTGAGAGAAGAGCTGATGCTGGGCGGGGTGGACATTAGTATATTTTACAGCCTCAGCCCCTCTCAGGAGGCTTTGAAGATTAGCGACGTCTCTGTTTATTGGTGGTTTAATTCTGCAGAATACATCAGACAACATTTCAATAGGCCAATCAGAGTATTCATTTATTTTTATTCATTCTGACATCCACAAAATGCTTATCCACAGATCCAGACACATGAGCTACGTCTAGACTGGCATGATTTTCCGAAAATGCTTTTAACGGAAAAGTTTTCCGTTAAAAGCATTTTCGGAAAAGAGCGTCTAGATTGGCAGGATGCTTTTCCGCAAAAGCACTTTTTGCAGAAAAGCGTCCGTGGCCAATCTAGACGCGGTTTTCCGCCAGAAAGCCCCGATTGCCATTTTCGCAATCGGGGCTTTTTTGCGGAAAACAGTATTGTGCTGTTTACACTGGCCCTCTTGCACAAATGATTTGCGCAAGAGGGCTTTTGCCCGAACGGGAGCAGCACAGTATTTCTGCAAGAACACTGATGATCTTACATGAGATTGTCAGTGTTCTTGCGGAAATTCAAAACGGCCAGTCTAGACACAGCCATGGTGAGGGCACTAACCTAGTACTTAGGAGATCCAGGCTCAAATCTCTACTCTGCCACAAACTTCCCTTGACCAGAGGCAAATCCCTTAGCCTCTCTGTGTCCTAGCTGCAGTATTGCTATGCAGCTGTTACACAGCCATCGAGCTCTACCCCAGAGGCAGCTGCATTATGGTGGTGGCTGAATAGGGATAACAGCCCTGTCCTGCCTCTCAAGAGCGCACTGAGTGTTATTAAATATATGAGACACCACTGCCCTATAGTCAGGGCTTGACAAATGGTGGTGAACTCTACTTGTCAGCCCTGCACTGTGCATGCGCAAGACCCGCATTGCACATGCATGCCCCGCCGGTGAAATCTCGCTGCCACGGGCGAGTAGAAACAGCGATTTGTCAAGCCCTGCCTATAGTAATGGGGGCCATATCCATGCTTCAGATAGATAGAAACCTGGCAGAATTGACAATTGACATCCCAAGCCCTGTGAATTAGGGCACACATCTCTGAGAACGGTCTGGAATACTGGTGTAAGGGCCCTGGTGGATTCTTACCATATATTTACAAGTAGGTGACTTTGGCTAAGAATAGACAAACTCGAGTTTGGTTGTGTGACAGATCTGCTTAAAGAAATGACATTGTGTGTCAAGCATCGCAATCAGAGAAATCTCGAATTGCTGCTCTCTGTTGCTTTCAGGAAAGCAGAGTGGAATTTTCATTCCATTTGCTGGTTCTCTGTCTTGCGTATGCTCTCTCCCCTTCCCCCTAAGAAGGGGCAGGATAGAAGTGGAGAGCACTATTATCTTCATAATTGCCTAGGATCTTGGGTTGCTACATAGTAGTTTGATTGTTAATGGGCACTCGGGGCACCCTTGAATATGAATTACAGGGGAGGAGGAATCCATAAATAGATAAATCCTTTAACAAAAATTTGTTGTTAAACAAGTGTGTATGTCCGGTCACTTTTTTTTCATGGCGCTACAGATGAGGTATGCATTGCAGTGATGTTGCCTGTTCATCTATATTGTCAGCGCTAGGAAATCTGTCCCACGGATTTCATTGTCCCCTCTGGGATATCTGTTCATTCTTTGTTTCACTTTTCCTGGGTGTTTGGCAAGTCAGGGAGTCCCAGCTTAAAACAACATTGTCTTTCTTTAGCAGTCCCAGTTCTAACTGAGGACATATGACCAGCAGGTCTCCTGCACTAGTTCACATTTATCTCCATTTCCCACTTGTTCATTTGTAAGAAGACTAGATATTAACAGGTTCAACTAGCCTTTAAAAAGGGATGCTAACTTGATTAGTTTCAAACCAATTGCAATTTTTTTTAAACCCAGTGTTTGATAAAAGTGGCTTTTTTTAAATAGTATGTCCTCAATTTTTTTTTGTAGAAATTCTTCTAAGTTTTTAATCCACTTTTCTGCTCCCTGATGGCATTCACAAAAGAAAAACTTACTGACTGCTCAAGAGAAAGTGAAATTGACTATGCAGAAGTGATGTCCACTGTGCATAATGAAAAAGCCTGAAATGTTTTCCATTTATCTTTCTTCAGAAAGAGTTATTTTAGGTATTGTTTGTACCAACGATAAATATAACACTTTCCACACAGAGATGTGAGGGATCAAGTTTGACATTATCCCTTAAAGTGTCATTCTTTAGCTACGAATCATACTTTAAGAAATCTAACTACTCTGCAGTGTCAGTGGTGGTGATAACACAGGTAATTACAGTCCTGACCAAGCAACCAGATACATGTGGGTGTCAGAGATCCAGTTGCAAGGTCACGGCCTGCAATTATTATAGCATAACGTTTTCACAATCTAATTGGCTGTTCTCTATGCTGTTTGTTTTGTTTTTGCATTCCTCTCAGCTTAGACAACTAAAGGAGGCTAGTCAGTTTTATTTTTGTCTACTTTTATTTTCATGTCAATTTCCCTTTTAGGGCCTCTGGCACAAGCCTGCTTCAGTCTGTGTGTTGCAGGGGCGATGTTTATTTGTGTTTTTTAAAAAATGATTCTGTTCCATTTCTTTTTAAAGTCATGAGAAATGTTCTATCAGTTTGATTTCTCAGCCAGATCTGACCGGACATGTTGCCCTTTGCGGCACAGTCTCATGTTCGGAGCCATCTCTTTTTCGCTCTGCTGTGAGAAACTGGATGTTGTTTGTACATTAGTAATATTTTTACACACACTTAACTTTCAAATGACTCACTGGACTGTCAGTTAAGTGCCTCTGCTTTAATTCTTTTTCTTTAAGATGGACCCGCAGTCCTCAGTATGGGGCAGAAGGACTCACAAAATGTCATTTGAACAAACCAAAACAAAGCTGTTTTGGAACCTCGTATTCCAGTTCTTTCATCATCACCCGACTATGTCATTCTCACCTCGTTGTGGGTAATTCATCTTGTACATGAACTTTCAGCATGTATCTCACATCATGCAACTGGAGTATCCAGTTGCACCTAGGTACTTCTTCTTGATCCCTCTCGCCCACAGGAAATTCCTAGCATTTATGCTACAAAACCGTTCTTACCGAGGGAAACGTCTTCCAGGGGAGAGCAGAAGTGGCCTGCATTGTTTTCCCTCTGTCTTTGTGCCTGTGCCTGTGCCTCCCGCTCAGAAGAGAGCATCGAAATGCAGCTGTGGTTGCATAACTGGCTGTGGACTGAAAGAGATGAAGAGGAGGTGTCTCTAGCAAGCTGAGCCCTGCACACTTTGAAAAGTATTGGGTTTAAATTGCCCAGGTTTGGGCCTGGTTTTCTGCTCAGAGCTTGGTGTTGGGCATCACCCCAGCCAGAGCCTGCTGGAGTTCTAAGGGCAGGAAGTGTCTATGCCTCAGCACAGAGCCAGTTCCGTGGGCTGGTGTGAAAGGGAGATGGAGAAAGGGCAAGTGCCTTGATCCTTTTCCCCACTTCTGATTGGATCCCTCGGGCTCCCCTTCCAGCCCATTGCTTTAAAGAGGAGACTGGGACAGCAGTTCTTCCGCCCAGAGCGAAATGTGCACAGATCAGCTGTGACATGGGCAGAGCTGATGGCAGAATCCCCACGTTGAGGGGACGGGTGGCCTTTCCAACCAGCTGCCTCATATTGATGGATTCCTGAGCAGGAGCCGCGGCTGCCAGAAAGAGAGACATTCTTGTGGCATGATTGGTGGTAGGACCTCAGAATCTACATACAATCTCTGTGGAATGTAAAAGCCACAAAGAAAGCTCTGTGTCACTCCACATTGATACAAAGAAATGGGCATTAATAAAGACAGACGATGAGATGTGTGAGCTGGTGCCAAGAAGCAGAGGAAATCTGGCAGCGCTGCATAAACAAACGTTTCCTTAACTGTTCAGCAGCTCCGAGCAGCCAAATGATACCCTGGGCAGGATCCGCAAAACATTTACACACGTGGGAGGTGAACAGAGTTCATACTGGATCTACCATAAGTCAGGGGCTCCAGACCCCCACACCTCACCATCCAGCAGGGAAGTCAGTGAAGAGAGTCCTGTCGAGATTTCCAGTCCGCAGAGTAGCAGACGGAGATGCTCCCCTGAAAACATGGGGAATCTGACCTCACTTTTGCGACACTAAGCTAGGGGGAGAGGTAGATACGTTGGAGGGCAGGGATAGGGTCCAGAGTGACCTGGACAGATTAGAGGAATGGGCCAAAAGAAATCTGACGAGGTTCAACAAGGACAAGTGCAGAGTCCTGCACTTGGGACGGAAGAATCCCAAGTATTGTTACAGGCTGGGGACCGACTGGCTAAGTAGTAGTTCTGCAGAAAAGGACCTGGGGATTACGGCGGATGAGAAGCTGGATCTGAGTCAACAGTGTGCCCTTGCAGCCAAGAAGGCTAATGGCATATTAGGGTGCAGTAGGGAGCATTGCCAGCAGATCTAGAGAAGTGATTATTCCCCTTTATTAGGCATCAGTGAGGCCACATCTGGTGTACTGCGTCCAATTCTGGGCCCCCACTACAGAAAGGATGTGGATGCATTGGAGAGGATCCAGCAGAGGGCGACCAAAATGACTAGGGGGCTGGAGCACATGACCTATGAGGAGAGGCTCAGGGATTTGGGCTTGTTTAGTCTGCAGAAGTGAAGAGTGAGGGGGGATTTGATGGCAGCCTTTAACTTCCTGAAGGGGGGTTCCAAAGAGAATGGAGAGAGGCTGTTCACAGTAGTGAGGGATGGTGGAACAAGGAGCAATAGTCTCAAGTTACAGTGGGGAGGTCTAGGTGGATATTAGGACAAACTGTTTCCCTGGGAGGGTGGGGAAGCACTGGGACGGGTTCCCTAGGGAGGGGGTGGAATCTCCATCCCTAGAGGTTTTTAAGTCTCAGCTTGACAAAGCCCTGGCTGGGTTGATTTAGTTGGGATTGGTTCTGCTTTGGGCGGGGGGTGGACTTAATGACCCCCTGAAGCCTCTTCCAGCTCTATGGTTCTATGACCCCTATTTCTGAACAATAGCAAAGGAAGTTCTTGGAGGCTGGGGCCATTCATGGCTGTTAGCCAAGATGCTCAGGGATACAGGCCCAGACTTGGAGTGCTCCTAATCCTCCCACCGGACAACAGAGGATGGCTCACTTCATAATTGCGCTGTTCTGTTTGCTCCCTGTGAGGCACTTGGCATTGGCCACTGTTGGCAGACAGGATCCTGGGCTCCGTGGGCCCTGGGCCAGCATGGCCGTTCTTACGAGCAGCCTGTGCTGTTTTGGCACGTGTGGCGCTTTTCATAGGCCACAGGATTGCTGGTTCGTAATTCCCAGGCGAGACGCCCTGAAAGGGTTGGTGTTCTGTTTCACGGTTGCGCACGCCTACGTCAGTGGCTAAGATGCAGGCTCCAGTCTAAGATGACAGATGTTTGCCCTGCATGAAATAAACAGACGACCTCCATCCAGGCCTCTCCAGCACCAAACTGTACGGCCCCAGTGGCCCTTCCTGTGGACAGGTCGCAGCAGAGGAGACAAGATGCCCGTTGCCAGACCGCAGCAGCAGCGCTGTGGTGAGGTGAACACTGCTGCCGCACTGGATGTGCCCTGGACTCCAGTCCGAGTCTGTCAAATCCTGCACTTTTCAGACACTCCTAGTAATAATCGAATCATCAGCTCTGGAAAGTCTGTATTCCCTCCTGCCAACCTGGGGTAGAAGTAAATGAACAAGCGTCTGATTGGCCAAGGCCTCAGCAAACATCTGCCTTGAGCAACGTGGCTGCAAAGGGAAGAACTCCAAGGGAGTGTGACTTATCAGACAGCGAGCAAACTAGGAAAGGGTTCAGCAACCGCTCGGGTAATGAAAGACCCTTTATAATTAACACCCGCAAAGGGGCATAACGAACATTGCTAAGGGGACCCTAACTCCCCACTTCCTGAGTGCCATGCAGCGACCTAGCCCTGTGGCAGTCAATTTCTAAATACTCCTGTGAAATGTTTACTCTGCAATATTTCCTGCTAGCAACAGACATTCTCTTGCTAACGATATGTAGCGCCAGCATCACGGCACTTTGAAAACATTAGCAGAATAATTCATCCTCGTGGTAGGTGCTGTCGGAGCACTGTTTTCCACACAGGGAGAGTGAGGCTAAGTGACTTGACAAAGGCCGCTGACAGTGGCAGCTCCTTTGCCCCATTCTCATGCTCAGGCTCCTCAATGCCACTTTCTAGAGCAGAAAGGAGAGGTGCTATCAGGAGAGTTTTCTGTGCAGTGTTTGACTGCAGTTCCTGACCCACTATGAAGAGTGGGACTTATGAGTGACAAGTCTGGTTTAAGATCCCTGCCTACTAGAGTTGGATACAAACTGAACTAATTATTTTAGAAAATGTTGCAATATGGTCTCTTCTCAACCAGCATGTCAAATACGCACAAGGAGAAATACCAGCCTGGCTCCTGCATGCCAATGACGAAGTGGAAAATGGGGGAACACAGCGATTCCCCCTGTAGTTGGTGTTGCTCCCAGCTATCTTTTGCAGACCGTTCCAGTTGCACGGAGAGGATAAGGGGTTTCCTTCTGCCCCTTCACAGCTTTACAGCAGGATTACACTTTTCAGCTCAGCGGCTCAAGTTTGGGGGTTGATACTCCCTCCTCACTCTCACAGATGCCTTGGCAGCACAAGAAAGAAAAGCCTAAACATTTCAGCATGATTTCCAGGCCCTGCACAGACACGTAACAAGATCTGATCCAAATCCCTAAGCTACTGCGATGCCAATTGCCTTCCACTCCAGCCCTGAGACTTACGTGACTTAGTTTGAAAGGTGTCGGTCCCCAGCGGATTGTACTCTCTCGGCTTGTCAGTTTATCCTGCACACATGCATTGCAGTGAGTAGATCAGCTATGTGCTGTGCCTAATGCCTTTTCCCTTTGCTTCTCCCGGCTTAGGGTAACAAGAGAACACCGGGAAAGCCTGGCCAAACTCGCCAAACAGCTTACGAACAAGGCTAAGGACTCCTTGCGAAAGGTCCGGAGCAACGCCATGAACCACGTGAAGAAGGCCAAGAGCACAGTGTCCGAAGACACCGTTAAGATGATAGAAAAGCAGGTATTTTTTCCCCGTTGGGTGTGTTCCTTGACGATGGGGAAAACACCATCAGGGAGAAGCTAAAGCTGGGCCAGATATGGGTAACAAAGTGGAAATTTCCAGAAACCCGTGTTAGGAGCTGGGTCCAGGGGGCCGTTTTGAGAGGGCAGAGGGCCTACCGCCGTGTGTACCGGGACACGACTTGTTCTTCCTCTCACACTCCGGCAGCGAGATGAAAGTACACAACTTGTCACATACTCCTCCCCTCCCCAGCCCGGAGTGAGGCACATGCCGGCAAGCTGTGTATTGTCCCCTCTCCCTGAGCGTGAGGGGAAGGGGAAGCAGAACAAGCAGCGTCCCGATACACATGGCTGGAGCCCTCCCAAAATGGCACCTTTGCCCTGGCTTTGAGGGGAGCCTGGGGCTGCGGGAAGCATGGCCCCTTTTTAGCGGGTTTCTTTTCTTTAACGAGTCGTAACTGCTGCAAATCGGCGTTTCCACTTTACCGCTGGGAAAACAGACACCAGAGCTAGGGTTAGACATCAGGAGAGCCTGGTCCTGAGACATGCATGCTCAGACCAGTCCGTGTGCACCTGTTACCATGTTGGTGGCAAGACGCATCTGTCGGGGGCAGGGGGAGGAGGGGCGGTTGTTAACAGCTTGTAAAATAACAAGCAGGCCTGTGGCACCTCAGAGACTCACACATTTATTAGCTTTCGTGGGTAAAACCCACTTCATCAGACCTGATAAAGGTCATGGCCTAATAAATGTGTCTCTCCCTGAGGTGCCACAGGCCTGCCCGTTTTTACGGTTACAGACTTGCAGGGCGGCCCCCTCCTGAAGCTTGTGAAATATGTGTCTGATCTTCCACACGCAGTCAGTTGGCTTCTAGTCTTGGTTCCTCCAGGAACAGGCCATTGACTTCAGAGGAGTGACTGGGTTTACACAGGGAGCAGAATTGAGCCGGGGCTTTGTGCTGGGGAGCAGAATTGAGCCGGGGCTTTGTACTGGGAATTGCCCGTGTAACACAGGGCCCTGTGACATTGCTCCAGATCCAGCAAATGGCAGACGACGCTACCACAGAGATGGAGAAGCTCCTGGCAGGGAAGACCAAGGAGCTCCTCAGCTGAGTGAGCGTGGACAGACAGTCACTACGGACGGCAGAGCACCGCCGACCCAACGCTCCGGGCTTGGGCCTAGCAGCCGCGTGCGACAGGCCAGGCGGACTAGCTCAGACCTCACGAGGCTGCAGTTGCTCAGGGGATGGGCCATGGCCGTGGTTGCGGTGGGGGAAGCCAGTCGGCGTCTCCCTGATTCAAGCAGTGACAAAGGAATTCGGATTAAAGAAGCTTCAGCGGAACTGAGGGACACGGGGCGGGGTGGCTCTTAGTCGTCACTCTTCACCATGGCCACAGCAGCTTCTCTGCCACTGGCATTAAAGCACCAATTAGTGAATGTTTGTCCCCCTTGCAGAGCTTTCTTACACCCCCTGCCATGAAATTCCCATTAGGGCCTGTCTACACTAAGCTCCCTTGCTCTGGTGTAACTAGGTCCCTGTTGCGAAGTGGGGTTAGACGGGGCCTAAAAGGCAACCGCAGCAGCAGGGCCATTTGGCCCTCAAGTCGGCAACTCCGCAGGTGTCTCCCCCAAGGGGCTTGGCTGAAATTTGTGCCCTGGCCAGGGACGCAGTGTAGCTTTGGCCCAGTGGGACCAGAGGGCTCAAAAAGCCCAGAGCTGGCGATAGCCTGAGTCCAGTCACGCGGCGCAGAAGGCTGGCCTGGCAGGAGCCTCCTTTCCCAGAAGGCCCGGTGTACCACTCAGTTCTGAAGGCTCTGCCGTCCTTTGGGGGAGCCGGCAGCCCACGCGGACTCAGGGGTGAGAGAGGAAATGGGGAGGGGGCGGCTCTGCACTCCTGGAAGGGGGGGGGCCTTGGGTGCAAAGAGGCAGGGTGGGGCCAGGGCCAACCAGCATGATGTGCTGTCCAGAGCGCGCCACGCCATCCCCCCAGCCCTCCGAACCACACGGAGCGTGCAGCGCGGTGCTTCGGCGGCCATTTAACGAGCCCAGGCCTCTGCTGCATGGTGACAGCCAGGAGCCCTGCATCCCTTTGAATCGCCAGGGCAACGGTCCCCTTTTCTCCCCCTCTGCCGCAGCCTGGACCCCAGCTATCCCTCACCCTCAAGCTGGGCGAAGAAAGGGAAGTGCCGAAGGGGAACTCGCCTGCTCCTGGCCCAGCTGTGCACCAGGCCGTGGTGGTTCAGCTACAATACAATCAGAAAGCAGTGTTCAAAACCAGCCCTGGCCGTTCCCGCTCACTCCAGTCCCTTCCCGTCGCAGGAGGGTTGGCGTAAGGCTCGCTGGCTGCTGGGCACGGGACAGCTCCGCGTGCAGCATGCCAGCCGGGACAGCTCACTGCACAGCCCAAATCTCCATGTGGCTGGACGCGGCCGTGGTGACGGCTGCCAAACCCACGAGCTCGGGGGCTTGTCGTGCTCACTGATAGGCTCGGCTGGTCCTTGGCCCAGAGTGCTCCTGAGCAGAGAGAGGCGTGTGTGTGTGGGGGGGGGGGATTTCTGTTGCCTGGGTTGTAGCAGTTTCCTGAATACAGAGATTTGAAACTCCAGAGCTGTTAATCCAGCAGCTTTGGCCAGCACTAAACTCGCCTGAAGAGAACTTGAAAGCGCAGCGCTAGAAGCCTCCCGAAAAGCCACGTTCTGCGCCCCGCCCCTGGCTGCAGGATTTCCAAAGGAAAGCGTGGCCCCGGTGTGGAGCACAACTTGCGCTAAGCGTCGGGTGCTTTGTAGCAGCCGCCTGCCCCTCATTAGCAGCAGGTACTTCCTAAGAACACAGTTTATCCTCCTAAACAGAGGAAATAGTGAATTATGGAGTAACCCAGCTCCAAAGGGCGTTTGGGTCTGAGTTCTCTGTAGCCTTTAAACAAACAGCCAAGAAAAAAAAGTTATTTTGTGCACAGACCAGGGGGTGGGGGCGGGACTGAAAGATTTTCTAGACTTGGGCCCCACATGTCAACAATTTCTCTGCTTTGTGTATTTTGGCCGAAAGCGTCTCTCATGATAAATGAATAAAGGAAAACGGGAAGCCCAAGGCGGTTCCACGGCTCAGCAAATTGCTTTCAGCTGATTACTTCATTTCTTTTGACATTTATCAAATAGTTTTGGGGTGGGGGTTTTTTTTTTTTTTTTTTGCCAGTCACCAAGGTTGCCCCAACAGAAGAGCTCCCCTCAGACCTGCACCGACGTGACTGCGGGGAATGATGAGCATGCTCAGAGCCGTTTTGAGGGGAAGCAGGTGTGGTGGTTTAGCAGGACTTGGGTAACCTACACCTCGACTGGGGGGGTGTGCGCTAACCCATGGAGTGGCACTGACAGAGGAGGAGTTTGCTCAGCAGCTGTAGCTAGGAGCCAGGTGGCTTTTAGCTCAGGCTGAGGAGGCTTCTTATGGGGCGGGCACCTCCCGCCTGCCCCCCCCCCCCCCACGGCACCTCCCCCCGTCTCCCCCCACGGCACCTCCCCCCGTCTCCCCCCACGGCACCTCCCCCCGTCTCCCCCCACGGCACGTCTCCCCCCACGGCACCTCCTACTGGTCGTTCCAGGAATCAGCGCTCCTGCCTCAGAGCGCCCTCTGCTGGTCGGTGTCCCAGCCTCTGTGGCTGGTCATCTGCGGGTGCAGCGCAGTGTCCCTTCCTGGTCACGGTGTCCTTTCCTCCTCAGGCTGTCCTAGGTCAGGGCCGGGTCCTCCTCTCCCAGGAAACCCCCAATTTCCCTACACCCACCTTGCCCCAGTGACCCAGTGCCTGTCGTCATCTAGCCCCTGCCACAGGGGCAAACTACAGCCTGAAATGGCCCACTCGGCATTGGCAAAGGGGTGTGGCTCTGCCGCCTCTTCCCAGCCTGGCAGTCCCCCTGCCGCTCTGGTACTCTCAGGCCTTGCTTCAGCCCCAAGCTCTCCAGCTCTGCCTGCCTTTCCCCAGCCCTGCTCCGTCTCAGGAAACCTCTGGCTCCCCAGCTGGCACAAGCGTGGGTCTGTCTCCACCTCTCCAGGAGCCCTTATTTATACAGCCCCCGCTGGGCCCTAATTGGCTAATATCTGCCTCAGCTGTGGGCTCTGCTCTCAGCCCAATCCCAGGGCTGGGTTTTAACCCTTAAAAGGGCCCGTGTGGGGCAGACGCCCCATCACAAGGCTCACGCACGAAGCTCCAGGGGTCCCGGTTTTGGGGCTGCCTGTTGCAGAACCCAGCCTGGCGTACCGCCGCCTCGAACGACTGCCCCCTCCTTCGGGGCTGGCTCTGCACACCTCGTGCGCTGTCACACGCAAGAGGAAGCCTGTGAAGGTAGCAAAGGGTGGTAGGTTTGGCTCCTGCCCCCCACACTCTTCCACAGGCCAGGAATGGGGCGCCGGTTGTTTCTGGGAGCCACTGGATGGAGGAACGTGGTGGGCCATTTAGAGATGCACCAGCCCCGGGACCGTAGCATCTGGCTCCCGCTCGTGAACTAAACCCGTAGCACCAAACAATACCACGCAGGCTGGGCGTGGCTCCAGCCGCTTGAAAAGTGACTCCCTCAGCCGGGGTCTGGAAGGCTGCCACCTTCTCGCCAAGCACAGAGGAAACTGGTTCCAGCGACACGGGTGCAGGCCTGCCAAACCTTCACCCGCTGGGGTCTCTTCCGTCCAACTGGACATGCGTAGGCAGAGTCACTCAGCTAAAGAATTTACTAAGCCCCCTGCAGTTGGTTGGGGCTGAGAGTGAAATAAAGAGCGCTAGCTACGCAGGTTAGAGTGAGCAAGCCTCCGCGAGCCAACAGCACCCGTAGTAAAACCGAAAGCACCGAGAGCTTAAAATCTGCTTGAATTCTCCCCGCATAACGCCCTTCCTGTCACTGCAGCTAGGGCAGATTCCCCCGAAACCGGAGCAGAATTTGCCCACTAGAACGGCGACAGCAGGACCGGCATGAACCAAGTGCGCCTGTCAGGATGCAGTGTGCATCCCCTCGGCCAGTCACAGCCGATCAGAGGAAGACCAAACGCTTGGAGTACGGGGGCAGACGCAGTGCTGCACTCTGCAGGCTGCCCCCCGCACATGGATGGCCACAGGCATGTGGGGAGAACTGGCTGACGGGGGTAACTAAGAGCTGTGATCCATGGCACGAGGTCAGCCTCGGAGGCACCATGCAGCACTGCTCCGGCTGGTTTTCAGGACCCTATTTCTGTGGCACCAGCCACAAAGAGCAAGTTACTTGAACATGCTGCAATGCCGAATTTGGGCAGAGCTGGGAGGGCCTCGTGTGGGGGGTAAATCTGGAGTGCCTCCTAGGGAGGAGGGAGAGCAGCGCCAGTTGCTCAGGACCTGATCTTTGGTACGCTTGCATGGTATTTGCACTAGTGCAAAGTGAGTGTGAGACACTACCATTGCAACGTGGCAGCAACTTATGCCCATTTTGTTCTATGTGTGGCTCTACCAAACACAGGCCAATGCCAAGTCTGCGCCCCAGCTTTTAGCTCCGTCCCTGCTCCGGGTTAGGCACTTGGTCCAGGTCTACACTAAAAGGGAAAGTTGAATCAAGATATGCAACTCCAGTTACAACCTTGTTTCGATTCCCCCCTCCCCATCCCCACAGCAAGAGGCCAACAGGCACAAATGCTCCCTTCGACTCCCCTTACTCCTCGCAGAAACAGGAGTACCAGTCGCCAACGGGGGTGCCCTCTGAGTTCAATTTAGTGAGTCTTCACTAGACCCGCTAAATCAAATGCGGGAAGATTGATCGCGGCATTGAGCTTCCATTTAGTGAAGACCTGGCCTGACTAAGTAGCAGCAAAGATGAAATAACGGAGGATCTTAGCAATACAGGGGGAAGTCTCCCTTTGACTTCCATCTCACCCTTAGCGGATAACAAAAGTTGACTAAGCAGGTGCAAATGCCAACAGAGGCATTTTGAGGAAAGACAATCCTGGACAGGCTAGGAGCACTCAGCAATGCTAGGACAGTCCTTGAGTGTAAGAGAACATGATGCTGTTGGCAGCATTGGGCTGACATGGCTGGCCCCGGGGTCTGCTTGGTTGTTCAGCTGCAAATGACAGTGGGCAGCCAGTTAGCTGAGAGGTTGCAATGGAATACAGGGCGTCCCCGCTATACGCCCAAGATACATTCAAAAAAACATGGATGGGTAGCGAAAGGCCAAAGTGGGGAATTTTTTCCCCGTGGATGACTTCCATTTGCGCAAATCGGGGTGGGGTTTTTTTTTTGGCGTGACAGAAGAACGGGGAATGGGAGGACTTAACAAAACAGTTCCCAGAAGCACCAACGATGCTAGGGCGGAACCAACATTTACCAGGGTGACTTAGAGCGGGACCACCCTGTATAGCACGGAAGAGAAGACAGGAGCCAAGCATCACGGGGGTGCCTATTTACCGTCGCAAACCAAACCTCTCCAACAGCCCCACATTGCACCCTTCACACTAGGGCCGTAAGAAATTTAACTGGTTAACTGATAAGCATCAGCTGATTGCTTCCAGTTATAGGTTAAATTGCTGGTGGGGCCAGCAGCATTGACCCACGTAAGCAATTGCACTGTAATCTGTTACACAGTTAGTAAATTTTAACTCTTTTTACATCACTGCTTCAAATCCTGTTTTGATAGCGTCTCATCCCGGCGATTTACGAGTCTGGTCCCTTCCCCCGACCTCCCCATCTGACTTTCAGAGTGTGAACTCAGAGGTAAGGCTTGTGGCTTCCTTTTGCTTGGAAAGAACCCGCGGAAACAGCTGGGAGACCACACGAGTGCCATTCTGCGGAGGCTGCACCGCGAGCTGACGTGTCTTTTCTTGGCTGCAGAAAGGGGCATGGGTTTTAAATAACTTGGTTCCTTTCCCACTCAAGTTACTAAGAAAAGGCAAATGGTAACATTCAGCCCTGTGCAGATGGCCTCACGGAGCCAATATCAGACCCTCACTAGACCAGGACAGAAATCCCCTCCCGTTCAGACCCTCAGAAGATGAGGATTGAGGGGGGACATATGAGTGATGTGGAGGCCGCATAAGAACGGCCAAACTGGGTCAGACCAAAGGTCCATCTAGCCCAGCGTCCTGTCATCCAACAGTGGCCAATGCCCGCTGTCGCAGAGGGAGTGAACAGAACATGGAATTAAGTGATCTTTCCCCCGTCACCCATTCCCAGCCTCTGTCAAACACGCTGTATCCGTGCAGGTGGGGATTCACCCCACAGAGGGACGCCCATGGTCTCGTTTTCTGAGAATCCCTTGGTGCTATTGAATTCGTGGTTGTGGCAGGAGGACCAGACGTGGGTCTTGGAGTGAGGAGCAGGGGAAATTCCAAACCCCCTTTCAAATTAAAAACCCGCCGTGGAGACAACATGCAAACTGGAAACGACACGAGGGAAAAACTCGGAGGAATCTGCAAGCTCTCCACATCCTTAAAAAAAAAAAACCCAACACGGCTCTTTCAAAATAGATGTGATTGGGCTCCTTATGAGTCATCGAGCAGAGCCACCAAGATTGCTCTGCACCGCGGACGAGCCCGGGCGCTGATTGTGAGCTTCCTGGATTTGTATAAACCCGAACACGGATGGCATGTCAGAGTTTACAACTTGCATACATTTTCGACAGTGAGCTTTGCAAAACGTATCCGTGCAATCTCTGCCACCTATATTCAGTGTTGATTAGACACGATTTCTGGCTGGATTTTCAGAAAGCTCAAGTGCTTTTTTAATCACTACAGAAGCTCATTACGGCTTTCCAGTGACTCTTATGTCCTTCAGTTCTCCTTTCAGATTAGAGTCTATAGTCAGATGAATATTGGATGATTTCATTACATACAAATGCAATCAACAGTTTTGCATAAATTTCTCCTCTTTTCTTGAGTTTCAATTGACCTCAGCCCCCGCGGAGGCAGGCGCAATACACATGTAAATGAGCTGGAGTTGCTGCAAAGACCAGGATCCAGAGAAACAAAATAAACTACGGGATGATATTGGAGCTTTTAAGGGAGACCAGAATACTTCCTACAGTCCCACCCAGCAAAACAGCATCTGCCGCGGATGGGAGGTAGGGTCGGCTGGGTTCGCTTTCTGGCTATGGACAAATGTCCGGGAGCGGGAAATACCCAACCCCTGGGCTAAAGGATTTAGTAGGAAGAGTCCAACTAAGACTGCATGGGTGAACAGGCATCCCCCGGAAGGGTAGGTTAATGAGAAAACCACATGGCAGGACTGTAGAATGACATGTAGGCAGAGGTTGAAGAGGCCTAGATCTGAGCAATGGAAGCAAACTGACTCCAGTGATTATTCCACGGAGCGGATTGATCGGTGACTGCTTTATGGAATTTCAACAAGACCTCGGAGGAGGATCCGGCTCTTCTGGAAGGCGATGCAGCCCTGCCAGTGTAACACACACCCCTAGGGTACGCCTAGATTACATGTCTCTGCCGACAGAGGCATGTAAAATAGGCTACCCGACAGTCAATGAAGTGGGGAATTAAATATCCCCGGCTTCATTAAAATAAAAATGGCTGCCGCTGTGCCGGCTCAGCTGATCATCGGCACAGCGTGCGAGTCAAGACGCGGATCGGTCGACAAGGGAAGTCTTTGTTGACTGCTCGCTTATATCTCGTGAAACGAGGTTTACAGGAGCGGTCGACAAAAGCGTTCCCTGTTGACCGATCCGTGTCTTGACTCGCGCGCTGTGCCGACGATCAGCTGAGCCGGCACAGTGCGGCGGCCATTTTTATTTTAATGAAGCTGGGGATATGTCACTGACTATGTCGGGTAGCCTATTTTACATGCCTCTGTCGGCGGAGGCATGTAGTCTAGAGTAGACATACCCCTCGTGTGGTTACTGAGCAATGCAAGTGGTACCTAGACCACAGCAACAATTAAGACCAAGAGACCTCTACAGCATGGGCTGGGAGCCAGCTGGCTTTTAGCTCAGAGGGCAGAGGTTTCTATACCCCGCTTCAGAGGTTCCAGGTTCAAATCCACCTGGTAGTAGTTACACCAGCGTGCGGCAGGCCGGGTTGTCTTGGCAAGGCCCATTTCACCAGGAACTGGGAATGAGAAAGAAAAGGAATGGCTCACATCTTGAGTTTTGTGAAGAGGGGCAGGACTGAAGCTGCAGGTGCTCGAACGCACAGCATGCTCCCATCCCCCTTCTGCCTTCCCAGAATTCCCCACAGCTCTCCGTCCTGTCACTGCACTGGCTGGCGTGTGGCTGAGCACACAGATAAGAACTGGGTCAGACCAAAGGTCCATCTAGCCCAGGATCCTGTCTGCCAACAGTGGCCAATGCCAGGTGCTCCAGAGAGAATGAACAGAGCAGGTAATCATTAAGCGATCCCACCTCTGTCACTCATACAGAGGCTAGGGACACCATCCTGGCTAGTAGCCATTGATGGACCTGTCTTCCATGAATTTATCTAGCTCTTTTTTAAACCCTGTTAAAATTCTGGTCTTCACAACATCCTCTGGCAAGGAGTTCCACAGGTTGACTGTGTGCTGCATAAAGAAGTAGCTCTGCTGGAGAGAACAAGGCTTGCTTGGGGACTGGCTTGGACCTGTCACAATGTCACACCTCTAATGGCTGAGGCCTGGAAAGAAAATGTAACACACCTCCAATGAGCCCCACAGTGCTCTGGGCGGGAGGCTGGCATTGAGAGCCCTGTGTTCCAGGCAGCAGGTACAGCATGGGGACTGCAGGGTGCGCTGTAGTCATCTCAAAGCAGGGGACTGTCTTTTTGGTACTGGCTTGTACTGTGGACTTGTATCATGATAGCCTAAGACAGGGCTTCTCAACACATGGCCTGCAGGTGGGATCCCTTGAACATGGCCTCCACTGGGAACACGCTCCACAACGGCAAGGCGTCTCCCAGGCGGGGTGAGCATTGAAAGACGCAAGCGGACGGGCTGGCTGGAACAGATGGGTACAGGATGTCGGCGTTTCTAGCCCCCAGGGAGGAGGTGCCAGGAGCACCAGGGCATTGTGGGAAAGCGACTTGCATCTATATTTGCATGTCTATGCAACCACACTTAAGTTGCGGCCCTCGGCATGTGCTGTGAGTATCATTGTGGCCCCCGGGGCTTCCAAAGTTGAGTAGCCCTGGCCTAAGACATGCCCAGCGGGGTTACCACCTGGCGGGTATTTGAGCAGCCTGGCCAGTGTTTTTTTATGGATTTCCCAGTTGCCAGAAAAAGAAATTAATCTGCTGGGGATTTTTTTTTTAACCTAGGTCTAAAGGGGCGGGGAACCTTTTTTGGGTCAAGGGTCGCTGATCCACAGGGAAAAAAAAAATCAGTCAGATGCCGAACACTAGGGAGAAGCCAGAAAAAAACCCAAACCCCTTCACTAACTTGGCCCTCGACTGAGGAGGAGAAAGACGCTCCTCACGTTCCCCTCCACACCAGAGCCTAGGAGGGGCCCAGGCTGGTTGGGACTGTGTGCTCCAGTCCCATGTGGGACAGCGGGGGCGCTGGAGGGGGAGCCCTGAGCCTCAGGGGCTGGATCCAGGCAAGCGGGGGACACATCCGGCCCCCAGTCCTTAGGTTCCCCACCCCCATGCTAAAGATTCGCATGATCAATACAATAGGATGCTCAACGCTGCTGCAGCAGCGTCCCCACCTCTGCACTTGAACAGATCCCAGCCCCTGAACGTACAGCAGCTGCGCGCCCACCACCCGGCTTGAGTCACACGAGAGGGAGGAGACAGGGGAGGCACATGAAACCATGGCAGATCAGGGGCGGCGGAGCAAGGGATCCTTCTACATCCCCAGGAAAAAAAAAAAGAAAAAAAGCTTCCATCTAAAACTGCACCTTCCCTGACACATGCCGACATGAAACTGACAACGGGCATGTCCAGCTGGCAAAACGCACTGATAAAACAACCCCCCGTTTGTGATCAGTGCGGCCGCTCATCTCCCCCGTGTGCGCTCTCCCCCCAGTGCTCTTGTAAGCGGCGGTTGAAGGGGGAGTTGCCGTGGGGCTGGGGTTGTACCCCGCTGGCCGGGTGCAGGGAGGGTGGGTTTGTTGCATTTCAAAGGTGGTACCCTAGTGCACAGATGCTCACAGAATCCCTCCCTGCCAAGGCAGGTCCGGCGCTCCGCTCCCTCCACGGACTATGCAGGAAACATGGCTTCCCTGCGGCTAGCGGGGTTCACTTTCCCACGGGAGTCGCTGCCCCAATTGCTCCACGGAGCAGGCAGATGTGTCACGACAGAGAGAGGGGCCAGCGAGGCGGGGAAAACAACGAAGGACGGCGAGAGCCAAGGAGGAAATTCCTACCTGCAATTTAGGAGGCAGGGACGGATTATAGGGGCAGGGGGTTGACCGTGGGGCAGGGGAATGGGAGGGAAACACGGGTGGACAATCCTGCTCCTCTGAGTGTTTTTTGGTTGTTCCCAGCCCTGCGTGTCCAGCCAGTGGGATCCAGCTCTTGCTCAAAGCAGAATGTGGGCTTCGTGGTGCACAGATAAAGCACCTTCTCCATCCGCATCCCACTTCTCGAAGCGGCCGAGGGGCGAGGCTGGCTTGCTCGGGAAGTGTCGCCCGCCCGGCGAGGGGGACTGATTGCCAGCTGTCTGTCCGATTTGGGAAGAGCCCCCCGGCCCCGCGACTCCGAGAACGGCAGCGCTGTTATTCCCACAGGGCAGCAAAAGGATCAGATTGGCACAAAACCATCACGCTTCCGCGGCACAGAACCGCACCGCTGCTCGGGGCAAACATCTGAGCCCCCAGGGGAAAATAGAAACACCTCTTCCAGGGAGAGCTGCAAGCGAGCCCCCTTCACTGGGGTGTCCTAGACACTATAGTGAGGTCGGCCACCTTCCCAGACCAAAGAGCCAAATGACTAAAATTCAGAACGCGGGGTCCCCAAAGAGCTGTCATAATGCCCCTGTGCATGACTGAAAACACACAGCTTCATAGGACCGGTAACTGACATGCTGGTTAACAATAGCACAAAGGAAACGTTGTACTCACAGACTTGATTTCAGGGGTCTTCTGCCACTGCATCTTTTCGCACATTTCTTTGAAGTTTACATCTAACTGGTCAAATCTAGTGCGTTCAGGCTGTCTTCTGTCAATCTTAAGGCAGGGGGCTGGGGATGTGGGGGTGCAGGAGTCAGCGTTGGGTTGTATGAAGGCCTCAGGGCAGAGGGTTTGGGGCAGGTGCAGGAGTGTTATGGCAGGGGACTGGGGAAGTGGGGTACAGGAGTCTGGGTTGGGGTGTAAGGGGCTCAGGGCAGGGGGTTGGGGGGTTGCAGGAGTGTTATGGCAGGGGACTGGGGAAATGGGGTGCAGGAGTCTGGGTTGGGGTGTAAGGGGCTCAGGGCAGGGGGTTGGGGGGTTGCAGGAGTGTTACGGCAGGGGACTGGGGAAGTGGGGTGCAGGAGTCTGGGTTGGGGTGTAAGGGGCTCAGGGCAGAGGGTTTGGGGCAGGTGCAGGAGTGTTATGGCAGGGGACTGGGGAAGTGGGGTGCAGGAGTCTGGGTTGGGGTGTATGAGGGGCTCAGGGCAGGGAGCTGGGGTGTGTGTGAGGTGTGGGAGGTAGCAGCAGTGCCTGGACGAGGGACCAGGCCAGGATCGCCGCAGCTGGATCGTGGCTTCCCCTCCTACCTCTGCCGCCAGCCCTTCCTGCACCCAGGACTGCGGGGCCAGCCCCAGGATCGGAGCCGGGGACAGGACGCTGCCCGACTGTGGCATTGTTGGCACACGGAGCAAACCGCCCGTCACATGGCCCACCCCGGAACCATGCGGCCCGCTCTGGGCTGGCACACGTGGGAACAAGACAGGTAACATTTTATGCTGATGCTCCACCCGAACCGTTGGGGCTACTAGAAACAAAATCATGAAACTGAAAGGACCTATTGGCCAGGAAGCGGGGGACGTGTCGGCACCTCTGCAGGGGGTCGCTCCGTCAGCTCCGAAGCCCTTACCTTTAGAGGAGTCATTTCAGTAAAAACGCTCCGGATCTGGCCTGTCTACTTGGCGACAGGGGCAGGAGGGGAGAGAAACTCTTGGGTTTCTTCTGATGCCTTCACTCGCTAATCGTCTTCACCGATTTTTAATTAATGGGCACGGAGCACTCTGCCACCGTGAACACTGTTGGTGCAATTGACGGCTGGATTAGTCCCATTATACGCACAAATCGCTCGTCTCCAGGCTTCCCGGCCCCCCCGGGAGGTCCCCCCACTGGACATGCCAGGCAGCCCCATTCTGAAGCAATTTTGGTAAAATAAACTCTCTAATCAGGTAAATAATTCCATAAGGTAAATTGCTCCCTTCCCGCAGCGTCCCCCTCCCCCGCCGGGAACCTGCCTCCTTTCAGGGGAATGAACCAGGCCTCCAATTACAGGCCCATCTCAGATTTGAAAACCAGGCTGGGAGAAGCCTGCAGCTCTGAGGACCCCTGGAAATGCAGCATCACAAGAATTCAAGCGTTTAAGCTGTCAGTCGGAATAGGGGAGAAGGCCTGATTACCTGGGGTGGAAACACAGTGTATTTAGGTTCGTGTCTGTTGCAATTTCCTGGCCCCCAGCGTTGATCCCGAATGACTAGTGCTCAGGTCAGGTTTCCACACGGGGTCCCTCAGACACGTGGGCTCCGGTCTCGCTGATCCTGACCTTTGGGCCATTAAGGACGTCCAGGGGGTAATGATCCTGGAGAAGTGGAAACGTACAGCTGCCTGGGGGAAGGGAGGCTCGCCCGCTCGCCGTGGCCGTCCTGCTCCAGCGCGGCGTTCGCCGACCTTTGAAGAGGGGATCGTTGCCTGGCCGTTAACGCAGAGGCCCTTGAGATCTATTCCAGACTATGCCACTGACTCACCGACAGGCCTTGAGCATGTCACCTGTTGAGCACTGCTGGGCCTCAGTTACCCCTTCTATTTACTCAGTTCCTGGCTTGCTTGTGTCTACATCCAGTGACTGGAGCCATGCAGTAAAGGCTGGTTTCTTACCAGTATTCCTGTGCATGCCGCTTGCTACAGGGCCCATGCGATAGAAGGTCCCTCCGAGGGGAAGCCATGCATCAGGCTACCTGCAAGCCTGCTCTCCCAGATGGTGCATGGGGCTGGTTCCTCTGGAGCACCAGAGAACCCTGAGCAGCAGGAAAGACCTAAATTTTGGAGCCTGCAGCTCTCAGACTCCAGGGGCTGGATTAGGCCCTGCCCTTATACAGCTGTGCTGGGACATCATAGGAGTATAAACAGCTGGCCCTTTGCATGGCACAGCAGGGCCAACCACAACTGCTGCTGTGGTGTCGGGGGGGGGGGGGGGGGCATCTAAAAGGCTTTTCCTGGGGCCAGCTGCACAGATGGGGTGGGGTGAGGCAAAGGGCAGGGAAAGCTAGAGATTTGCCCCCCATCACTTGCTGGCCACCAGAGTAGGCCATGCTGGGAGGGGGGAGAGGTGCAGCTCTCATGGTGTGCCGTGTTCAAAGCTGCACTGCATCCGCAGCCCTGTGCTGTCCCAACAACAGCGCACGGTCAACCTGTGGAACTCCTCGCTAGAGGATGTGGGGCAGGCCAGGACTTGAACAAGGTTCAAAAAAGAGCTAGATACATTCATGGCAGGTAGGCCCACCAGTGGCTGTTAGCCAGGGATGGTGTCCCCAGCCTGTGCGTGTCAGAGGCTGGGAATGGGTGACAGGAGAGGGATCACTAGATGATTCCCTGTTCTGTTCACTCCCTCTGGGACACCTGGCATTGGCTGCTGCCGGCAGACAGGACACTGGGCTGCATGGACCTTTGGTCTAATCTGGTGTGGCCGTTCTTATGTGACCACCACGCTGCCATCCCGCCGGGGGGCTCTCTGCTCACAGGCCAGGAAGAGCAGCCAGGAGGCAAGGCGCACGTTGCTTTTGGGAGCCAGATCCTCGCAGCCCATCCTACCACCGCCGAGGGGGCAGTGACCCCGCTGGGCTTGGCCAGGCGTTCGAGGATCACGGACGGGTTTACAGCCGGCTTCACGCAACCTCCCGCTGCAGGACACACGGCGCCGCACTGCGCAGGGCAAGAGGTTCCAGGCTGGCTCCAACCAGCCACGTCCCGCACGTCACAGGCCAGAAGCTCGCTCGTGCTTTCTAATCCGCCCCTCACACAGTCCCTGCTCTGGAGGTCGGGGCCATTCAGAACGCTCCTGCTCCAAGAGATCGTAGGCGCCGAGCCAGGGCTGGAATTGGCCACGTGGGCCAGTCTGGGTTGGGACAAATAGCCGACAAGATTTCCCCTGGCGTCTTTGCTCCGTGCCGTGAACCCGCCCCATGCAGACTGTTCCCCTGCCTTCGTCTCCTTTTCTGCAGTCGGAGGCCGGACATGCCAACACAAGTGCCCAAAGGAGCGCCCGCGGCCTGCGCATCCCCCCTGGCGGTGGTGCCCTGCTGGGCGCGTCACACACATCGCCAATGCCGTCACAAGGCCATGCGTGGATCTCAGCTGTGCTTGCGAACGCCTTGATCAGTTACTGCCATCCCAAAGGGGGGGGGGCCTCGCGAGGACCACCCCCATTTCTACCGCACATCGCCCCCAGGCGCGCGCTTCATCCGCAGACAATTGTCAACACCGATCCGGCCCGGCGTGCAATTCCTCCTCCTCTCGCTGCACGCCAGCGCGCCACGGGGACATCCCCACGTAGCAGGGCTCCTTCGTCGGCTCAGACCCTACGACAATCAGAAACACGCTCCCTCAGGGCCAGTCCGAGAGCTGAAAGCCCAGCGCACGGAATACGAAGCCACATTTTCCCGGGCGATTATAAAAATTGAACAGAAATGAGTTTTTTTTCCCCCCAGAAAGACGGGGAACTGAAATGACTAGAAGGCGGGTGAACAACCGGTTGAGGGAGGGACCGTTCAGGGGGTTGAGCATTGGCCTGATAAACCCAGGCTTGGGAGTTCAGTCAGGGCTGGCCATTCCATGAGGCGAACTGAGGCAGCCGCCTCAGGTGCCAGACTATGGGGGGGCACCATGAGGACCCAGAGTGCAGAAAGTTGTGTCTGCTGCCGGTGCCTGTGTATTCTCTCTGCTCTAGATGCACAGAGAGGATGGAGTGCTGTGCTGGAGGAAGGAGAGCACAGAGGAAGAAAGCAGAATTGAGACATTTCAAAGTTTTGGCCCAAGCAAGGGGCCATGGGGGGTGTCATTTCACTGTCAAACTGCGGGGGGCAAGTAGGGTCCAGCAGAGCCAATCCTGGGTCTAGTCTTATTCCAGGGGTTTAGTGGTGCCTTGGCAGCGGACAGCCGGGAGGCGTGGCAGGCACTTTGGTGGGCAAACTTCCCATTCAAAACAGCCTCGACGAACTGGAGACGTAGCCTGCATTCGAGAAGACGACGTTCAGGCGAGACGTGGGCAAAGAACGTCACGTAAGGAGGACGCATCAAAGGGACGGTTCGAAACAGAGCTGGCGAGGCAGCCGTTTGGCTGAAAAGGATCGGGGGTCGTGGCGGCTCGCAGCCCGAACACGGGGCCAGCCTCTGACGCAGCTGCGGGAAGGGATAATATTCTGGGGTGAATCAACGGGACAGGCGCACGTCGGGCACGGGAGGGAACGGTCCTGTGTTGCCCAGCACGGGTGAAGCCTCAGCGGTGTCCAGCTAAAGTCACCGCACGACAGGGAAGATGTGGACGAATTGGAGAGAATTTAAAGGGCAACAAAAAAAGGCCAGAGGCTTGGAAACCCGGCCTCTGGGGAAAGGGTGAAAAACCTGGCGTGTTTCATTTGGAGCAGACTGAGGGGGACTGGTGCATCTTCCGCAGGGCTGCTGGGGGAGGGGGAGAAACGGGGCCGAGGTTCCAAGGCCTGGTGATTTAAACAGGACAGGAAGCAGCCGCAGCCCAGCCCCGGGTCCTTGAAATTGCCTCCAGAGCCCTGGGCAGAGCTGGGGGAAGCTATTCCTAGCCCCATCTCTTCTGCCCAAGGCCCTGCCCCTACCAGGATTCTGACAGCCCTGGTTGTCAGGTGTGCAGAGAGCTGGTGTAGAGAAGAGTTCTCCAGGCCCTGGAGGGCCGGCCAAGGAGCAGTGGGTTTAACCCTGCAGCAAAGGAGCGCAGGTCCGATATTAGGCAAAACTCCAACTCTCAGGCTGTGTCTACACTGGGCCACTTATTCCGGAAAATCAGCCGCTTTTCCGGAATAAGCTGCGAGCTGTCTACACTGGCCCTTGAATTTCCGGAAAAGCGACGACGCTCTACTGTACAAAATCAGCCGCTATTCCGGAAAAAACTATTCTGCTCCCACTCGGGCATAAGTCCTTATTCCGGAACACTGTTCCGGAAAAGGGCCAGTGTAGACAGCCCAGGAGTCTTTTCCGGAAAAAAGCCCCAATCGCGAAAATGGCGATCGGGGCTCTTTTCCGGAAAAGCGCGTCTACATTGGCCACAGACGCTTTTCCGGAAAAAGGGCTTTTCCGGAAAAGCAGCCTGCCCAATGTAGACGCTCCTTTTCCAGAAAAACTGAAAACGGAATAGTATTCTGTTTTAAGCATTTCCGGAAATTCATGCCAGTGTAGACACAGCCCCAGGGTAGTTTAGCTCCGGCCCAAGCTCGCTAGGGAGGCCGTGGGATCCCCTTGCAGGAGGTTTTCGAGAACAGGCTGGAAACTGGGATGGTCTCTGTTTATGTGGCTCTGCCTCAGCCTCGGGGCTGGGTTCGACGCGTCCCGGAGCCTCCCTGCGACTCTCCACTGTGCCCTAGGAGACAGGGCTGCTCTTCCCTCAGGAGTTCCTGCTTCCCCTGGGACGCGCACGCCGAACAAGACCCCCTGAGACGGAGCCTCAGGGCCAGACGCTGCCATTCAAATGCTGTGGTCACCGGTGCAGCGGCGCTGTGGGACGCCAGCCGAGAGCTGGCCCATCCGCTGGCAGCCGCCTGGGGGTGCAGCCGTTAGTTCCATCCAGCACGGGCCTATCAGCAATAACGCCCTTCCTGGGCTTGAGGGGAGCCTGTTCCCCAGCACCCCCAGGTCGCAGGGCCAGGGCGGGCCCTGGCTGCAGGATCTGAGCTCCGAGCACAGATCCCCTGGCGGTACTGGCCCGAGAGGGGCCGGGGCGCATCCCGCTCCTGCTCGCGTTGGCAGAGCGGTGCAGCGGCAGCGTGATCATTAGCTCCTTTGGGAAGGGGTTGGACACCCGACCCTCCCATCGACTTCAGTGGGAAGTTGGGGCACTCAGGGCCAGGCAGGATCAGAGGCACATGCTCTCTGCAGATCCACAGCTGCCTCCAAAAATCAAGTCACCCTCTGCGGCAAACTCAGCCCTCCAGGCTGCTGGGACGGGGAGACGTACAAGGAACCTCCTACTCCCTTGCGCTCCGACACGGCCTGAGCCTGGGGAGTTTTTAAATCCAGGTTTGGGGGGCCCAGAGAACTCTGGACCATGGGGATCTAGGTCCCCCACATCCCTGCTCCCTACGACTGGGGGTGTTGGCAGCCCGGGCGAACAACGCTGCTCACACTTCCAGCTCCCACCCCCTGCCGGATCCCCCAGCTCGTCTCCCTCGTCAGCCAGCAGGGGAGGGAGCCCAAATATTGGTCAGGACCAGAGGTGTAGTGGGAGGTAGCCACAGAGGGAAAACCAGCCATGGTACCGGAGGTCAGGGCCGGTTCGAATCATCCACAACTCCCGGGCCTTCGCCAGCAGCCCATCTCGGGATCTCTTGGGATGCTGCTCTCCCCAGACTGGATTTCTGAGGCAGGAGGGGAGGGATTTCCAGGGCTGGCTCCCAGCACTGCAGGAGAGAGCGATGGAAGAGATCTGGGTGGTCCATTCCTGACTGGCCAGGGCAGCACTGCTCCTCACGGTGCTTTTCCTGGTGCTTTGCTAGCCCCGATTCTGCGTGCCGCAAGCGCTGGAACTTCCTTGGAATCGCTGCCGTGGGAAGGGGGCAGGACAGGCACTGGAAAAGATTCCCTTTTTACTTTTCCCTGCACGGTTCCCCTGGCATGTCTGTTTCCCATCACCCCCACAGAACCACCGGAGAACCCCCTCCAGGGCTGGTCCCGGAGAGAACCACAGGATAACGATGGAGAATCGGAGAATCCGAGGGCGGGCAGAGACTTCAGGAACATCGAGTCCAGCCCTCTGCCCAACGCAGGAGCAACCCCAGCTCAATCAACCCAGCCAGGGCTGTCAAGCTGGGACTTAACCTCTAGGGATGGAGATTCCACCCTCTCCCTAGGGAACCCAGCCCAGGGCTTCCCCATCCGCTCGGGAAATAGTTTTTCCTAATCTCCAACCTAGGCCTGCCCCATTGCAACTTGAAACGATTGTTCCTTGTTCTGCCATCTGCCCCCACTGAGAACAGCCTCTCTCCATCCTCTTCGGAACCCCCCTGCAGGGAGTTGAAGGCTTCTATCAAATCCCCCCTCGCTCTTCTCTTCTGGAGACTCACTAAGCCCAAATCCCTCAGCCTCTCCCCATAAGTCATGTGCCCCCATTCCCGAATCATTTTGGTTGCCTTCCGCTGACTTTCTCCACATCCTTTCTGTAACGGGAGAGCCCAGAACTGGATGCAACCTTCCAGATAAAGCCTGAACCTTTCTTCCTGAGAGCAACCAGCATTTATCAGAACATCTCGAAACCCCCAAGAAGTTTGCCTGCCCAGGCTCATCCCTGCGTGAGACCAAGGTGGAGAGAAACAGCCCCGGCACCCTGCCATGGCCGAGTTCTCGCCGGATCCTGTTTGTTACTCTGCTGTCCTGGACAACAAGCAGCCGGGGGAATCCTACACCGCGGGAGTAATTGGCATCAGATGCTTCTTTGACCTACAATATCTCCCCGAGAACCTGGAAGCATTTATTTGTCTGAAAATATAAATCTATCTCCCTCCGTAGGAAGGCTTGGAGCTGGGCTAATGAGTCCGAGCTGCGCGCCCATGATGAATATGATTGCTGAAAGCATTTTCCTGAGTTCTTCTTTCCTGGGGATCACGTTACAAGTTACCAGACTTCCTGTCCAGCCCAAGCTTTTCATTTCTTATTTGTAGCCTTCTAAACACTGTCTGTCAACTCCCGGCGTCGGCGGAAACGGCTCCGTCCCTTCCCCACCCACCACAATGGGAGGGCCTGCCGACCCCAGCTGTTCCCAACTCCCGGCTGGGCGCTTGTAACGCGGCCACCTCCCACAGCGACAGCCTGATCTTGGGCCCAGCAGCCCCAGAGGGAGTTGGTTTCCTCTCCAGCCCGTTTCAGCCCTGGGCACGTTCTGCTTCGCGGGGCTTCCCCAGCGGGTGCAGATGCTGTTGTAGTGCGGCCAGATTCACAAATTAACCCGCGGGCTCCAGCGGCAGGACCAGGGAGGCAGGAGCCCTGGATTCCGGCCATGACCCTACCACGGGGCTGCCGGACACCTTGGGCCAAGTCGCTGCCCCTCCCCGCAGCTCCGCCTGCTCATCAGCCGCTTTGGGAAGCGCTTTAAGCTCCATGGACCAAAGCAGCCTGTGAGAGCAATGTCTGAGCACTACGGTTGCCAGATAGTTTAACCAAAAAAGCGAACAGCCCCCCCCCTCCCAAAAAAACCCCAAAACACTGTTAAGAAAAAAAAAGGGGGAGAGCAAAGGGATCCCGACAATTAAGAAAAAAAAATACAAAAAACTAGCATGGCCCCTTTAAGGCCTTTGGGGCTTTTTTTGCCGGCAACCATCTTGTTTTCTTCCTCAGTGCCAGAAGACAGCTTCCCTGCAGAACCAGGTAAGTGGGGGGCGGGGGGTGGGAGGAGGAGACCCGCGGGGGGCCGTCGCCTGGGGGCTGGGCCTGGTTGCTGAGTGTGTGTAGGGTTGCCAGGTGTCCGGTATTTTCTGATTTTTTTTAACCGGACAAGAGGTGAAAATACCGGACTGTCCGGGTCAATACCGGACCTCTGGCAACCCTACTGAACACCCAAACCCCGGCAGAGCCAAACCAGGGTCTTGTTTCAAGCTGCCTGGCCCAGGGCACTTTTTCCTACAAGCCATAGGTTTGCCAGGGGCCTGGGAAGGCCTTTCAGGTCTGGCTTGCTAGGGTTGCTCTTTGGGGCCTCCCTCTTCTGTCGGTGCTTCCCTTACAGCCGTGGTCACCAACCAGTGGATCGGGATCGACTGGGAGATCTTGGGGCCTTTGACAGGGGATCCTGACAGGTTTGGCCGGGAGGCTGTCAAATGCCGGCCCTTCATCTGCCCCTCAGCACTGCCCTCTGCCTTGGAACTGCCCCTCGCCCCTGGGAGCCTCCTGCTTGCTGTGCAGGGCATGGGAAGAAGAGGAAGGGGGGGGTGCTGATCTCAAGGTGCCCCTCCCTCCACCCTGTACCCCATCTCCACAGAGCGGAGGGGGCAGGGAGGGAGTTTGCTGGCTGCTTTTGAGAGTGGTGCAGGGTTTGGACGGGGGGAGCCTGCCTTAGCCCCCTGCGTCACCCCCCAGAAGCCACCTGTGGTAAGTGGTGCCCAGCTGGAGCCCGCATTCCGAACACCGGCCCCAGTCCTGAACCCTCCTGCACCCCGAACCCCTGCCCCCAGCCTGATAAAAGAGGAGGAGGATGGGGGGGGGGGGGAGGACGGAATGAACAGGGGCGGGGCCTCAGAGAAGGGGCAGGAAGGAGGCGGGGCAAGAGTGTTTGGGTTTGAGATAGATCCTGGATTGCACGTAAATTCAAAAAGCTTAAAAAGGTTGGAGGCTGCTGCCTTACAGGCTCTTCCGCCTGCTTCTCCCCTTTTTTGGCTTGCCTGCACCCTGCTCTCTGGAGCATCTCAGCCCAGCGTCAACCCCCCACCTCACTCCTATCTCTGGGTCACACCTGCTCCCTAGACAGGCACCGACTCAGCAGCAGTGAGCCCCTCCCCTCACCCCACAATGGATCCTGGGGGGCAGCCCTGTGAGAATCCGGCAGCGGATCACCCTCCGCCAAGCCGTTACCCCCTTTGAGCAGGTTTCTCAGGCATCCCGCCAAGGCAGAGGCACCGGATGGACAAAGGAGACCCAAGGAGAATTACGGCCCCTCCAGGTATCTTCCCCCTGCCCCGCCCCAGCCAAGGACGACGCCTTGTGGGTGCTGCACAGGGGGAGCAAGGAGGGAGGTTAGATGTTACCTCCCTCCTCCATTTCCCATGGGGAAACTGAGGCACAGGGCAGGTAAACGAATCAATCACGGAGCAGGGAAGAGATGCCGGCTCCTCGGTTCCTAGGGCTGAGTGTTAGTCCTTGGAGGATGGTTGCTACCCCCTCGCCCCCGGGTCACCTCCAGGCCTGTGCGCGCTGATACTGCACCCCAGCGGCTATGGGCATCCCCCCAAACTGCAGGAGGGCGAGGCAGAGCTAATGCAGCACAAACTTCAGGCCTCTCTCTCCTTGCACCCAGGTAGGACATCGGGGTGACCATTGGCTGTCCTGCTGGCAAATCTCACAGCAGCCTTTCACCCCAGATGCCGATCTGCTCAGCTTTCTTTAAGGCTCCATGATTCAGAAACGCACAGGGCTGAGTGCGATTTGGTAGCCACCAAAACCCATCCTCTGGCCCGGACCCGACCGCCCCCACCCCTACGGGGTGAGTCCCACGGGAGACACAGGGTCAGCTGCTGTATTAGCACAGGGACGGGAGCAGGGTCAGCCCGGGTTCAAGCCGCCAGCTGCAGGAATCTGGGATGCTGCCCGCAGCTTGGGTCTCTGAGAGGTGCCGAGGTCCCAGGGAGGAGGACCAGGACAGATCCAAGAACGTCTCCCCCCCATGCAGGGAGCCGCAGCAGAGGCTGGAGCCAATGATACGGAGCACTTTACAAGAGCCCCTGGAGGGCGCAAATCTATCTCAGCCCTGTTTACTCGGAGAGGTTGAGTGACTTGGCCAAGGCTATAGAGGGAGTTGGTGTCAGAGCCGTGATCAACACTCATGACTTACTGGCTCCCCTCTCCACCGGTGCTTGGGCCCTTCCTGGCTCTAGAGCTGACTTGGCCCATTAGATCTTCGCCACCTCTGATTCCTCAGAGAAATTCCTAACGAAGATCATTTATTTTTCTAAGTGGGCCTATTTGCTGAGCCCATCAATTCAGCCTTTCAGTCACTTGACCTCCCGTGGCCCCCTCAGAGCCGGAGGTCAAAGTCCTTCCCACGATCGGCCGGCTGGGAATGCCCATTCCAAACACCCGACTGAAACACCTGCTGCCTCCACACTCCAGACCACACGCACAGTCGGCTCCGACCTCCAGCGCCTTGCGCTCCCTCCCTGCCCCCCCTCTGCAGAACAGCCCCTGGGCGAGGGTCCCACAGGGAGTGGTCTGAGCTCCCCAGGTGGGCAGCCAAGCGCTTTTTCCCCCGTGACAGGTGAAACCCAGCAGAGGGGACAGAACGGTGTTAGTTACAACCCCAGCGAGGCAGCAGCTGGCCTTAACCCCCGGAGCATCCTCCCCTTGGGCAGGGAGGCTATCCCCAGCCCCGCCTGGCCAGAGGCCGCAGGTACCAGCGCCGCTCATCGAGATGGGCATGGGCTTGCTTTAGGGAAGTTGGGTTGTGGGGCTGGAGGCAAACCCTGAGTCCGAGGAGCTGAACTGAGCCCCACGTGGCTGGGAGAAACAGGCAGCCCCTCCAGGCCCACACCCTCCGCCAGGAAAACATGAGCAGGGATGAGGCCTGAACAGCAGCCGAGCCACGTGGCCTGAGGGGGTTCAGACTCTGGGACTGGTGAACCTGTGAGAGCCGTGCCTGGGCGAGAGACACTCCAGGGGGGAGAGACCCCCGGCCACGCAGGGACCGAAGCCGGGGGCGTGGAAGCCCGGTTTGGGAGAGGTCTAGCGCGGTTTGGGGTGCCGGCGAACGAGGACCCTGTCCCTCGATTGGTTCCTGAGCCCCTTTCAGACGCGCGACCGAAACACCTGCTGCCTCCACACCCGGCTCCGTCAGCCAACGCGACGGCTCCGACCTCCAGCGCCGCGGGCTCCCTCCCCACCCCGCGCCGCGGAACAGCCTGTGTCCAGGGGAGCAGGACGGTGCGTACTCGATGGAAATAGAAACGCTGCCCCAAAGGAGTCCCTGCCCCTCTAGGTCAGGGGTGGGCACGAGAGCCTCCACGGGCTGGATCCAGCCCACCAAGCAGGTTGATCTGGCTCACACACAGCCTGCCACTCCTCCGCCCCCGCCTAATCAGGGTGTGGGGGCAGGAAGTGTCCTGGCCCCTCCCCGTCTGCCTGAGGCCCTGCCGCTTCTGGGGCAGCAGCCAAAAATGTGTGACGTGCCCCCCCCCCCCCCTTCTAAAATTATTGCCCACTCCTGTTCTAGGTTCTCCTCGGAGCTGGAACACGGACTGAGTTCTGGGCTGGCTGCCTGGGTCGAGCAGGGAAACCGGACAATCCCCCCCCCCCCCAAAAAAGGAGCGGGGTGGGGGAGAGGCACTTGTCTGCAAACACACGGTGGGACTCTCCCCACTGGGCTGGGAGCCTTCTCTGCAGCCCTGCGCTGGGAGCGGCTTCCCAGAACCAAATCGCACGCCGGGGAGCACAGCTAGGGAAAGGGCCCCGACCTGTCCCAGAGCAGCCGTTTCCCAGCCTGGTGACATCGGGGAAAGGTTCATGGTTCTCCAGCCTCGGCAGAGAGAGATGAATTAACACCTGGAAAAAGCACAGAAGGGAAACTCAAGGGATTTGCTGAGACTGAAACTGGCTGTGGGAGCCCAGGACACGCGGGGCTAAGCCCGAGCCAGACTGGAGCTGGCTGGCTTGCGCCCCCTCACCCCCAAATCGTCTTTTGTCTCGCTTTACAGAGGTGGTGCTTTACTGCCATCCTGTGGGAGAAGGCGGATTAGCGAGGGTTTCCCTCTGTGCTTCATTTCCCACCCGTTTGTCCCTGCCCTAGGAGGATGTCAACTTAACAGGCCGGAGTCCTGTTAACGGTTCTCCGATGTCACCCGGGCGGGAAGCCAGAGCGTATCGGCTCTATATCAGGAAATGCAAACGTGGAGGCACCGAGAAGAGATCCCCCTCAGCTTTACAACGGGGTTACTCCCCCCATTTCCACGGAGATACTCCGGAGTCACTGGGGTGCGAATGAGACCAGAAGCCGGACACACAACTCCAAAGTTAGTCAGAGGGCGAGACTGGGAAACGCCACTCCTGGAGGAGATCTGAAATGCAGCCCTAGGAGCCAAACCGACCACACAGGCTCGCTCATGATATGCCCAACGACCACTAGGTGGCCTCACTAGCGCATCTTTCAGAAGGGTCACCGGGGTCGATTGTTTCGGCTACACCAATAACGAGTCAGGTGGCACTTGAAAGACTAACAGATTTACTAGAGCAACAGCTTTCCTGAGACACACTCACTTCCTCAGAGGCTGAAGAGAAAAGGAAGACAACAGAAGAGGCAGGGATACAGAGAGGGGAGTGCGCGTCAGCAGATGTGGCTCATCTCCAGTAGTGGTGAGAAGGTGGGAGCCCCTGCATGGGAAAAGACCTGTCGTAATGGGAGAACCACTCCCTGGATCTATTTAAAGTTTGTTACAGGGTGTCAGATTTGCACATGAATTCCAGCTCGGCAGCTTCTCCTTGCAGTCTGGTTTGGAAGAGGGTTTTGCCCTGTGAAGGGTTCTCCCGCTGGTTTTTGGATGTTGCCTTTCTTAATTAATATCGGATGTGTGTCCTTTTTTTGGCATAGAAACAGTCCAGTGTGTCCTCTCTACATGGCAGAGGGGCATTGTTGGCACATGATGGCATGTGTCACATTAGGAGACGTGCAAGTGTATGAGCCTTTCATGATATAACTCAGTGGTTCCCAAACTTTTTAATACTGGGGACCGGCAAACCCATTCACAAACTTTTGGCGAGCCAGCATCATTTTATTTGCATATTCATCATGCAAATGATGCACATGGAAATAAAACATTGGCATGATCTTGCGCAAAAACTCTTTTAGCGCAAGAGTTCTTGCGTTAAAGTAGTTGTGCAAGAGAGCGTCGACACTGGCATGTGCTTTTGCACAAGAGCATCTGTGCCAGTGTTGACGCTCTCTTGCGCAGGAAAGCTCTGATGGCCATTTTAACCATTGGGCTTTCTTGCGCAAGAAATTCACGTTGCCTGTTTACACTGGTCTCAAGAACAGTTGAGCAAAAGGGCTTATTCCTGAGTGGGAGCATCATAGGTCTTGCGCAAACAGCCCTGATTTCATACAGCAGAACGTCAGTTTATTTGTGCAAGAACACGCAGCCAGTGTAGACAGGCAGCAAGTTTTTGCGCAAGAGCGGCTGCTTTGGCGCAAGATTGCACCAGTGTAGACACAGGCTAACAGTCTGCCAAAAACCCACCCCCAGAGCCAGTCCTAACCCTTAATCCCCCTCACCCCTCTACTACCCTCTAGAGCCAGCCACTGATCCCTGAGTCCCCTGCACCCATCCCCCTTAGTGACAGCCTCTGCCCCCAGAGCCCTCAGGGCCAGCCCCCCCATACCAGCCTCCTGTTTCCAGAGTCCCACTGCACCCCCTGAACCTCCTCCAGGCCAGTCCCCAATATTAGCCCCGTCCCGAGCCAACCTTGCCCTCATAGCCCCCACACTACTAACTCAGCCTCCAGAGCCCCCCAGCACTAACCCCACTCCTGGAGCCCCCCCGGGCCTGCTCCGCCCCCCATCAGCTAGCCCTGCATTGCTGCCCACTTTACGGCGGCTCTGGGGGCAGGGCTGGGGCACACCGCCCAGCGCCTCCCCTCCTGCCACGGATGTTGGGAGAGGCGCGTCCTGCCCTGCCTCTCAGCCAACCGGTACCGGGCAGGGGCGGGGTCTCTGGTTGCGGAAGAGCGCTTTCCTGCATAGCGGGAGGGCTGCACAGTGCGGAATTTCCTCTCAGCCATAGGAGAGTGGGAAGCCTGACGCCTCTCCCAACAGCCGCGGAGAGAACGGTGTACCCCAGCTCCGGCCCCCAGAGCTGCCGCAGCCCGGCAGCCAGAGGGCCACGGCCTGGCGGTTGGGAACCACTGGTATAACTGATGCAATTAGGTCCTGGGATGCTGGTTACATTTACTCTCCCCTCCCCTCCCAAGACCTCACCCCATCAGCTAGACCAGGGCTAGTCAACTCTGGAAGCCCCGGGGGCCACAATGATACTCAAGGCACATGCTGAGGACCGAAACGTAAGTGCGGTTGCAGATACATGCAAATATATGCAAATAGCTTCTGTCACGCGGAGGGGCATGCATGCAAAGATGAAGGCAAGACGACAACACGCAGGCCCCATTTCAGTCAGTTCTACTGAGATCAATAAAATGCACGACTGACCCGATTTCCCCCACATGTCAGCACTGGTAATGAGAAATGACAGTCCAGGAATGTAACTACTAATACTATTGACTCACCGTTGCGGAGCGTGTTCCCTGTGGAGGCCACGTTCAAAGGATCCCACCTGCAGACCATGTGTTGAGCTCAGCGTAAACCCAAATGGCTCCGTGGGCCGCAAACAAAAAGGCCGCGCGTTGAGTAGTCCCGCTGTAACGGCTTAGACTCGCTGCCACAGCGCCTCCTGCTGGTCAGTAGCTCTGTGCAGCTGAAGTGCGCCACTTTCGGCTGGTGTCCCGCCCGTCGTCCGCTCTACTGTCTCCGCCATGTCTCTCTGGGCCCACATCGCCCCCTGCACCAGGAAGTCCTCTTTAGGATGTTGCCCACCGCCCTGTTCTCACCCCCTTCCTGGCGTACAGCACCCTCAGCTTGGCCCCAAATCTAGCCCCTCCCTCAGGAGCAAGCGGCAGACCTTTGCTTGGCCACTCTCTGCAGCAGCTCGTGGGCAGAAGGCGTGGCAGGCCACCCACTTCTCTAGGCCCTGACCCACGGACCCTGGAGTGGCAGCTTCTTACTATTGCCTGCCTGTAGGGTTGCCAGGGGTCCGGTATTCACCCGGACCGTCCGATATTTTCAGCTCCTGTCCGGTAAAAAAAATAAAATTCAGAGAATACCAGACACCTTTCCTCCATTTTTCCTCAACTTTTTATTGATCCCAGCCCCTACCTCCACACACCCCACTGGCTGCCCTCAGCCACCTGAGCCCAATCCCATCCCGAGCTATCCTCAGGGTTTCAGCCTTATCCCTGGCACAGAGATTGTTATTTTCAGGGGTTAGACCCCGATAGGTACATCCCGAACCCATGGCAATAACTCTGGGCTTCCATGTAGCAGCTTTGACATCTAAATATATAACCTCCTTACCAGCCATGCAGCTGGAAGTGCATGTGTTGTTTCCCATTGCTGTCCCTGTGTGCATTTAAAAATGGGGACCCTCGTTTGATCCACCTATTATTCATTTGCCACACCATCTCAGGCACATGGCCATCCCACCCCTTCCATTCGTCCTTACATGCAAGGCCCAGCCGAGTATTTACAATTCTATTGCTGCGTTTCACTTTTCCAGCAGCCTGGGACTAATAAGGTCTGTGGAAAACCCACTTGATTCCTGTCTTTGCACAGCCCATTCAAACGGGTACAGGGGTCTAGCTATATGGGCAGTATTTGGGATAGGATTTCTCCAAAACTTAATAGCTCCCCAAAACTTCTGTCATTCCTACTTGCTGGAAGGTGCCTGCCAGCTCAAGATTTTATCAGTGACAACGTTTGGGATTACGTGTCTGCTGCTAGACCAAAAAATACCTACAAAAGTAACTTCCTGGGCAGGTCCCTGAATTTTACTGGTTTTAAACCTAAATTCATGTCGCGTTAGGTGTAACAAAATAGCCTGCCCCACTGCATACACTTGCTCTGGGGTGTCCGCCCCCCCCCCCCCCCCCGATCATGCTATACGGTTGGAGGTACAATTCTGAGCACTTCCAGTTTCTCCAATAATTTAGAGAATACTGCCTCACTGTGATCTCAAAGATTGCCACTTATCCATTAATCTTTAACTTGTATATATTGCAAATTTAGATTTTTAATTTTGAAAATTAACATGAAAATATTCACTCTGAAATTAGAGATTAAAATATCATTTACTGCAAATAACTTTCCAGTTCTGTTGCAGGGCTGTAATGCAAAAAGGGTGCTTATCAGAAAAGCAATACAATTAGTTTAAAAATCTACTTCTCGGTCAATATCATAAGGTTTTTTGGAAGAATTAATCCCTGGGCAACCCTCCCAAAACCCCCAGTTTTATATAGTTTTATAAATGTGTTGTTTACTCGTTTTTGCATTATTGTAACCTGACATCAGAACTAGTCAGTATCTTCCCTGAATCCTTTTTTGAATGTGAAAATTTCTATTTGCCATGGAATGGTTTAGAACAGTGTTTCTTAAACTATGTTCTGCGGAACACTGTTGTTCTGTGAATAACTCGCAGGTGTGCCAAGACCTCTATTTTGTTTTTGTCTGACAATTGTTTTTTTTTTTTAAGAAAATTTTCATAGGTGTTCTGCATAAAAAATAGTATTGTTTTGTGGTCTCAAAAAGTTTAAGAAACACTGGTTTAGAAAAACAACATTTGTAGCTTTATAATATGCTATTGTTACATGATTGCCCTGGGACTCCGTTGTTATTCAGTGGTACAGACTAAATATTCCTCTAACCGTCCTAACTTTGAATGTAACAAATAACCACAAGAAAAGTCAAGTGTGAAAGTGCTCCAGAGCGCAAAATATTTTATTTAAGAATTTACAGTGTCAAATCCAACACTTCGGAAAGATAGCAGCTCCCAGCTCAGAGGAAGCCTTCTTGAATTAAAAGGTATTTGGCAGTCTCCACTGAAAGAAAAATCAGTCGCACGGCTGAAGTAGATGAAGCCAAGTATCTGAACAGGCTTTCGGTTGCAAAAGAAAGCCACACTGATTGCTGCTGACCAAAGTCCAGGCTTTAGAGTATGGACCATTATCAGAAGGCTAGTGAGATTCCTCCAGATCACAACATTTTATTTCAAATCATATATAATCCCTTTGGAAATATACTTAAGGCTGTCCAGATCTCAAAAAGGTGGCATTACTCAGCAAAAGAAAAAAAAAGGGGGGGCCAACAATTCCACATGTACATTATTTCAACTCATGGGCAGAAATGCAAGTAACATCAATCAGCTTCCTCATCAAATCCTAAAGAAAATGATCTAATGATTTAATAAATATTTGAAAGTTTATTCTCTCTCCTTGCGGGACATTTAGACTTTCCAATGCATGTGAACGTTACCCCTCAATTGTGTTCAGAATTTTCTATATTAAACCTAAAGCTTTTCAAGTCCATCAGTAGAGGTCTAACCCAGATAGTTGAGTATGAGATTCGGTTGTTAGCTATTTAAGACCTTAGTTACTGTATTAATGGAAATTCAAGAGCAGAGTATTAGGAATAGATTCTGGCACACAATAGGAACATTATTTTCAAACAACTTTCAAGCTGTTATCACCTTAATTACATAGTGCCAGTAGTTTGAGAAAGCAAGTAACCATATTGCACTTAACACTCATCAGAAAATAGTACAGCATTGACTATTGTACAAAGAGCTTCTTTCAGACTATACAATTTGTTTTACAAGGAGTCTAAAACACAAACTACATACATACTAGATAAAATCCAAATCAGACTAATTTTAGATTTTATTACAGTCACAGTTTTAATTCACTATAGGTCAATTTATTTATTTGGATGAGCTGTGGCCCCCCTCCCCTAAAAAAAAAAGCATGTGAGGCATTTCCTAGATGAGCATCTTAAACCTTCATATGTTGGCAAATGCCAGTATTGTTTTATATGCATAACAGCTGTGCATGGTCCTGTTAAGGCCATAGAGTATTCTGTTAAAAGGTGGACATGTATGTCCTACATTGGGAAGGAAGCGTCCTTCAGAAATGATCCTGAAACCTAATTTGTATCTTCAAGTCACACTGGTAGGTTTAAAATCAACCAAACTCCCCCCTTTGGTTGCAGTTTACAGTTGGTTTTCACAACAGATAGCAACCATATCCTTTTCCGTTCATTCTTCTCCAAACCCAATAGGAGATTATACATTTCTAAATCAGGTTTTAAGGGGAAATATATTTTTTCTAGTTTGGTAATGATTCATGTACATGAGCTACAAGTTGGGAAACCCATGACAAAGGATCAGCCAGCATTAAATTACTCTCATGTTAATTTCAAGATAGTAATGATACTACTATGTGCCATAAAATCTGAGTAGTTCTTTGAATGTCCAGAACTATGTAAAAGTGATCCAAATGTCATTATATTCTATTTCAATGTTGGATATTTCCTCTGTCCAATTCTTCCCAGTCTTGAACTTCCAGTAGTTGCAGGAGACTGAAAAAGAAAAAGGCTTATACAACTCAAGCAACTTAATGGTTCTTCTCACCTGTTAAAAGTCCTGCAAAAATCTTACTACTTTTCAGAACAAACACTGATCTTTTCTTTCTGCTTGAGAAAGACAGAGGTTTAATACATTAGAAGTCTGACCCAATTCCTAGTGATTTACATGGGAGCTGGATTGGTCCACAAGCAAATTTAACATCCTAGCATCAATGGGAATTACTTAAATATGAAACCAAAATGTATCAGCGATTCAGTTAGCATGGCAGATAATAATTTGCTTGTGCGCTGCCACTAAGTGTTAAGATACTCAGGCACATTTCAAAGTAACACGTATTGCATGCGTGAGCACAAATTCAAAAGTTATGTGCAGGATGGGAAGGCAAAAGAACCTGATCTGCTAATAATGACAGCTTGCTGTGTGGCTATCTCAGTATTCCTGTCTCCTAATAGCAAAGCCTGGAAAAAACAAAGTCTCCCATGCCTCTTCTTTTGACCCTGCATACTTGGGTTGAGACAAGCAAATGTAAAGGACTATGGCTTAGCATTTAAATCTTATTAAGTTCCAGAACACTATGGAGGGCAGGACAAGCAGGAGCAGGCCAAGTCATTTGCAAAATGAAGAGACTGGGACCATAGAAACAAGGGATCAGAAAGATGAACCGGAGCGAATACAGGACAGAGTATGCAGAGATGAGACAGAATGAGATAAAGGGCAGCAAAGAAGGCAGAGCGCTCATATCTTTGAGGTACTGGTACTTGAGGTCATGCCCAGTCATTTTCTGAGGTAGATGCAAGAGGCAGAGACAAACTCAAAAGCTTCACCATCATTGTCAGCTATGTTGGCAACATTTTGCTACTTGGCTTTGTGTTCAAGATAAGGAAGTCCACACAGTTCCTCTAGCAACAATGAGGGTTTCACTCACTTGTGCAAATTGAGAAGGGTTGTAGAACTGAACAGTTCCTGCCGGAGGTCCCCCAGAAGGTGGCACACTACGGAGAGGCTAGAAAGCAGATTACATACCATTAACGCTATGTACAGTCTCACCCAAGTTTTGTTTGCTTACTAGTAGAAAGAAGAAATAGATACAGAGCAGCAGATTGTAATGGATGCAAAATGTGTCAGCACTTTTTGCAATTTTTTTTTATTACTTGCTTAATGTCGGTTTTCGCAAAATAGTCACATGCACAAACTGTAAACAGCTCTGAAAATCCAAGCATGCAAAAAACAAAAGTAACACCACACCAGTGCAGCTTTACTGAATTAGTATCTTATGGTTTTGTTAGTACAGCTTAGGCCTTCCCAAAGAATAAACTGTCCCATCGGTGATAACTGTTGTGCTTTATTGTAAGTACAAAATTTTTATTATGTCAACTCTTTACTGAAATTTAACAGCAGAGATGAAGCATTCCTTTAATTCCTACAGGGGTTATTTACAGACATAATGGGCAATGTTATCACTACGGAGTTCACAGCATATTAACTGTTTTTGTTTGTTTTTATGTAAGGCAACTGACTACCTTGGCTCTCTCATTAACATAAGGACAGAGTTGAGCAGAATTACCAAGTGACATACTTCAAAACAAAAATAAAACAAGCATGCCTAGATTATGTGCTTTTTGATAAATGTAATGGTAAAATTTTGAAGGCCCTGCTTGTGTGTTAAAAGGAACACTGCATCATAAGTTATTTTTAATGTTAAATCTGTGAAATGGAGAAGGGAGAAAATGATGACTTAAAAGTAGCATTAGTAAGAAACTGAGCAAATAAAAAATAAAGGGGAAAAAGCCAATGTAAGTGAAAATGGCCAGCCACATGTACCTGATTAAAATGCTGGCTTACTTCACGTGATAATGAACTCATTGAACTAGAGCGCGAAAGCTACAAAACAGCAAGAACACACACATACAAAAAACACAAATAAAAATGTCGTCATGCATGTCACTGCCCCAAGCTTTCAGTCATTTTATTTAATTAAAAATGAAGTTTCACTCTATGAAAGGTTTAAACTAATTTCAAATTAAAAAAAATTAAGAGCCAGAAGTTAGTTTAAATCAAAGGATTTGTTTAGAAAGCACAAAAATTATAAAGAAAACATTTAGTAGGAACAAAGGTGGCCTGGCACATGGCAATCTATCCCCTTTTTTGTGTGTCAAACATTTAATATTAGTGAAATTAAATGCATGAACAAAGGCGAGACCCCAAAGTACTGTTAATGTGAGACTGTTCTGAAAAGACCATTTATGATTCTGTTCAAAACAGAACAAGGTGCTCTTGCAGCAATGAAATTAAGAGACATAGCTTGTACTCTGCTTATGGAAGTAAAGGGGTCTTTTTGCTTAGATTTTTAAAGGCAGTACCTAAAGTTTTCTCCTTAGCTATTCACCAGCAATTGCATCGGTTATTTGCTGCTTTAGATTATGCAGGTTAAGACCATTACAGCCTGATGGTTAAAATATGCTGCACAGAACCATTAACTGACCCACTCTGAAGCAACCCTTACCTCTCCTGATTGGGAGCCATCTGGATTGGAACCAGGGAGTTCAGAACCAGGGGGAAGCATTGCAGAGTTTAAATACTATTAAAAAAAAGAAAAAAAAAAGAAGAAGTTACTGTTCATTTTCAATATTTTAAGTCAGTGAGGTCACATGTTGATTTCCAGAGGGATTCTGTTTTGCTTTATACTTGTACTAATACAGATTGAATCCTTCTAGTCAGGCACTGTCTGGTCCAGCATGACTTTAGTTAGCCAGATGTCCACTTATCATGAGTGTGTCCAAGTTTCTCGCAGTCCTAAAACATTAGTTTCCAGCCACCGGTCCTGGCTCTCCGTGTTCTGTGCTGTATTTAGCTCTAATTTACCCCTACATGTCTCCTAAAAGTCGAGGAAGCAGTGGAAGTGTTGGCGATGCTACTAGACAATACTGACCTCCTGTGATTCGGCAAATTCTCTGGTTTGGCATCAGTCAGGACCCAAGGGTGCCAGATTAGAGGAGTGCAATCTGTACTTCTGAAGCAACTACCAAGTAATACACTGAGCGATCACACACTTGATAGGACTAACACTGCTCAGCAGGCTGCCATGTTCTGCATGATCTGAAGCTTTTGGGTGTCTTTCATGCTTAGCCCTGTGAAGACCCTCTCTCGAAGTTAACATTTGTCAGCTGACAGTTTGAGAAATACATAGGAACCAAATGTACGAACAGAAATTCAATGGCAGCGATTGCAGGGACTATTTAGGACTCAATTTGTACTAAGCTAGCACCCAGAGAATCCAACCATGATCGATCCCCCATCATGCTACTGCAACAGAATCTCTGCCCCAAAAAGCTCACAACGTAAATAACTGAAATTTACATCTTAAATATGTGACAGAGAAATAGAGCATTATATTAATAGGTTATTGGTATTACAAAATTCTACATTTTGGGAAGAAGTCATAAGACTAACGAACTCCTGGCTATGTACTGACTGATATTCCAACAACATAAATGCGGCTTGACTACACAACACAGTTATGAGTAAGATGAATAATAAGGTGAGTAGCATTGAAACATGGAAAAGATGCTTCATCTCCACAGAGCAGCAGATCATATCACTCTCAGGCTACAAGCTACCATTGACATACAGGTTTCAGAGGGGTAGCCATGTTAGTCTGTTTCAACAAAAAACAACAAGTTGTCCTGCAGCGCCTTAAAGACTAACAAATTTACTTGGGCATAAACTTTCATGGGCTGCGACATATTTCATCAGATGCTTATGCTCAAATACACGTTAGTCTTTAAGCTGCCACAGGACTCCTTGTTATTTCAGTTATATGGAGAGTGACTACCTACATATTATATAGTAGGAAAAATAAGAGGTCCTAATCCAACAAATGCTCTGCACAGGACCCAGGCAAGGTTTTCCATTTTATTCTTCTGTGTTTTCTCTTCTCTTCCTAGTTTTTTTCCCTTCTCTCTTTAAGGTTTATTTAGGTACAGGTATCACATGCTTTTTAGGTTATACCACTAGGAAATTGCAACTGTAATACTTGTTTTTTTCAGCCAAAGTTATAATTGGATATGAATGGCGATTGCATCTTTACTGACCTACCTGTGGATCTGCAGTTGCATCAGCGCTGACTTGATTTGCAGATGTCACCTGCTCGCCTGCCCCGCTCCCTTCCAGAGGTTGCTGCTCCTCAGGAACTACAAAAGAAACTGGTTTTAACCAAAGATGAACACTGTATCAAGCCTTACAGAGATATGAGGAACAGGATCAAGAGTAGAACTAGGTTTTCAGAGTAGCAAACTGCAATGGGAGACTGATTTGAATTAAAAACCTCATCTGGAAAGTGACACTGGTTTGACTATATTCAAGGAAAAAATATTAGATCTATTTCCTCCATCTCCCCTCTAAGGGTATGTCTACACTAGCTCGGTAGTTCGAGCTAGGTAGGCAAATGAGGGCAACCGGAGTTGCAAATGAAGCCCGGGATTTAAATATCCCGGGCTTCGTTTGCATCTTCCCGGGCGCCGCCATTTTTAAATCCCCCTTAGTCCGAACTCCGTGCCCGCGGCTACACGCGGCATGGAGTAGGTAGTTTGAATTAGGATCTCACGAGGTGTACCGGTAGTTTGAATTAGATATCCTAATTCGAACTACCTACTCCATGCCGCGTGTAGCCGTGGGCACGGAGTTCGGACTAAGGGGGATTTAAAAATGGCGGCACCCAGGAAGATGCAAACGAAGCCCGGGATATTTAAATCCCGGGCTTCATTTGCAACTCCGTTTGCCCTCATTTGCCTACCTAGCTCGAACTACCGAGCTAGCGTAGACATACCCAAAGATAGTGGCAAGTCTTGTTCAAATGGAGAAGTGTACAGCCAATTAGCAATACGGAATAGAAGCATACACTTTTTATATGGGAAATCTTAGAGCAACCCAGTAAATAGTAGGGATGTAAGCGAGTAGTCAAGGACTCAACTAGTCGAGTCCTCAACTACTCACTTCCTCCCAGCCCTTGCTGCCTCTGTAGAAGAGACAGCAAGGGGGTTGGGGGGGTGGAAGAGACAGGAGCCTATTCTGGGGAAAGCCAGCTTAAAAGCCGGTCCCACCCCCTAGCACCATCTCCGCAGCACCTGCCCTTGCCCCACCCCTGCTGCCTCCATCAGCACTTTTTGTCTAGCAAAGAACATACATTGCTTAATCAGA